>NW_020897805.1:4253012-4853012 GCF_003984885.1 Neopelma chrysocephalum
TGGAAGCAGAATCAACAGCCCTGCACCAACACAGAGGCTTGGAAGCAGAATCAACAGCCCTGCACCAACACAGAGGCTTGGACTCTTAATTCCAGGTTAGGTTCCTGCAAAAGCTGTAGAAATTCACTGAAGCTACTGGAACTGCCGGGACTTATAACTACGATAGAGAGCTCTTCTTTTCCACAGTTATTTGGTACTTTTCACAATTGTCAGATAAGGTCAGCTAAGGTTGCAGCTAACAGCTGTACTCTTGTGTCATTGCCCTTTACAAAACCCTACAAGACCTGACAAATTAGCTAATGCATAATACATTTTCATCTTGTTTGCAAAACACAATTCTGATTTGGGACTCCTGTTTACTTAAAACCAGAACTGCAAATCATACCCTTAAATCTTCCCTCATTTCAGAGATCAAGACTCTCTCAATTTTTAAGTTATCCATTTCAAAGACAAACACAACATCTTTTCCTTTTTACTTTAAAAGATGATTTTGTCAGAAAGGCATGCCACTAAAGAAATTACTCTTCAGTTTAGATATTTTTTTTGTTTTCATCAGTAGCTCACATTTGAGCTGAGATAAAAATATGGCCATTGATGTTTGTCAATGCACCATTCAGTCTGCTGCAGATAGGAAGTCAATTTGAAACTCATCTTTACACCGTTTCCCAAAATCAGAAGTGCTACAGTTGTTAGAGTTCCAGACAGTAGTCTACTGGGCTCTCCAAGGCTAATAATATATTCTATTTTTTACATTAAAATCACATAGCATGTCCTATGAGATTTGACCCCTTTAGGGCAGCAGAGGTTTCAGAGCTTTAAGAAGGCAACAGACTATCAGAAATGTTTTTATTCTTCTCCCATGTAAGCATGGTTTCACATATTTATAAAAAAACAGGAGAAACTATGATAAAATCAGCACACTAGCAGTGACAGGAAAGATTTAATATAACTGGATAAAAATTATAGTAATGATGTAACTCTAAATGCAATGGGCTTCTCCCCCTGGAAAAGCGGCAGGATCAATAGTCCAACAACTATTGGACAGCGGGTGAATGAGGCAGTTAGGGATGGCAGCCCACCAGACCTGCTTTTCTGAACAGAGAAGGACTGGTGGGTGATGTGATGGTTGGAGGCCATCTTGGGCAAAGCAATTACAAAAGATAGTTTCTGATTCTTGGAGAAGTCAGGAGGGGAGTCAGCAGAACTGCTACCTTGGACTCCTAGAAGGCAGATTTTGGCCTGTTTAGGAAACTGGTTGAGAGAGTTGCTTAGCAGGCAGTTCTGAAGGGCAAAGGAAAGGTAGACACACTACAAGAAGGAATTTTAAAGGCGCAGAAGCAGGCCATTCCCATGTGCTGAGAGACAAACCGGCAGGGAAGAAGATCAGCCTGGCTGAACAGAGAACTTTGGCTTTAACTCAGGAATAAGAGTGTATCACCTTTGGAAGAAGGGACAGATAATTCAGGAGGGCTTCAAGGATGTTGTGAGGTTATGCAGAGAGAAAAATGGAAGGGTCAAAGCCCAGTTAGAACTTAATCTAGCTACTGGTGGAAAAGACAATAAAAATGTTTCTAGAAATATATTAACAACAAAAGGAGGGCTATAGAGGATCTTCATCTCTTATTGGATGTGGGGGAAACATAGTGAGAAAGGATGAGGAGAAGGCTGAGGTACTGAATACCTGCTTTGCATCAGTCTTTACTAGCAAGACCAGTTGCTCTCTGGGCACCCAGCCTTGTGAGCTGGAAGACTGGGATGGGGATCAGAATGAAGCCCCCATAATCCAAGGGGAAATGGTCAGCAAACTACTACACCATTTAGACACGAGTCTATGGGGCCACATAGAATCCAGCCAAAGGTACTGACAGAACTGTCAGAAGTGCTCACCAAGACACTCTCCATCATTTACCAGCAGTCTGGGTTAACCGGAAAGGTCCCAGACGACTGGAAGTTAGAAAATGTGACATCCATCTGCAAAGAAAGGTCAGAAGGAGGATTTGGGGAACTACAGGCCTGTCAGCCTGACCTCAGCACCAGGGAAGGTCATGGAGCAGATAATCTTGAGTGCCATTGCACTGCACATGCAGGACACCAGGGAATCCAGTCCAGCCAGCTTGGGTTTATGAAAGGCAGGTCCTGTTTGACCAACCTGATCTCCTTCTACAACAAGGTGATCCTCTTGATGGATGAGGGAAAGTCTGTGGATGCTGTCTACCTGGACGTTAGTAAAGCCTTTAACTTCATTTCCCACAGTATTCTTATGGAGAAACTGGCTGTTCATGGCTTGGATTAGCGAGAGAAAAAAATGGCTGGAAGGCAGAGTCCAAAGTGTGTGGTAAATCTGGCTGCTGTCTGGTTATTAGTGGTGCTTCCCAGGTCTCAGTGTTGAGATCAGTCCTGTTTAATATCTTGGTCTATGATCTGGACAAGGAGATCAAGTGCATCCTCTGTAAGTTCACAGACAACACTTAGTTAGGTGGGAGTGTTGATCTGCTAGAGGGTAGGAAGACTCTGGAGAGGGATCTGGAAAGACTGAATTGATGGGTTGAGGTCAATTGTATGAGGTTCAACAAGACCAAGTGCCTTGTCCTGCACTTGGGTCACAACAACCCCATGCAGTGCTACACACTGGGGGAAGAGCAGCTGGAAAATTGTTCATCAGAGAAGGACCTGAGGGTGCCAGTCAACAGCTGGCTGAACATGAGCCAGCAGCGTGCCCAAGTGGCCAAGAAGGCCAGGTGGCATCCTGGCCTGTATCAGAAATAGTGTGGCCAGTGTGACCAGGGCAGTGATCCTCCCCCTGTACCAGTGTCCCACTGATGAGGCCACACCTCGAGTGCTGCGTCCAGTTCTGGGCCCTTCACTTCAAGAAAGACACTGAGGTGCTGGAACATGTCCAGAGAAGGGTAACAAAGCTGTTGAAGGGTCTGGAGCACAAATCCTGTAAGGAGTGGATGAGGGAGCTGTGTGTGTTCAGCCTGGAGGAAAGGAGGCTCAGGAGGGACCTTATCACTCTCTACAACTCCCTGAAGGGAGGTTGTCGCAAGGTGGGGATCAGCCTCTTCTATCAACTATAAGCGACAGGACAAGAGGAAATGGCTTCATGTTGTGCCAGGAGAGGTTTAGATTTGATATTAGGAAAAACATTTTCACTGAAAGGTTGTCAAGCACTGGAACAGGCTGTCGAGGAAAGTGGTTGAGTCACCATCCCTGGAGGTCTTAAGAAGATGTGTGCATGTGGCACTCAGGGACATGGTTTAGTGGTGGACTTAAAGGTCATTTCTAACACAAATGATAATGATTCTATGATTATCTAATACTTATGTGCACTTTGAAAGAGAATCTTTAATCTGCACAATTTTTACAACAAAACTAGTAGTTATAAAGCCCAGTTATTACAGGTATCATAGGCATAAACTACTTCAGTGAGCAACAGTGACTACAAGAGAAGTAACAAAATGACTCCAGTTTAAATTCATACAGATGGGCCAAAATGTTGAAAAAGGTGTTCCCAGAATCCTTAAATGTTTCCTGCAACTGACACTGAAGCCAACACTTTACATGACACTTCTGCCAAAGAATGCACCACTTGTCACTTCAATGCAAAAGAATGCTGATTAAATAACTACTTTTGTCACAAGTTTACATCATGTATTTATTTATTATTCTCACTTATTTGTGGTTCATTTGAAATGCTTCTAATGCATTGAAATGCTTCTACTGGAATTATTATTTGAATAGTCATAGAATGAGTGGGAGAGGGAAAAAAATAGCATGCTTTTTAGCATTTTCTGAAATTAATTGTTTCTGTAAGTATATTAATATGAAACTTCCCACAGAAGAAGCCTTCATAGAATATTTCCAGGATTTTTACAATTGCAACAGGGTTGAAAATATCTTCAGTGGTTTTTACTGTATCATTTCACCTCTTGACAGGAGCTGTATGTATGTATGTATGTAGTACTAAAGTAAAACTATGGAAAAGCTACATGTATCATTTAGTAAAAGCAATTTTCATTCAATGCAGAAGAGCTTCTTCCTTTAACTATGGTTTTGTTATACAGCTCAGAAAGGAATAAGTTAAAATCTTCTTTACTGAAACTGGCATGAACATACAGCAAAATTATTAACACAGATGCCTATCAAATGTATACCTAAGGAAACAAACACCATCATTAAAACAAATCACCAAGACTAAATAAGAATCAAATATGTCAAATATCTCAAAGTGATACATAATTTTTCTTACTTCAAATGGTTTTATCAACCAATTGAGTCTCACAGAAAGAAAAAAAGTTTTCTTGCAGTATGTACATTCATCTTCTAAATGCAAGATGCCTTCTCATTTTAGAAGGCCTTTCTTTGAGTCATAGCACCAATAAAGTTTTTGATGGCAAATAACTTCTAAATTACTTCACTCTCCCTTGACGTGATGTGATGTGCCACCTGGGAACCTTTTGCTATTAGCACTTTCAATGAACACTGCAGGATATGCAGGAAGAGTTTAGTTGGTTTCCTTCCCAAAAAGGAAGGACAGCCAGCTGGATTAGAATAAGGCATTAGTGAAGGCAAAAAGACTCACTTTGGCCAGAGAAGAAGAGCCATGTAGTCTGCTGTCACAGCATTAAGTCTTGGGTCCATAAAACTCTGTGGAACCATTACATTGCTACTTATAGATATGTTTCTGAGGTTCTGTGTATCTGGAGGTAGTGAGTGAAAAAGGAACAACCTCTTTCTCATTGAATTTTGCAGTTATGACCCGATAGCCAAGAATGATGATGTGACCATTTCTTGTATCTTCTTATATTATTACTGTTAAAGATATATTTAAATCCTATTTGAGCACTTAACCTCCTACATCTAAATCTTTAGCTAACTGTTTCTCCTATGCACATACCCCCCCAGAAAACTTACTGCTCCCAACATGTTTCAGTGTCAAATCCTGGAGCTTCTTGGGGCTTTGCCAAGTATTTTTTTTTCAATTCTCTATTCTGACTCTCCTTTGCTTAATTTCTTTTGAAAATGCTTTGATGATCTTAGGCTCATACAGATTAAGCTGTCTTTGAATTACATCAACAATCAGAGTCCTCTTTGTTCAATTTTAAAGTAAATAAGTAAAATATAAATTTGATCAAATTAAAACACGAACTGTCAAATAATGTAAAATAAAGCTATCTTTTAAGATTTCTTACACTATTGTTTAAACTATGCCTTATAAAAAAAAACAAGAACAATGCAAGTGTCCATTCTTATTTCCCTTTCCTAATTTCTATCACAATATTTTCTGTTATTCTTTAAAGTCAGACAGATCACAAGCTGGCAATAGAATATTACCCTTTTATTTCTAACCTAATTAAAAAAATGCATCATGACTCATCTGTTCTGCAGATGCTTTCTACAACTAAGTACCTCTGTATAATCTCCCTAGCACATAGGGGAACCTGGACAAGCTTTTAGACTAATTTGATGTAAAATGAACAGGTTTCCTTATCCTTCTTCAAAAAAAAATTCCAATGTCAGAAGAAACAAGCAAGAACAAATCCAGATCAATCAGTATTAGGTTAAAATATATTAAATATATTAAATACATAATTAAAACAGTATAATTTAGTAAAGATTTTTCTCAGAACCAGAGATTTTTATATTTTTTCCTTATGATTTTTCCACGTTTCTGGATCACATCATAAAGAATGGGGCTTAAAAGTTCAGGTTGTTTTTATTTTCCCCTTTGACCGTTAACTTACTTTACATTAAAGATATATTTAAATGTTGTGACTTGGCAGTTTTTAATGTAAAATTAATTTAGCTTAGAAATTAAGATTGAGAAGGATTTCCATTGGGAAAGAAAGAGAAGTTCCTAATTTTAACTTCTGTCACATTCATGTATAAAATTAGGAGGCAAATTTAGTCGGTATGACTGAAAAACAAAGCTATACTTTCCTGATGCTCGTCTTAGATTTTCAAGATTTTGCCTGGCATAACCCAACTGACTTTTACAGAGCTATTTGCAACTGAATACATACCAAGTGACAGAGTCAAGCAACAGTGCTAGTAGTTATTTTACCTAAATGAACTAATACAACTCGGTAAAATGCAGTATAATGCTGTCAGTTTTCATCTTTCTTTCTCAAGTTTTTCATGAATTTTAAGTATATCATGCTTCTTCACAGACTCCTTAGCAAAACACATGCCAACGTACCACAGCACTCAAGTAAAATCAAATTCTTATCTTCCTCAGCCCAAACGCAAAATTATATACAACCATGATAACAAGAAATTTTTACTTATGTTTTTATATTGAACTGTTGGGGCATACAGAAAAAAATGCACATTAAAATTGCTCACTCTGGAAACAGAATATCACTTAATTTCATCAGGGTGTGTGTACATTCACTAGTGCCTGCAGCATACATCTTCTCCAACTTCACAACCAAAAGTCAAAGGAAGATTCCTGGAGAACAGCTAAATACCCAGGAACTGAGTGCTAAAACAGGCATAAGTGAACAGCCCAGAGTCCATCTCCATAACTTCTTTCAGTAGGGTACAGAAGACAGAGCATGTGCTTTCTTGCAAAATACACCACTAAGATCTTCACCGTATTTAAGATAACTGCATTTGGAAAGGTTTGCTGAGAACCACATAAATAAGTAGGAAGAGCATATTATTTTATTTTGTGTTAGATTTCTTAATTGTTTACCATAAGCTAAGAACACTGGCAACTGCAAATAGCATTAAATTACCTTGACAAAACAATCTCCCTGATGACAAATAAATTCTAGGAAAATGACAGAGCAACAATGCCAGGGATCACACTTCTAAACAAGGGATTTTGTGTGAGACTACTAACATTCTAAAGAGAAAAACATGAGCATACTGTTTCAACTAACAATACATTTTTTGACAAATTTTAATAAGTTATATCTAGTATGCTGATTGCATTATGGAAAGATTTGGTTGAACTACACCCTATTTACTAAAGTTGACAATCTTGCATGTCTCTACTGTAATGACTCCTTTCTGTTACTTCTTGTCTAATTGTTATTTAGTATTTTGTATCAAAGTTTATCAAGGAGTAATAAGGTGTTGTAGCTGTTTACCCCAGAAAAGAGAAAACAACTGGTGACATGAAAATGCAAACAAGTCACATGATCATGCAAAAAGAAGACTAATCCCTTTTCCATGTTGACATTGAACTGAACAAATGGAAATGGATAAAGTTACTAAGAAGTATAACAGAAGCATAAAACTTTTCCAGTTAAAACATATAGCTAAACACTAGAGTAGATTCCCTGGGGAGAACAGTGAATATCAGATTTTTAAAACAGTAAATACTTTTCAGTCTGGTTTGTATGGACCACTTACATCCCTGTATTTGCCTATGCCAATAGAATGATCTAAATATGTGATATTTCTAAAATTTCCTCCTCCTGTAGGAGAGGGCTTAGAAACCATTGAACTCCTAAATAAGTGTCTGTTTGAATAAATTTATGTATAGTCAGTCTTACCTTGCAGCGGAAGGAAGAGTGAATTCCTGAGATTCCTTCTTGCTCTATTTGATGATTCTGTTTTGCAACTGCCATCTCTTTAAGTTACCCAACAGCGCTTTCCAATTTGCTACCCACTTTCCTCAAACTCAGTTTTCACCAGCCCACCATCATCATCCATTTCCAGCTCCAACTACTCCTCCATCTCAGTGTCTTTTATTATCCTATTCCGTTGATATTGTTGTCCAGCTTTTAAAATCCTCCTTCATCTGATTGAACTCTTTGAAATAATACATAGAATGACTAAAAATAAGAATGTTCTCCACCTATCATACTTGACTCCAAATTAAAATGATTTTTTCTTTTGTACGTCATCCAAGAATTGAGCTCTAATTTTCTGCTTAATATGTATAACAGAATCTTACAGATGATTTTGAATATATTTTCCATACATTTCTTTTTTGCTTACATACTATAACTTAAAAAAAAGAATGTCGTCCTGTGAAATTTAGTCTAAATTCAACTACTCTAACTGAAAACGACAAGAGTACCAGATAAACTGGAATGTTAAAATATTTCCAGTTTATTCATCTGACCATTTTTTCTGGAATTCCCTTCTGTGATACTTTGATAAAAAATATCTGGTAGCTATCTAGTTTTTACTGAGTAGTAATAAACTTGAACCTAAGGTATATTATTTGACTTTAACAACAGTGAATAACGTAAATAAGCGATGGAAGTCCAAAGTATTGCAAAGTGGTAGAAACCTGACATTACTGGATCAGCTTCTTTGGTCAGGCTTTTTAGTGGCATGATCCAAATCTATTACTAAAAAACTATTCACATTGTATTAATAGCAGTACTAATATACAATTACACCAGGCAGGATATATTGTTTCCTATTTCAAATGAAGGCATAACATGAACCATGTACATTCCTTCAAAAAATCTAGATAAAACTAGAAGATATATTAGTCCCAAACAAGTTTTCATAATTTCAGATTCTCCCTCTCATCATCTACCCATCAGCATAAGGGCCCTTTTAAGCACCTTAATCAATTAAAACCTAAGATACATTCAGGGTGCCAAAGGTCAAGCAACCCAATTACTCCCAATCCAAACTGTGAGACATCTAGTATATACTTGTAAACTATCCCAAGGAAGTCTGTATTTGTGTACATGTTACAGTTTACTGGGACTAAAGGGACAGGCAAGCTGAAGTAAAAAACCTTTCAACTGCCCAGAGTAACCATTTAAGATCTTTGACTATATCCTGAGCATCACAGTATACCTGTTTAAATTCCTCTGCCTCAAACCAACTATAGGGATAATCCAGGTCACATTCATTCCCAGCATACATTAACATTTATGAGAATTCCTTCTCCCATTTCCCCTTTTTTTTAACCTAGACTCTTGAAGAGTCTTTATTCCACATACCTTTTTAAAGTGAAACACGTACACAGTTTCTCTACCCATAAGCTCCTCTGCTGTAGCTTAATTTGCACATGCATACAACTGCAATCTAGTAAATTTTCCTTCTTAGAAATGTTCCTATCACAGCTGTTACAGCTGTGGGACCTGATTATTTACCACCACTGTCTTAAGTGTAAATTACCATATTCTTAAGGCAAAGTGCTGATTCTATGAGACTCACTGAACAGTCACATTTACTTTGCAAAAGAATAGAAAAAGTTTAAATAAACAAAGAAGAAATTAAGAAAATACTTGAACTTTTCAGACAAGAAAATTAGCTTGGAGCCTAGTGACAGTCTCTTTCAGTGGGTTTTCTAAATGGGAAAAGCAAGGCCCTTTTTAGACAGATTAATGACACTATGCCTTTCTTTTTTAGCAGTAACTTTATCTCCATTAACAAATGGAATAAGGAATTGCCTACAGCTGCAGCAGTTGCTCAAATCAATTATCACAAGCCTGATATAAAAGTACTTTACATCAGTGTAAGAAGAGGATTATAATAATGTTAAAAATGAATATATAGTGGCTCTTCTTTTCTAACACCATCTCAAAATGGCTTGTACTGTAGGTTGGAGATGAGAAAAAGGTTCTTCACCCAGAGGGTGGTTGGGCACTGAAACAGGCTGCCCAGGGAAGTGGTCACAGCACCAAGCCTGACAGAGTTC
The DNA here is from genome assembly GCF_003984885.1 of Neopelma chrysocephalum. Classification (NCBI taxonomy): domain Eukaryota; kingdom Metazoa; phylum Chordata; class Aves; order Passeriformes; family Pipridae; genus Neopelma; species Neopelma chrysocephalum. The sequence continues at coordinate 4,262,635 of NW_020897805.1, forward strand.
AAGAAGCGTTTGGTTGATACTCTCAGGCACACGGTGTGACTCTTGGGGAAGGTCCTGTGCAGGGCTAAGAGCTAGACTCAATGATCCTTGTGTCCCTTCCAATTCAGCATGTTCTGTGTAATTCTGTGTTTGTGATCCATCACCTTTTTATCTTGGCTGCTGTGCATGGGAGAATGGGCACGTAGTTAAGCTTACACACTGAGCTACTGGGAAGTCAACAGGACTGGTAAAATAATCTGTTTTGTACTGATATCAGGAAGAATAAATACATGTTGCTATACAGATATGTCTGATCAGTTTTACAGTACTAAAAGAATTTTCCTTCATTGTAATTAAAAACCCCAAACCAGTGCAACTGTCATTAAGTGGACTACAGGAATAATATAAAAAAAATAAAATCCTAAATAATCCTAAGTAATACATATTCTTAGGGCAGCACAGTATCATCATGTGGGTGGCATGACAAGACTTGTGGAAATTACTTCCCTTTTTTACTGCTTTGAATACATATTGCATGTTTTCAGTTACCTGCTTAAAAGTACACACTAAGCATATTTTCACTTTATATATATATATCTGTTTTTTATCACCATTTTTCAAACATCATAACATTTTATATTACAGGCCCTCAAAGTTAAATGTATGAGATAAATAATACTTATTCACCAACTTGAATATTAATTTGAAATCTGTAAATAAATTTTGACACCAAAAAGCTCACAAAGCATAATGTCTGAACACGTACACATGAACATTTGCACTGATAAACAGCACAACAAAATTGTGTTCAGACACATTTCAAGTCACTTCCCAAAGTGCTGTTTCACCATTTTATAAGGAAAAAAACAGATTAGCATTAAATTATATCTTATACTGTGCTGATGAAAGGTTCATTTGAATACATTTAAGAACGCATGAATAACATTGCTTAGGATGGTCACAATGTCATTTGTAAAAGAAATCTCAAGCAGTGTTACAATTCTTCATATGCAATTTCGTTGTGCGTTACGTAAATCAATACATTTTAAATTATTTTGCAGGCTATTTAACATCATTAAAAACAAACAAACAAACAAAAAACCCCACCCTGTTGCACTTAAAATTCTTCCCAAATTCTGAATTTTAATAAATTATTTATATAATCTTACCTCTTTTCACTGTCACCTGCTGCTGAAGTTGACAGCAGGGAAAGGTTTATCTTTCTGATACTAGTGGCACCATTCAGCCATTGTCACAACAGGATAGTTAGTACACTCTTTCTTCCCCTCATCTTGACCACACTGAAATTGTGCATCTAGTCAATAAACTACTGTAATATCTGGAAATTTTAAATAAATAGACCTGATACATATTATGTCCTATTCATTCTATAAAAGCTTAATTTAAGTTATTGCTAAGCATAATTTACATTTGCTCGAAATTTCTAATTTTATGTTATTTTTTAAATTGCATTTCATGCACTTAATGCTCTAGACTGCATTCAGTGTATACACCATTATGGTAAGCACATTGGCATGCACAGGCAATACAAGAATAGATTATAATTAATCCCATAGACAACCAAAAAAGGTGAAGTTGCATCATGCAATGAAACCACAGCTTGGCCTGGGCTGCCATGCAGAAAAAAACCTACATCAATGAGTCTGCTGTACGGCTCCTAGGTAAGAGTTGATATGAAAGAGGTGAGTTATTTCAGCAATGAAGTCACAGGCTGAAAATGTTTATACTACTGTAAACAAAATACTGTACATAGCACCAGTATTACTCAGGGATGGGGAAGAAGATGCTTGTAAAGGAGGACAAAAAGGATGAGAAAGAGAAGAAGGGGGAGGAGTAATTACAAATTACAGTAACAAGTCTGAAATCCAATCGGTTCTTTTAAATAAGCAGTTTGTTATTTCATTCATATAATTTTATTTGACCTTTCAAAGCAAACCTGAGTTTTCAATGTGTTTTGGGGAAAAAAAAACCACCAAAAAACCAACAAAAAAAAAACAAGAAAAAAAAGAGGATGAAATAATGAGATACAGGGCAATTTCAAAATGTCTAAACTGTTCAATAACTGATGAAAAACTGAAGAATCATAAACACACAGATATGCTGAGGTGAATTATTCAATGCAGTGCACAAGACCTAAATCACACAAGTTTCACTGATTTGAATGCATAATCAACCAAACTAAAAGAAGATGGATGATATAAGGGATGCATTGATATGAGTGATTTATTCAGTCATCTTCTGCTGCTTTTCTAGTAAAAGACATCTCTGCTGAATAAAGCAGGGTATTCTTCAGAACTTGTGGTGATTGTGAATTGCCTTTACCTTACTCACCTTCATAGTTGCACTGAACATAACAATGTGACCTGAATTATAGGGTGACCACCTAGCCTGTTTAAAGGATGTAGATTAGGCCCACTACTTCATAGCTTGGTTCCAGAGAGTTCAAAAAGACATAGTTGACCAGGCAATTTATTTTAATGCAACACTCACATAAGAGATGATACCTTGAGATGATAAAAGCATGATTTTGTAACACTATAATATTTTATTATCTGTGTTCCATTACAAAAGGATTTTTCCCGTGTTTCTGAATAGGTATGCATTTTTCAAGTAATTTTTCTTAATTACCCTTAACTGTACGTGATCACTATAGTTTTATACATAATAAATAACCTAATTATGGAGGGCAGCAATTCACAGAACACCAAAAAACAGCTTTAGCAAGAAAACTAAATTTCACTTACTGTATAAGGTTTTTAATAGAATTTGTTTCCAGTTGCAGAAGAATTACTTTTAGTATCTTTGTTTTTATACACTGATAGTTCTACAATCTTGTCACTCTCAATATGAACAAAACAATGTAAAAACAAACTTGGAAGAATCATATCCTTCGGTATCTGCTACTAATGGAGCAGAGCATGATAGAAGCTACAAATGTAAGGATCTCTAAATATCAGGTTAAATTACAGCTTACCATACCTCTACGCAAAGTTTATTTACACAGTTTATTGTCCTGCAAAAAGCGATTTTTATGCTATAAAACCAGCTGGTCTTCAGAGATACAACTATTAGGTTCAAGAAGAGATTCAGTCTTCTGCTTTCAGCCCTTGCTATGAATCAAGCTCATGTTAGAAAAGTTTCCCTGCTCCAGCTGGAGAGAAGCTATCGAACTCATTCATTTCCTAATGATCTAAAATAGTTCATACAAGTCTGTTGCAAATTATATTTTCTAATCACTATGAAAAATTCTGTACCATTGAAACTAAATGACCAGAGCTATGAAATTTAACTAAATTTCTGGGATACTCTACCCCAGAGTTAATTCTTTCCAATCCCTGCATATAAAATTCCTTTTAATAAATCAACTACTCGCAAAGTTTAGTCTGGCAAAACAGGGCACCCAATTTTACCTTTCTGTTTCTTCTTAGGCATACTGTGATGCACAGCAAAGAAAGCAGATGGGTCAAACTACAATCTCAACATTGTAAATATTTCTGCTGCTATAGCCCATGGATTTCAGCTGGATGATTCACATACAGAATTAAGCTTATTGGATGGAGCCTTCCATAAATACTGACCAAAAATACTATAAAAATCTTCAACTGACAGGAACATCATAAAATTAATTGGCAGGAACATCATAAATTTAATTGATTCAACCCACTCACTAAAGAAAGCTCAACTGTATTCAGACCCCTTTTGTCTAACCTGTTCTGAATACTCGCATGAACAGAGATTTCAAATCACTAGGTTTCAATGCTGCATTGGTCTTACAAGCAAAGAAAAGCCTAATCATTCTAGTATTAATAATTAATAACAAACTTTAAACTTAATTCTTCTTACTGCTTGTCTATGTGAAAGAAAATGTTTACGGCAACAAGATTTTTTCCCTCTGAGTTCAGCAGGAACCTTCTAATATGTTAATATTCTTGTCTTCCATTTAATTTCAGTACATCTAAGCTTCCAGAATCTAAAGAGAACACTGCATTAGCAAGTTGTCATTTTTTGCTCAAGTTTCTTAAATTAAACATAATTAAACATTCACCCTTATTTTCCTAAACCTACAAAGAACAAAGACACTACAGTTAAAGGTCACTGCATTTAAAATTACAGATTTGTATCTAAGAGATTGATATTTACTAGGTAAGGTGGTACATATTGCTTCACAAGGAATTTGACAAAATACAACCATAGTTTAATTAAAAGTATAAATCATTCGGAAAAGTAGTCAAGAGATAATTTAATTGACTTTTCACTACTATTCACTGAAAATTAGTTTACTTATAAAACGATGTGAGAAAAAAAATGGCAGACTATGGACAATCTATTTTTTTCTATGGTGGAGCACTTAAGCCTGACAATTAAAATGAAGATTTGCAAGAATGGTGCAATAAGTAACCTGTACGCTTAACATAAATAAACATCCATCAACAACTATTATTGCATTTTCATCATATCATGTGGTATAATAGAAATAAAATTAATGTTAAATATCTATGTCACATAAGTTTTTGCTGTGGAAAACAAGCAGCCAACAAAGCAGATCACTATCACTATCTGTCATCTCTATATTCCATAAGACAGAGTAGGTGTATATCTTTCAATTAGAATCTCTCAAATCATTCTGTTTAGTGAAAAGTTAAAATAATTTTAAAATCATTAAAAAAATTTAAGACAGTAGGGTGAGCTGCTTCTAAAAATATGAAGATCTAATTTTTATTCTGTTATTCTACATTATCAGAATAAAATTCCATTTTCTAGAATTCTGTATCTACCCATGCATGTTACAGAATTTTATATATATATATATATATATATATTCTACATCTATAATCCCCTTCTGAGTCTTTGCAAATCAAAATATTAAAATACAGAAAGAATTTATCCTTTGACATACAGGAACTAGTATTTAACAATAGAGTCAGAAGAATTAGTTACAATTATATACACCAGATTGAAGCTGGGGAAAAAAAAAGAAAAACTAAAAACGTGCAGATATAAACTTGCAGATGTAGAGATTTCACTCAACAGATAATACACTAAAAAGACTAATGAGAACAATCTAATCTCTGCCTCTCCAGATAGAAAAACTATGGTAAACATGACAAAATTAAAAAGAAAACAACTGTAAAAATAGTCAAAGGGGCTGACGGAAATGGAAATGCATTAATTTGAAGTCTGACCTTTGAAGCAGAATGTACACTGAAGAAAATAATTGGAAAAAATTAGAATAAGCCACCTAAGAAGCCTTGATGACACGTGTTTAATGTAATAAGTGTCACATTATAAAAATGTCAAGTCAAATAAGTAAATAAAAGTGATATGAGAAACAGACTGCAAAGCCGTATGCTAATATATCTGTTACTGTTTGTTTGATTCCTTTAAGTCTTTGGACTTGGTTTCCCTTGACCAGGTAAATGAGCTAATAAGTTTAACACTTCTGAATTACTTGAGTGAAAGGGGCCATAAGCGACTCTGAAACAACAGGGTGACCGGATTCCCACCCATGAATCTGTGGTAATTTGAACATTTACACCGCCACTGCATTTTAGGTACAAAATCAAATGCATTGGAGTTTCAAATTTTCCCTAGGCAGCAAAGCTTATTCAACTCACATCAGGCGTTTGTGTTCATGATAGAATGCTGGTCTAGAAAAAAAGCTTTCTTTCCCATAAACTAAGAGTGCCTTGAGACAAGCCTTGAGACATTGCACTAAGAGTTCTCAGTGCATGTACCCAGTCATCCTTTCACAGACAAGGGTAGAATAACACCACTGTCCTGATTGCTGTACCTGTTTATTTCACTTCTTTCCCTGCCTCAAGCAAGCCCATTACTTTTCCTTTCCAGAATTCATTCACTTCCCAGCCAATGTCTCTCACATATGAAAAAACCAAACCACCAAATAAAAATCCTCAACAAAAAAACGCAAAGTCCATCATCTCCCTAACGCTCTAATTCTTCCCATAAAGAAGGAACACCATTTAAGTACCACACCACAGTTCGCCCATCTGAGCAGGATTTTCTCTCTACTATGTGATTCTACACTTGCAGCAGTTTCCATGTAAATGAATCAGCGCAATAAATACGACCAGTTGCTATGTTAAAGCACAGGCATAAACCTCTGGTTTTGCATAATGTGTGTTTGGGATAAGATGTAAAACCACTGCACACCTGCTGATTTTATAATTTATGAAATACGGCACAGAAAAAAAAACAGAAGATGAAAAATTTTCTCTAAGTCAACATGGCAAAAGGGAATTGAAAAAAAATAATTAAAAAAAAAGGAAAAAAAAGGAACATATCTGCATAAACACACTTGGCAAGGTAGATCATGGATAGAACCTGGAAGCTTTGAGATACCAAAGGAAAGACACAGCAAGTGACATCAGAACCCAACAGCTTAGATTCCAAATCTGTGTCTAGTAAAGGGTTTAGGGAAGGTCAGAAAAAAGAACAGGTGAGAATTGTAAGCCACCACTTATTCACATTTAGTTTCTATTAGAAGATGATTTAGAAGGATTCTATGTTGCTGACTGGAAATACCATGAAGACTGTTATCAGAATACTCAAAACACTTTTAATCCCAAAGGGTTTGTCTATACAGAAACAAGAAGAAACTAAGTGAAATATATTGGAGAACTAGGAAGAGCAGTGTCCTAGGAGTTCTGGGAAAAGAAAGTATGGATAATGCAATAAAGGACTGAAATATACACTTACAAATCTACCCTTGATGATGACTGTAAAGAACACAAATAACTGCTTATTACACAAGTGTACTGCAAAGACCATTATCCACTAAATAGACTAATGTGATCGAAGATACATCAGGATTGTGCTTTATAAAACAGTTGGATCCTGAAGAATTCTTTCTAACGTTAAGGCATTAGATCACAGACTTTAAGTTATAAACCACATTTGACAAACTTATGCACAATATTACTGATTACCATGTTTGCACATCCACCATCCTATCACTATTGCAAAATCCTAGACTGACTGGTCTACATGTAAACCATCTTTATAAAAATTTGTGTGGGTAGATCTATTTTCATTATGAAACTGCACAAGGATGTTTTTTAACAAAGGTGTCAGACTGACAGGTCAAACTGTGTTACCCACAGAATCATGGACCCATCAGTGCTTGACATGCACTGAACAAAAGTTACTAGACTGACCTTAGGAATTCTTGGCAGGTTTCTCTCCCTTCTTGCTACTTGTTCACATGTAACACAGACTACTAGAACCAATATTTTGTAGTTCATTCAACCTCAAACTATACTAGCTCTATTCAAGCAGTATTTTTGTTTTATGTATATGCCTTCCCTTTCCCAAAATGCATTATTATTACTAATGTAGATCTGGACAAAAAAACCCCAAAAACGTAAGTATCTTAAAGTCCCTCCTTCGATCAATCTTTTGAGAAAAAATGAAAAAAGTTTTCATGCCAGCATTACTATTCTATATGTGCATCAAGGATCACTGCAGTTAAAAATGTCTAAGAATGAAATACTGTATAAATGCGTAACTGAAGAGTCATAGATATTTAAATGCATGCACAGCTAAAATAATCTGTGCACCTGCAAAGTATGGAAACTTTTCATTTACTAGAGTGGCATAATAATTTTGCTTTGATAAAGACTGGCCATATGCCATAATTATTTATGTCTTTCTCTCTCACAGATAACATGAGCAGCTATAATGAGCAGCATAATTTTGTTATGTTAAAGTGTATACTGTACAGCAATTAAGAATCAAAATATTTTTGGTTTTTCCTACAAATTTGTTACATTACTTTCATCTTGGATGAACAGCAAAGACTAAACACTTCATAAGAAAGAAATTACTGTATTTTTTTTTACTGCAAAATGGTCTCTGCCTTTAGGATCAACATATTGAAACATCTCATCCTTTCTGTCTAGCCATTATTGTGAGTGTACAGGAACCGATATAAAATTTGTTTTAAGAGAAACAAATCAAACACTTAAAGTCAATGTAGTCGTGAGGAGAATAAAAGAGTGTATTACTTACACTACTTAAAATACGTTTCAACATTTTTTCTATTAATTACAGTTCAAGTTCATGATGTTCCTATAAATTACATTATAGAAATATATATCACCCATGCTCTAAGTACTGCATTGTCTTCCAACTTATTGTAAGAAACTTCAAAATCTTTATGATGTGTACTAATGGACTAGCTTTTTTGATATTATGTTAGTATAACATTATGAGATTAGTAATCTAAATGACTGACAATTTTCATGGCCAATATCTTCTGTGAGGGATTTCTCTTATTTTCTTCAATCCACTTGACAAAGTTCAAATCTGTTGAGCTGAAGGTACACACTGGAACTCAATTTTCCTCATTTCTATTTCTTTTACTTTGTGAGGAGACAGACAAAAGGAAAGGAGGCATGACAGTCTGTTATAGTTCTTAATCACAAGTATACTCCATCTAGATTGACTTGTATGGAAATTTCACACTTTTTAATAAGATTATAAATATATGGATATTAGTATTGGTGAAAACAAATGTATTAATATTAAATACTTCACGTATTGGAAGACATGTACGGAAAATAAAAATTCTACATGTGTTAAAATAGAATTTTTTATCTGAAATACATATTGAAGTAAATTTGAATTACATTAGAACACAGATCATTTTAATCCTGCCTACATGCACTACTGTGGCATGATATATACTTGGCATACAACAGACATTTAAGAGACTAAACAAGAGGAAAAGAATTTTAGAAGCTAAATCAGAACAAGAAAACAAAACATTATTTTTATCCTAGTTTTACACTTACTAGGTTACCCTTGATATGCAAATGAGGAGGGCTTATTTTCTATTTGAGTTTGTCCAGCACCAGATTCAAGATATTGATTCTTGTCAAACCTTTATTTTATTAAACAGCCTTTTCCTTTCTCCTACAGAGAATCTTACTACAATATACCCAAATCACAGATCAATTCTTCTCTCAATAAACCAAAAGCGATTATACTCTTTATCTCTGGTATTCTGAGGAATTTTCTCCATCCACCAAGTTTCCTATGCTCTCCACCATTCACTTTTTGGGTCCCTACAGAGTAAGTATCTGCAACCTTCAGTGTCTGCTTCCACAAAACCGAGATAACAAACCAAGCCTTACAGAGCTTTGGGTAGTTAGAGAGATAAAGCAATAGAAACACTCTTTGATGGAAGTTGCTTTTTCTGTGGAAGACATGTGGACGCATGCTATCAATACTGATGTCAACAACATGCTTTAGACAGTGTTCATCTCATCTTCTCATACAGTTCAGGAAGCTGCAAATACTAGGAAGCACTGTTGCAGATCCTCAGACATACTTTTCAACTCACATGCTCCCAAGCCTTATAAAAATGCTTTCACTTATCTATGCAGTTTGAAACATTGCAAATTTAATGCCTTGAGCCTTTCCTTTTCCTAAAAAAACCCCGGGAAAATAGGTTTAAAAAAGAAAGAATGCAGACATTCAATTACATAGTATGAATGTACTCAGGGTCATGACAGCTTCACATTCAATAGAATACTGCACTCAATAAATCCGTTGTACAATTAGACTGCTTACCTGGCAGACCTACATCAATCCCTGGGGCACAAATTAGACTGAAACTGTTCTCTGCATTTTCTCCTTCTATAACAGTAATGATACAACCAAGTACAAATATCAATTGTTTGATCTGGGGAGAAGATACAGCTTTTGTTACCTAGAGTTCAGATCAAATGTTCTTTTCTGTACTGAGGAATAGGTGAGAAACTAGATGGAATATGCCATTGTATGCAGGTGGCACTTTCTTTTCCCTTTAGAAATGTATTGAAGTTATCTGTGGGAGTATAAATAGCTCTTCAATAGCAGAATAGAACTCATTCTATTTTAATTCTTGATTCCATAAGCCTGACTGCAGTGTTTTCATTAAGAATTAAACTTGAGTTTAGATGAAAATAATACCCAGATAGTATCAAGACTTAAATATTTAGGAAGGCATTTAGTCACTTTTCTTGCCACAAGAAATTCATGTCTGATATTGTATTTTCTGAACTTTGAAAGTAGTCATAAAGTTATTCTACCTGCCTCAATAAGGCTAAAACCTTTATTGTTGCAACAATTGTTTCCAATAGAAAAAGACTGACTGGGTTTTACATCTGATAACTAATCTGACAACAGTGATCCTAGAGAACAGGTGTCAATAAAACTTCAGAAAGGAAAAACAGAAGTTGAGAAGACAATCAATCAGGATGTTACAGCAGTTTGCTGCCATCATCATGCTGTCCTAACTTAAAACTCATATAAGGTTGATCTTCAGTATGAATCGTGCGTCTAAAAGCTGGCTCCAACTTTCACCTTGTTGCCAATTTCTCAGAAACCTAATATCCAAAAGAAAATCTGGTAATAATTTGCCATATCTCATTTCTGAATAAGACACTGGTAAAGAAACCAATATGGATATTCCATTATCCAAAACATTTGCTTTCTTACTTTCTCTGAGCCATCTAAATGATGCAAAGGAATAGACAAGAACAGAGTTCATCAAGAAATAGCCTGCATTCATTGGGTAATGTTAAAAACCTTTGAAAACTATGAGTAAAACACATAAAAATATACTTTTATATATTTTATAATGAAGAGACTTTTTTGTCACTTTTTCTGAAAAGGCAGAAAACCCTCACTACAGGTTAATTCTCCTCCCTTATTCTCCCATCACTATCTTGATTTGTTATAGATGCAACAACCTTAGCTGAAGACTAAGGGACACAATTTTTCCAATTCATACATTGCAAATCAATGAAAGATTTATTTCATTCTAAGCTAGACTACGTGACTTCTTGGAGGGGCAATGAAGTGGCAGGAAGTTGGAAGGAAAATTAGCCAGTATAAAAATGTCCTGATAGCTTTTTTTTTAAGGCCTTTTTAAAGATAATAAAAACCCAGAGATTGTTGAAACCAATATTAAATCTTGTAATGTCTGAATACTAAGATGCCCTTTTTTGAACAAAAAAAAAGCCTTTGGAGATAGCATGAGGAAATGTATTTGAACCGTCTTTTCAGATGGTTTAAACATTTCCTATTAAGCTTAAATTCTTTCCTCTGATGTTTTCTCTGCCAATTACAAATAGATAGGCTGGGTGATCAAGTCCTATAGAGGTCCAAACATAAAGTATACTTTAATCTTAGTTCTTCAATTTAACACGACTCTCATTTTCATGAACAGACATGAAAGTGAACAAGAAGGTTTAGAACAACCTACAAGGAAGGCACTAAGGACACCCACAAATCCTATTGAACATTTGTTGCAACAATCCCCACACTCTTTGCTTCCTTCCCATCTCATATGTGTGTTTCAGCCACCAAACTCTTCGACAAACTCCCAGCTGGAGTACTAGCTTCCCTGTATCTGTTGGGAATAAAGACCTATGAATATGAATTTTGTATAACTATTAGTTGTATTCAGATGGCAGTGCAGACAGTGAGAAAATTGAAGTCAGTTCTGCACTCTATTCAGCAGAAGGCTGCTTTCACCATCACTCAAACCAAACTGCTGGGGAGTGCATAAACTATCTAGAGTCAGTAAGAGGTAGAAGATGAACCCAAGTAAATGACAGAAGTACCATAGACCCCTTTCTACTCCCCACAATATTTTCAAGGAAAGATGAGAGTAGGGGGTAGACTGGTTTCATACCTCTCTCTAAATGCAAGAGAAGTTGATTTCTTTCTCCATTTTATCACACAAGATCCTACTCAGTCTATGTCACGCTCTCCACAGTGACAGCATGCTACTGCAAGTAGTTCCCTGCAGCAAAGCAACAACTCTTTAGGAAATGGAGAGGTGCAGAGGGGGGACATCTGTCTATTAATAGTTCTGCTTGAGCTAGAATTACACTGAGTTTTCAATACTTCTCTTGTGAAACTGATATCCTGATCAATGTATCAGGATGGTGGTGCCAGCAATTAGCATTTCCCAGCTCCAGGTTCCCACCTGCTGTTTTCATTCTGGTTATGAGCTTTAGTTCTTCACCCAAATCAATAGTTTGAAAGAGAAACAAAGTTTAATTTATCTATTTTAACAAATCACCTTTGAACCTCTCTCCTCCTCTACTAAAATATCTTTTCAAGAATTTATTATGATTAGGACAAAGATTAAATAAATAGCTATGCACATGCATGGAATTTTACAGCCACATGCCGTGAAGTTAATGCTCAGAATATTAATTTGCTTAGCAGGCCTCCTGTCATGCTAAGGTCTATTTTCATTGTATGTTACCACACTTGATTGCATGGAAATGTTTCCTTGGATAATTTTTTTTCTATGCAAGTTACTGTTCTTTCATGAAAAGTCTTTTATAAGTATTATATATGCACTTGTATGTACTTCACAGACTTTTCTTCATACTGTATCACCTACTTGCTCCTCTCTGTCCTCGCCAAAAAGAATGTAACTCCAAAGACTGCTTTTCAAAATGTTGAGAAAAAGCAATCTTCAGTGTAATGTCTGCCAATTTTAACATCTAAAACTCAGAGAATGAAAAACCTGTCTTTAAATAAATTTTGTCAGCCTGCCAACTATACTCCATTTTTTCGCTCCCATTTCTGTGGTATTTCTTTGCCACTTAGCTGTAGCTGTCTGCTTGTTCAATAAAATGTTAGGCTTAATTTTCTCTTCTCTTCTTCCTGTAGGTATTCAGTCTTGGGGGTGGTGGGGGGGGGTTGTTTGTTTGTGCACAGAAATGAGGAAGACTCCAAATGTTCATCAGGTACCAGCCTTTGAGTGAGGCACATGTGATATTAGACTAGTCTCCACAGACTTTGATCTCATGCAGGCAAGTAATTTATTTTCATTTACCTCTTGACTGAAAGGTTATTCCACTGATTAATCTACACAGGCAGGTTCATTCCTGTCTCTCCAAACCTGATAAAACTGTTAGTGACACTCCTAATCAATACAAAAGAATTCCAGTATGCTTTTCAATGTTAGTCACTTACATGCAAACATTCTGTTTCTCTATAAAATCAAGTTTTATATACGTAGCAACCAGAGTCAGAAAACTTCTTTCTGGTGTATTAATCAAACTGACCCACACATCAACCATTATTGAGCTTTGATGCAAAGCTCCTGAAAGGCTGTCAGTATTTCTGTTCACCATTGTACCACCAGGTGGCATCATCCTATCCAAATACTTTGTTTTTCATTTGCTGATAGATTATGTAGTTGACAAGCACAGACTGTCTACGGTGCAAAATGTTTTGTGCTTGACAGTTCTATTAACTATGATGACTAAGAATAAATAACAAGAACAATCATCTCAACAATTCTTTAAATGCAGCTTGTCCCTCTCAATAGCAAACAACAAGACAAACTAATTCCTAGTAATTGGTGTAGACTTGGCTTTGTGTTTTACAAATTTTCTGCTGAATTTTCAACAAATATTTGAGAAAGACAATATTTTTAAGGTTAGAAATTAATGGTCTTCAACCAGCTTTAAAAATTAATTATCACTTAAAGGAGAATTTTGCTTGATTTCCATGATGCCAGCAGGCATTCATCCCACCATCTTAATTCCACTAACTAATGCACTGGGCAAAATCGCACAGGTAAGGCCACAGGGGCTTTAGGCAAGGGGATGGGGTGAGCTGGGGGTGAAGGGGAGCCTTCCTCTGAACAAGAAAGAAATATGAAGAAACTTTTGTGACTGGAAGTAGAAAAATATACCTAGACAGTTCTATGCATCTGCAAAGAAAACCAGTCCATTAAATATATAAAGTCTCAAAGAAAAAATACAATGGTTTTAATAATTTCTCAGCCTTTCTCCTGGCTTCTGAGGGAATTTTTCAAGAGCAAATAGAATAAAGAAAGATACACTGAAAACACTCTTGCTAGTATATTATGTCCAGGTGTCACACTGTCAACTTTACAGATATGTACATTTACTGATTCTTAAAGAGTTCTTTCGAAGTTCAACTTCATAAACTGAGACGGTAAGGGAGTAAATATGTCTAATGCTCTGTGTGATCAGAATTAATTTATTTGACATTCAATATAAGCACCACAAATAATATTTTTATAATTTAAGCAATCTTCTTTTGCAATTCACTGGCTCCATAATAGCTACAGGGTAGGTCTAATGTTTAAGTGTTAAGAGGGGATAAGCCAAGTTAAACACTATAATTTTCTTTAAATATACTATAAACGTGTTTAAATGCCATTTATGGCACCAATTACAAATTTTGTGAGGGAGTACATCTATGTGGTGAAAGAAACTGTTGGTCAATCTGTTGGCAAATTTTTTCATACTTCCATCTCACGCCTTGACTCGCCCCCCTCCCAAAATATTGAGAGATTATTGTTTTAATTGGGTACTAAACAACCATGGTAGTGCTCTGTTGGCAGAGAATCATGGTTCTTGTGCCAGCTCCCAGAACAGCATGCTTATTAGTTATGGCTTTGCAAATTCTCTCACGTACAACATCTGAACAACTTGAGAAGAAATTCCCAGATTTCTCATTGCATGCAAGTACTCCAAGCTGCACCTTAAAGGACTAATGCATAATAAAGATAGAAAAAAAGCAATGCCTCCTAATAGTAGATAAAAAAAGATACAGTTTCATGCAAAAGCAAGACTCCTAACATCATACTATAAACTCACTGGGATTTAGTTATGCCTACATTTCCACTTACCAAGATACTGAATCTTGGATAAATATGGTCTGGATTACAGAGAAAATAGACACTAAGAACATTTAATCTTCATATTTTTCCACTTATGTGAACTCAAAGAATCTTATCATTCACTGATTAACTAGCAGATACTATTAATGTCCTAAAACCTGAAATGGAGCCTGGGGTGTTTTTAGCAACAGCTGCCTACAGAAAAATGCACACCAAGTTAGTATATGTCATAACTACTCTGTCTTTTCAAATGTAACTTGTAGTCCCCATTTTCCCACCATAACTGCATCCCAGGAGTTTTTACACCTGTTGTTCTTGCTAAAAGGAGAACTTTTTGAAGTTATCAGTCACATGGCCACAGATGTGCCCAGCTGGTACAATTTCTTCATAGTCAAATTGTCTATGACCTCCACTTGTAAACTAAATGCTCAAGTAAGTAGCAAACCACCCCCCCAAAAAAAAAACAACAACAAAACAAACCAAAAACAAACAACAAAAAAACCCAACACTGAAACCAAAATCAACCAACCAATACCCCAAAAATAAAACATTCAGGAAAATAAAGGATACAGCCTACATTAGAAGATTCTGCAGTCCCAATGGCTTAGCAAGAGACACTAGTTTGACCGCTGGTCAGAAGGAGCAATTCATAGCTTGCAGTCTTTAATGAGCTCACCTTCTGAACCTTAGGCTCATATGGACTAATGAAAACCACTTTTTTTCTTTTCTTTGCACACACAAAATTACTATAAATGCCAAGGAATTTGCATCTATTATCATCTAAAGTAATTAATTTACCACTATTTCTTTACATTAATTTTCATTTAGGTATGGAGATCACTTTTGCCAGCTCAAGGAAAAGCAAAAGCAGAGCAAAAGCACCACCAGAGGATTCCCTTGAAAATCACAGGATGAACCTCATTAATTCTTATTCCAAAACTGGCATTCACATCTTTGTCAATGTAAGTCCTGCATACTGTCTTTTTCTACCCTGTTCATCTGTCCTTCCCAACTTAAGTGTTGCCAGAAGTTAATGAAAAGAGCAAAGAGAAGAACAAACCAAGTCTACTAGAAAATACTACTTCAGTTTTGGGGAAAGATGACTAGTGATATCACTCCACTGCTTGATGGTCCCCTGGTGATAAACCTAATTGTCCTCTTGACAAAATCCAATTTGCCTTTCCCTTGTGCACAGAAAGAGACTGAGTAAGCTGCTATCAGGACATACATAGCCTGAGAACAGAAGTTTCTGTTGGTGGCAGGTGAGGCCTGCAACCCACAATTACCAGCTGGAGCTGCAACTGTAATCTCACAGGAAAATCAGCCAGAAATTCCTGAGCTAACAGCAGCTGTTCAAGAGATTGTAAGTAGCTGCCAAAAAGTGACAGAAAATCGTGGGAGTCCCAAATATTTTGAGAGATCTGCCAAGTAAGACAATAATCACTACATATTAAGACAGAGCTCTTGATCGAAAAAGGAAGTGTGGAATATTGCCTAAAATGAATAAGTTTATTGATCTTAATTTATCTTGCATGGGTCAGATAATCACATCACTTGGGAAAGTACTGAAGAAACATTTTTATTTCTTTCAATTTTTTTCTGTCTTCCTATCGGTTCTGCACACCTACATAATTTTTTACTCTATTTCTGGGTTTGGTAGAGAAGAGATTGCTTTTTCATTTTTTTTTTGTAGCACAAAGTACAAAGAGGTTGTAAAGGCTAAGATGAATAAGCCTCAAGCTTATCAGTGCCAATAGCAACACTAGTCTTAAAATCCATTAAATATATTTTGAAATCATACCAACTGTTACTGGAATGATCAACATGATTCATGGATGTTGAAAATCTGCTGTCTTTTCCATCACAGATTGTTTTTCCAAACAACATTAGGAAAAATTAGCTTGCAGAACTGCTGCTATACTTCTATTATCTTACAAAAGATCACATTTCCTATATTTGTCATTAAAAAACTTTTCTTACATGTGTGTGACCAAAATCTGAACTATGAAGAATACAATATTCAACCAAAAACTGTAATTTTGCTATGGGACAGGTAAAACTATCAGGGATAATGTACTTGAGTTTCCCTAATCCTAAACAAACAAACAAACAAACTACTAACCCAAACTCCTAAAATGGAGCACTGATTCTGTAGATAAGGCAAAAAGCAAAGATTAAAAAGCAAATTGTGTTCTTCTGTCCCCAAGTCATTCTACCTGTGCATCTTTTCTCCAGCTCTAAAATTGAGTTTATCAGTTTGGGGTTGTTTGGGGGGGGGGGGTGTTTCCTTCCATTTGTCATGTATCTTACCTTAAACTCATATGATATTCTGTATATTACCCTGCATTTGCTCAAAAGATAATCAACTAGAACCTTGGACTTACAGCATCTACAGTAACATAAATACAGCACAGAAGGAAAACTATTAGTCTTCTCCCTGAATGACCTTCCTATCTTTTGTTGTACAAGTTCTCAATTTCCCAAGTTCACAATCTCAACTTTTCCAATATAAATGCTGTTTTAGTGCAGAAGAAAACTGAAGTAGACTACGGTTTATTTGTCAAATTAATGTAACTGCATGAGATCTTGGTGGAAGTCTGACATGATATACTAGCAGGTATTCTACTTGCATGAAATAACATTATTATGACATAGAATAGTACCTCTATATAATAATGTGGTTAAAATTACTAGTGAGATTCATGAGGATAAAAAAAACCAAAAAACAACCCTACTCTGTGCCTGGTTGGTATCCCACATAAAGGAATTGCCTTTACTTAATTTTTTTACCTACAACTTAAATGTATGCCTAAAGAAAGAACTAAGAGCAAACTGGAGAAGACAACAGACCATAAAATTTAGTACAAAGTTTAGATTAACTATTACAAATTAAGCAATTAATTATTTTAAGAGCTCCTTGATTTGTGAATACTCCCAAAATTCATTTTTAACTTCTTTCAGCAATCAAATCTCTACAGATTCTCTAGTACATTTCAGGCAGAGCACTCTGGTGTCTCTTCACAAGTTTTAAACACCAGATTTTGAAACAGAAGAGCTTTTTTTTCCCACCTCTCTCAGCTAAGATGACTGGAAATTGTTGCCAAGCTCTCGGGGAATTCAATCTAGGTTTTATTTTATTTATTTTAACTATCATTGAGAAGTGACATTCAAAAAGAATGTTTGTGTCACTGCCACGTCACTCAAAAGTGGACAAATGAACAGTTTACATTAACACTGTTCTGTGGAAGGCCAGGGCCCCGAGGGCACCAGCAGGACATCACAGCCAGAGCCAGCCTGGCAGGACACCCTGCCCAGCATCCCAGGAGCACCATTCCGCCCTGACCACTGGGAACAGTCAGGGCAGCTGCTCCCTGGGGAGAAGCAGCAGCCCTAGTGGCACAGACCTGGCCAGGCCATCACCACAATGGCCTGGGCCACTGCAGCCAAGCACTGCCAAGAACAGGTCCTGATGCTCAGGGAAAGGGCAAGGTAGGGGGAGATCTGGGTGGACCCAGGAGGTCCCAGCTAAAGCTGGGGAATGGGGCTGGGGCAGCACCCTTGCAGCAGAGGAGGCCCCTGGGCAGCCCGTCAGGGCCATTAAGGCCTGCGAATACCAAAATGAAATTTCTTCTAGGCTAGAACCTACCAAGTGAATATTTAACCCTGTGGAAAATTTTAATGGTTGAAAGACAAAGGGATTTTTTTGATGGAAATTTTGTTGCAGGTATACATACAGAATGTTATTCAGGAGCTGCAAGATTAAAAATTTCTGCTTTTACTTTTTAATTAAAAGCCGCAAAGTATTATTTGTGAAATTGATTTCTTAATCTGTCATCCTCAGCAAATTGATTCTCAAAATTGACTTCCACACTAAAAATTAATTTACAGGGCTTTAAGCAGTGAAAAAAAGAACAATAGAAGCACAACCTTATGACTGTTACACTAAAAATATAAACAAGGTGGAACAAACTCAAAATGAGCATTTATCTGCATTACTTTATTTTATAATCATTCTCTGGTATTATTTTCCTTTAAAGAAAAAAGTAATTACAAAAACGTGTAACATTAAGACAATGCCATTCGTATGACATGTTCTACACATTCTGAAGGCACTGGCAAATTCACAGCTATCACTCAATCACAGAAGACAATGAGTAGAACAGAGGGATTGCATTTTCCTGATCCATCTCATAAAGTTACCTTGCTCTATTCCAGAGAAGTCCACAAACACAGCAATGTGACTCTCCTGTAGTTTAGATATGAGCACATTTTCACAAAATATATTTGTACAAATATTAGCAAAAGTTATTCCAAAATTAAAAGACAACAATAATATGAAAGAAAGGAAAGCAATGTTGTAAGTGGTACTTTGAGAGAAAAGCAACATGAATACATGTAGCAATAAAATATTCTGAACTCAGTTTACAAAAGTCCTGGAATGACTACTAGGCTGCAGAAATTGTCATCTTTTTCATGGGAGAACACTGACAAAAGGTCGTAGGTCCACTGCTTGCTTGCTACACAGAAAAGAACAATTACTTCATAACAATGCTTCTTCTAGAGATTTAAATACTAGAGTTAAACTTAAGGAAGTTAAATTTTGACACTAATATCAACAGAGGTGCAGAAATGTATGCAGATTTTTAGCTTTTTTTTTTTTAATTAGTATCCTAATTTGTGAGTATTGATAGAATCTCATCTAGGTTAACTTCTAAATAGCAAGCATTGGAATAAAACCTATGGAAACCAACTCCTTGGCTATGTTTCCTGAAATATCTGCAGCTTTAAGCCCACCAAGAACTCTGACCTTTAACTAGCAATTTTTAGTAGCATAGTCCTATTTTTAGGGTCAATACATTATTATCATCAACATCTATTAGTAGAAATCAATTATGAAAAAATTAGCCAATGATTGGGCATCTTCTCTTTTTCATCAACTTTTTCCCTCATCAACATTTTACATATTAGGATTACCTGAAAGCTTAGAGAGTGATATAACATCACAGTGACAGCTTATTGTAAGTGGAATAACTGAGTTTTCTTCATAACAAGGTTCTCAGTACCAGCCAGTGAGCTAATGGGAAGCCTGATAGGTTCCCTGAGAATGAAAAGACTCACATCACCATTACTACAGTAGACAGCTTTGTTATAAATCCAAAGCTTTGAAGTTCTCACTGTAAAACATCTGCCCTTAATTCAGCAGTTAAAAATCCTTTGACTCTACACGCAAACATCTCAGTGAACCTTGTCAAGTTACCTATATTGTGACACTCTATAGAGCCTAACACAGATTTCCAAGTCTGCCATGTAATACAATCTGAGCTGTTGGCAGCCATAATTGACTTTACATGCCATGTCTTTCTGATCTCTGCTGCTAACAATACTTTGTCAACAGATTTCATGATGTGTAATGCATCAAGAAGAGCCAATGCATGTATTGTTTCCTTCCAAAGATATATAGTATGTATATTATGCAGGCAGGTCCATTATAGCCCTTTTGACACTGTTAAGTGCACTAGTTGCTCTGTAAGTTTGCTTCAGTGTTCACTTTTAAAACAAACTGACTCAACTTGCTTTTGGAAAGGAGTTTGATTGAAAAAGAAAAAAAAACAACCCTCTAAAACTAACCACTGTTCCTTCGTACCTGTCCATGAATAGATCCCAATTCTTTGGCAGCTGGAGGTGGTGACCTCTCACATCCCTGGCTACACTCTTTGGCAGTTTAACTACAGTGTTAACGCTAAACCACTGAGGGTCACGTGGCAAACTGTGAAATCCACTATGTGCTACACTATAGCACTTCCATACATATAAGAAAATGTTCCAAGATGATTTCCAGATCACAAATAATGAACTTCAAGAGATAGTGGGTGTTTGCAGAACATAAAAATCTGTGTGCCCTACCACATATCTATCAAATGCATGGAAACTCTGTTTCATTTAAACAAATATGTTCACCTAATCCTGTTATGAATGGAAATAATATCTTCCATTTTATAATTTTCTGAATATACTTGGTATTAAATTTGCATACAGGGCAAACAACATGAGCTCAACAAAATATTAACATCAGTGATCACAGTCTGAAACACTCAAGTCAGGAATCTAATACATTGAACCCATTCAAAATTATAAGAGGTCTCAATATTGTTTTGAAATGTACACAACTATTTGATCAGCTACATTCAGATCAGTTATGGTCAGCTATTTTTTCTTTTCAGAAAGTAGCAGTTTCTCCGAAGACATTCTATTCACCCAAAACAATAATATTCCTACTAGAACAAAATTATCCACTATTCCCCCAGACTTATTTTACTCTCCAAAACAATGAAAAGATAAAATTTTTAGAGGCTACGTCAGCCAAAAGGAACAATTCACAAGTAAACTCCGGTCTACAGAGTGCTACACAATTAATTATTCATCAATTTTCTGATATAATTTAGAAAAGACAAACAAGCAGATCTGAGAAACTGAAGAATGGTGCTCAGTTTAAAATGGCAGCTTTTTCACAAAAGTAATGAGTTTTCAGTCTTGACTGACCAATATCATTATGAATTATTGAGAAACAGAGGTTGACCCTATTTTAAACTATTAAGCTCTTAGAGAGCATCCAAAGGAGGGCAACAAAGATGGTGAAAGGCCTTGAGGGGAAGCTGTATGAGGAGCATCTGAGGTCACTTGGTCTGTTCAGCCTGGAGAAGAGGAGTCTGAGGGGATACCTCATTGTAGCCTACAATTTCCTCGTGAGGGGAAGAGGAGGGGCAGGCACTGATCTCTTCACTCTCATGACCAGTGACAGGACCCGAGGGAATGGCCTGAAGTTGTGTCAGGGGAGGTTTCAGTTGGATATTATGAAAAGGTTCTTCACCCAGAGGGTGTTTGGGCACTGGAACAGGCTCCCCAGGGAAGTGGTCACAGCACCAAGCCTGACAGAGTTCAAGAAGCATTTGGATGATACTCTCAGGCACATGGTGTGACTCTTGGGGATGGTGCTGTGCAGGGCTAAGACTTGGACTCAATCCTTGTGGGTACCTTCCAACTCAGCATACTTTGTAAACTATATAAACTTTTGCACTACGCTCAAAGAAGAACACTTAAGGAAACAATTGCCAAGTTAAACAATGATTCATTAATGTGCAGTTTAAGGGAGTCATGTTTCCATCAGTGTTGCTTAAAGCAGTAGAGCAAGAACAAAAACTGTTAGAAAATTCAGATTTTTTTTTTAATTGGATGAACATATAGAATATTACAGTTCAATTAACCTGTAAGTTACTTCAAAGGATAGAACATATTTTTCTGAAAAGAATTATTACAAACTGGCATTATCAAATGAAATAAAAAAAAGAAAATAAGAGTGCCACATGGAATGAAAATAACGAAAGAACATGTCCTCAACTGAACATAGAGAAGACAAGTATTTGACCAAACACAGTCAAGATTTGGAGTCCATCTTGTGATTTCTTTTATGCTAATCAAGAATATTAGTGTTTCTAAGGAAAAGAGACCTAGGACTGGCTAGGTCATTATGATGCTGCTATCTTAGGCTAGAGAGAGTCCAATAAGAATGCATATTAACAGGTGGGTCTGTCTATGTGAGTTGGAATGCATAATGTACTTCTGATATATTCATTCTGCCACTTTTCATACATGGCACACAGACCCAAGTATTTTCAGTGACTAAAATAACTACACAGTAATTGAACAGATAAATAGATATAATTCAGCCTCTCTTTCAAGGACTAAATGGAGAAAATTGAGACATTTAGAAAAAAGTCCTATAAAAAATGTGAGTTACCTGCAAATTATGTTTATGAATTCTTACTTTAATACTATCAAATACTTTGGAAAAAAGGGGACATTTAGCTCAGATTTAGACAGTTACCATCTTGGAAAGGACAAGAAAGAGGCAGTAAAAGTAGAACACTTAAAAATACACAGCCTGTAAAATAACACTAAAAAATAAAAAGAACTTGCATAATTACTTTAGCCAGCAAGCAGATTTGCAGTACCATGTTCTCAGTATGAATCTGTTCATTAAATATATATATATATAATTTCCTATGCTGACAGCTGCTATAAGAATTCTTGTAAAAAGCATGTAAGTGTAGCAGATTTGATTCCCAACTCCATTGTTACCCTGTTTGTATTAGGAAGCAAGAGACAAAAAGTATCACCATGAACTTTAAGGTCTTACGGTTCTGAAGAACATAAGTTCTATTCTTGATACTTGTGACACTGCTTAAATTGCATCTGCCAAAGTGATTACATGTTTTTACTGAACTGCTTTAAAGCAGGAATCTCACACATGTGCCAGAATCCACAAGGTTTCCATTCTTCTTGCAAGTGACCATATCAAAGCTTTTGTCTCTCTAACCAAGTTTTGTTACTCTGAAATGGTAAATATTCTCCAGTATGAAAAAAGCTTTACAGAACTAATTTGGTTACTCATGAATGTGTACATTCTAGCCACCAATGAAATGTATTTTGACTGCTTCAAAGATCTCTTCACAAAGCTCCAGACAGTTTCAAATTAAACTCAGCTGGGAGAAATGGATCACTTTCCTTCAGGTGGGAAGTGGTTGGGAACAGCAGGAAATGTTGGGAAAACAAAAGAAATGTCAGAGCATAAGATCAGGCAAGCAATCTGGGAAACACAGTGTGGGAATGGAAACTCTTAATTGGAAAAAACTGGGAGTGTTGGACATTTCAGGCCACTTGACATCCAACCCTGGCCACTACAGCCTGCTTCTCTTATAACATACTCTGATTTAGGCACAAGGACAAGTATTTTATCTGATTCCTCCACTCTTTTTACCCTTTTTCTTTCTTTTTTCCTATTACAAAAGATATAGCCCAAGATAACAGGATT
The DNA here is from genome assembly GCF_003984885.1 of Neopelma chrysocephalum. NCBI lineage: Eukaryota > Metazoa > Chordata > Aves > Passeriformes > Pipridae > Neopelma > Neopelma chrysocephalum. The sequence goes on from NW_020897805.1 coordinate 4,286,193, forward strand.
TAATATAGCCCAAGATAACAGAATTTTCAGGATATAACTGAAAAGTGAAAAAATCGTGCATTTCTGTTAGCTTTTTTCCCATTTCACTTGCATCCTAGTAGTAAATTCTTCACAATATTAATGAAGAAAAAAAATTATGCATTACTTACTACAGTTTTTTGAATGTGATAAAGCCTACCACACGAAAAAGAAATAGAGTTTAAAACGGGATTTTCTTTAGGTAAGAAACATGTTACATTTACTAAAATGTGAGAGCACAACTTAATAATTTGAGGTGGTAAAGCCCTGAAAACTCTTTCAACAGTCTGACAGCTTAGGGGAAAAAAACTACGATGAACTTCAATTGTTTTTTGACATAAAGCCTCAAAGGAAATTGAAGGTTAAGTACTGTCAATCTCATGTAAGACCAGCCAGAACTACATCAATTTTTTAATAACTCTCCATTCTCTTCACAAGCTGTCAGCTAATTCTTTTTCTACATAATGTTTTAAAAGGTCTAACCTTATACTTAATGCAAACTACCAGCTAAGGAAGCTATCTATCAAGTACTTCTGCAAATTTTGTGCAAAGAACTTGTAAAAAACGAAGGAATCCATTAACTAAATAATTCAGCAAAACAGTTTGTAACAACCAGTCTTAGAAAGCCTGGTCTGTATTATACCTATACAGCTTACAATTCCCAATAACCTGCATTTTGGAAGGTTTTGCATCGAAGGGGGGAAAAAAAAAAGTCTCTTTTAAACATGGAACAAAATGTTCCTCTAGAATATCAACAGATTCTTAGGGTCTGAACACTCCTAGCTTATAAAGTCTGCAGATCAGACTTTCCCCACTCCTCTTGATATCTTCCTAACACAATCTCTTTCCTGTAGGTTCCCACTGATCCTATCCTGCCTGATGTCAGGTTCCATCATCTTGGCTAGAGTACTGCAATAACTAAAGATGAGCCAGAATCACATCTGGATACTCCACATCCATCAAGCATAGGTATTGAGATCTATGAAGATGACAAATTATGACACTTTTATAAGTATGTATTCAACATTTCTATAGCAGCAGCACACTGTGGTGTACTAAGAAGCCCCCAGGGATATGGTAACAACTCTGGGTAGTAAAAGAACATTACCACAGCTCACTTAACAAGTTTACATAAAATCTGTAGGTCTGCCAAGATTTTTTTGTCTTTTGATGATACTACTAACATAGATAAGTTTTGTGTAGTTTTGCTGTACTATAAATTCAGTTTAGTAAAGATGAGGATAACAATGAGGGGAATAATGGAAAATTGTTTACATCAAAAAATTATTAATTTCAGCTCTGCTTAAAGTTACTTGAAAATTAGGAAAATAAACAACACAGATTTTTGCTTTATACAGTGGTCAATTGATTAGGAAGAACCACACTGCTTTTCAGACTTAATCACTATAACTTTAGGAAAATACTTTTAAAAAGGTTTCTAAATTCCTATTGAGGTAAACTATAGCTATAGCTTCTTGAAAAGCTCTTTCCTCTGCTCACAGAGTTTATGAAAACTAATAGGCTGTTAGAGTGAGCCAAGTACTCTATTGCTTTAATGTGTGGAACAGGTACAGTGTGACTATAAGATCAACAGTGTCTCTAAGAACTGAAGTCAAAGGACTCTCTTGAGAATTGCGGTAACTGTAAAAAATACTAAAATTTTATGACAGGAAATATTTTTCATGAAAGAGCATAAATACAAGTATTTCATTAACTCACTTTAGATATCAGCATGCAAAGCTACCATTGATTTCCTAACCAACCATAACAACAAGTTTCAAGTTGTAGACAAAGAACGGATGAGGAGGGGTTGCTATTCTTTTCTGGGGTAGCTCGAAGGGCTAAAAGGTTTCACTTCTAACAGTACTGGCAATACATACTTACTCTTCTTAAACTCTGATTAATATTATATATATGCATCCCCTTTTAAAACATCTTTTCTTCTCTTTGTAGTCAAACTGTGCATGTGTGTTTGTCTGAACACAGTGGCCTGAATTTCCTCTTTTCCTCCCTCTGTTTATGTGGGCCTCTGATAGTTCTGCATTTCTCATATGGAATGTGTTGCATCTACCATGTTTCTGTTGATCTTGCCATTTAACCTTTATCTCTCCTTACAATGCCTTTTCAGACACATGGATTTAAAGAATTTATTTCTGTCTATAATGTGCTTCTCCATTACTTCCTTTGAACTCACTCTGAATTTATGTTAGAGAATCCCTTACGAGTTACATCATGATCATGTAATGATTACATCATGATTCCTTCCTCATGTTGTACAAGATCTGTTTCAGACTCCACAAGTTCAGGAGGCCTCCCTTTGTATTAATAGATATCAGTCTCCTGACTAAGATTAAGGTCCAGATAGAGTATATTTCATTCCATTAGCATTTGATGTAAAAACTGACATCAGACGCCAAGTGGGGGTTGGAAAAGATCTGGCAGCTGGCATGAGTGGGAGTAAGCAGCCTAAGAACAGTGTGCAAAATGCAGCAATGAATGACACTTCCATTTTTATCAGAAACCCAGCCTGGGTTTGCTAAAGAATCTGATCCACTGCTTAAAATTGTATTTCTCACCTGCAATTCTTTCTTATTGCTACTTTCAGCACTGATGTGAATTGAAATTCAGTACAAATGGGGCTCATTAATATCTGGAAAAGGAGGACAAGTTATCACCCTAAAGTTTCATCATTCTTCCCCTTTTTGACTGAAGTGTAAATCTGATTTACAGCTGAGTAGCTGCGAAGCTTCTTTGCTTTACTTGTGTTCCATGGTTAGCTACAAAATGAGTAAGATTTTAAATATATATATATGTGTAAGTGTACACTCAAACCTAGAGAAAAGAGAATACCTCTATGTATTACATGCTAAAAAGCTTAGTTTAATGTAAATCTCCAATGGAAAAAAATAATAGTATCATAAATATATTACTAGAATCATTAATATATATTTTTTATTTCAAATAATGATGCCTTAAGTAGAATAATATATATAGATATTAAAGGTGTATTAAATAAATTTGCTGTAGGGAAAAAAAATTACCACTAAGCAAAGACCTGTTTATGCAGTATATAGCATCAGAGTCTCTAAGGTACCAATAATCATCAAATCCTATAGATCTGAATAAAATCAGAACCACAAAATATTCCTTTGGCATTACTGGAAGGAGTCTTGGCAGATAAAATTTATGGTTCTATGTCTGTGATTAATATATATAATTAAAGGAATGATATTTTGTAATTCAAAACATTAACACTTAATTATGATAAGCAGATATCAAAATTATGTGCCCCTTACTACAAGGCCCTCCTAATGACATTTCATTTTGCTTTACAAGGACTTTTAGTAAATGTCTCTTAAAAACATTAAGAAACAAGAACATTTTGAAAAGCCTAAACATAACTGAGCGCAGATCTTGGTTTTGTACATGTGGATCTTATCTGAACAGTTTCCAGCTACAGTTGTTTTCTCATTATCTTCTAAAAGTAGCAGTCTCCTCAGCTGTTAAAACACATATCAGGACAGACCTGTTGCAATTTCATACTGAAAGTAATTTTTGAGTATAAAAATCATTTATCAAAGGTGTCCCATCTAAAATAATTCCATTCCTATTACGGTAGGAAAAGCGGTAAAAGACAGCAGGTAATCCACAACATGACCACTGGGGGTCATTCATTTTACACAAATATTCCAGTACAGGAAAGTATTTACTGTTTTTTTATAGGAAAAATATTTTAATAGAACTAATTATTTCTGAAGAGAACACCCAGAGATTATTATTCACAGATATTAACCACCTATGTTCTCTAATTTCAAATGGTAAGTGGGAAAAATGAATACTACATTGTTCAAAGAGCTAGTCAGACTAATATCAAGTAACTGAAAAAAACAGACACCAAATTTAATATCTACAGGAAAAAAAAAAAAGCAAACAACAAAACCCAAACAACACCGTTTCCAGATTTTCTATTATGTTTTTCAGGGGTCAAAGGGAAAATTATATCTGCTCTGACACAGATTATGAAAAATGAAGCACTGTGAACTCTGATTTACCTACTATGTTTTACTTCTGCTTTTGCAAATTTTTTACAGTCCTTCTAAACACTGTATAGAAGTCTCAGTGAAAACAGACCTGAATGCTAACAGTGAGAGCAAAACAAACATTAGAATCATGATATTGTGTGTGCTAAATAAAATGTAACACAATCCTTAGAAGCATAAATCCTATATATTTGGTTTCAGTCTATTGTAAATATGACTTAAAAATAAACTACTGTTTAAAAATAAAACAAATGTAAATGCTCACCAAAGGTTGAAAAATTTTAAAGTAAGAAAATACATATCAGGTATTTGCACCTATCATTCCATATTTTTAGAACTTAAGGAAGTAGCTCAATTTATTTTACATATAGGCCTTATTTGTTTACATATTTCCATGTATTCAGTTAAGAAAATGAAGCACACTAAAACTGTGGTCTTTTTCAGTAAGAAATTACGAGTCATACATTGACAATGAATGATGTTGATTTAATTTTTCCAGTGAAACACTAAATGTAATTATTTACCTACTTGTCAAACAATAGCTTTACATGCAAACAGATCACTAGACATACATATTAAAATTTAATTTTAAAACTTTAAATTCTCTCCAGCATAATAGTTACACCAGATATTTTGACTGCTGATTTCTGATCAAGAAATCATATGCCTATAGAAAGAGACCAGGCCTCCACTTCAGTTTATATTCTAACTCATTACTAGCTCCAATTTATTAGTTTTCATTCTCTCCCAGGCATACCTACTCTCTTTCCCTTAGGCACACTCCTACTGCTATTAAGAGGGCATAAACAAATTCAGTGTAAAGATAATAATACTCTCCAAAATATTTCTATAAAATGAGAGGGTTTATAAACTATTCTAACAGGTTTACTCCCACAGAAGCACAATAAACCTAATAAGCGGTGATACAAACACAAATCCAAGACCAATCAACTCTATACAACCCACAGCTTTAAGACTACTCCTCTCTCTCTCCCATCTTCAACATTCTAAAATTATTTTTGCTACAGATTGGTTGTTTTTTGGGGGTTTTTTTGAGTCATCTGCAAGCCCTGAAATCTCATCAGGCATTTTAGACTTGGCAAGATAACTTTTTCCTTTGCCAAAAGAGGAGGAAGTTCATGCAGTAATACACCCAGAAATCAAACATGAATATTGTATAGTGGGAAGAATCACTCCCTGTCTTTCTTTACATCTCCTGGCATGCTCATTTTCATTGGTTTTAGTCAATTAAATTGAGAATTTTAGAAGCAATTATTCCTAATTTGCTTTAGGAGCAAATAACTTCCACTGAGGTGATTTTTTTTTTTTTTAAATTAGCCTATATCTTCTGTATAAGGTATCCTCAACAATATAAATCATCCCAACAACACGAATGCTTCTTATGCTTTAAATTTAGTGATAACAAATGATGCCTCAGCAACTTAACTCTTTCACTAATTTTATGGGAACGCCACAATCTCATACTACATCTCATAATAAAGTCATGATGTTCATCTTTTTGTACACCATGTTATCACTAAGCCTTCTAAATCTGTATAGCAATGTGCCAATTAATTTAATTTTTGAAAAATCAAGATCATGAGGGACATGAATATAAACTGCACTGAGAATAAACAAAAAAGCAGCAATCTTCATAAAAAGAAGTTGTACCTGACAGGCTACCCTTTATAAAGTGGAAACTACCTGAAGTTAGATAAAGAAATTAGAAAAGGAGAGTGCCAGGTTGTTTACTCTCAGTTTTTAAATTAAATACACAACTTGCCCCAAATTTATGACAGTGTTTACAAATCTGCTTACAGTACTTCAGAAAGAAATGGAGCAAAATCATAATTCAGATGTCTTCAAAATATTTTGCTTTGTGTAGTTATAATTTGCCAGTTTAGAATTAAAATGAGTGAAAAAATATTTTACAGAATAAGGATCTAACTAAATGCTGTTGAGTAGCTAGTTGAATGAGGGTTCTTATTCTGGGACCCACTCAGTACACTGAACTGGCCTAAAGAATCCAACTTTTGTCAAATATCCTAGGAAGCTCACCTTCAGTAAATGGCATCTTCCCTCTTTTGCATATACCCGTGTATCAGTCAGTGGCAACAGAAGGCAGTTCATTGCAAAAGCTTTGAGTATTATAAAGTTTAAAAACCCCAAATCTGAGTTCTATCACTTAAGGAGTCTGGAATTTAGATCAACAACCTAATAATCCAACTCTCAAGTGATCATAATCACCATCACAGATCACAGTATGAGACAACTCATCTTAGTACCATCAAGGGCTGTCTTGATGCTACCTCACTGCTAGTTCAAACAGGAATTTCTGGAGAGAAAAAGGACAAGCAAGAAAGCATCACACCAAGCCAATAAAAGAAATTAACTTGCTATGAACTTTCTGAATTCTGTATCTAAAAATGCATATTTTCTTACAAAACAGGGTAACCAGATTCTGCTGCAACCAGCAACAGGGCTTGGTGCAGTAGCCACACAATGTCTAACACTGCAGCTTGGACCAGTCTAAAATGCAGAGGGATTCATATTACTGCAACTCAGAGCTCATCTTTAGCCACCTGAAATATGCCTCTTTCAACTAGGACTTTGAAATTCAGCATTACTTGGCCTACTAAAACCAAAGCACGGGGGAAAAGAATAATTGTTCAGGTAATTTACAGGAATTCACCCATTCCTAACCCACAGAATATGCCACCACTCACCCCCAAAATCATTAGTTTTGGCAAAGCAAAGCAAGTACATTCCATTTTAATCTTGACTTACACAGAAACCAGTTTATGGTCAAGCAAAGCTCCTGTGATGCTTGATATGGCAGGAAACCTGGATCTGGAGCTCTTGGAGCCACAAAACCACACTACAATGAACAGGGGCCAGCTAAGTCGGTAACAAGTCAGTGTATGCCCCTCCAACAGGGACAATGGGGCAGTTTCTGAAACTGAAATCTGAATTCTCACAGGAAAACCTCCTGGAGAATACAGATGTGTCCCCAGTCTGGAGTGATTCCAAGATACTACAGACCCTCTTGGCACCATGAATCTGCAACTAGCACCCATAAGGATGTAAAGAGTCAAACTGATTTTGGACAACTCCATATCTCAGTTCAAATGCAATGTTTTGCTGAACAAAATATTTTGTCTTAATTAAACTTTATAAATTTTTTATTTTTTCCCATTCTTTTCATGTTGAATAATCTAGGGTCTATATATAAGAGAGACTGTACACCACACTTAGACTTAAGAACAGAGAGGAAAAACAACAAAGAAAATAATACAAAGCACAATGTGGATTGTTTTACGTAACATAATGGAATCATATTAAAAATTATGCATTCTTTAGAGTTGAATAGTTTTTTAGGTTTTAAACCACACAGAGATGAAGTTTCACATCTCTGTAAAATCAGCCACGAAGAATTCAGTGTGGTAGTCTGCCCTTCAGCTGATCTAGCACATGTGGTTAGCTTCTTAATTTCCAATAAAGAATTCAATATGAATGTAAGATGTTGCAAATAACTTGTAAACACTTCATTTTCCATTGATACTGACATGAACACTTGTCTGCTATTTGCCATTGATACTATATAAGTCTGTAAATAAGATATAAAAGCTATAAGCAAATACATAAATGATAGCCCTATTTGGCATAAGGCATGAGATTTGTATTCACTCTTCTCATCAAAGTACATAATGTAATTTATATCTGTATGGAAAACCAATCTCTTGTAGATTACTTACTTGGATTTTAATTTTACTTAAATTAATTTTGCAGGTGACATGCCTGACATTGCTGAACCCTAGAAAATTCAAGTCCCTTGTTACTTGATAGGAAAAAAAAAAGTAGCCATTACTCATTTTGCAAAAACCAAGAAGCTTCCAATAATCAAGGTCACATACTTATGTGATTCATTCTAAAGTATCATGTGAGGCAGAGAGTAGAGGATGATTAAAAAATAATAACATCTCATGTGACAATATAGTTCCTTGGGAAGTCCCCACCTTACTAGTGCCTGAGTAATCAGAGGAAGGGAACTTTGGCCTTACTGACTCACATCAAGATGTTCCAGCAATTTTTTTTTCTTTTGTTCCCAGTTTTATTCTAAACATTAAAAAACCCCAAACACAGTTATTTCTGTACTGATGTGAATTCATTTCCTAATTGCTGCATACCTTTTTTCATGTTGTGTCTTTCATTCATCAACATCAAACTATAGGAATGAATAAATCTCACTGTAATCTCTCACAGCATTACAGAAACTAAGACAAAGAAAATAGGTTTTCTTCTTCCATACAAGTCATCACTGAATATAATATGGCATGTAGACTAATGAATAGAAACCATATTGTTTGCAATACGTTTGGGGTGTGAGCTGGTTTTTTTGGTGGTTTTCTTTTTTCCCCTGCAAACACTGTTGCTAAGACACAGGGATGTGAACAGTGACAGGATATATTTTCCAGGACATAAATGGAGATGAGTCTATATTCCACTTAAACTACTGAATGCCTTAAGCGGAAGGGAGGTACTTGTTTCTGTTTTCTGTCATCCTAATATTTTAAAAAAAGATACGTAGGATAAGCGGGCTTTGAAACAAAGTTGAAGGGTTTTTTTTTAATGCAGCGATACAGTTTTTAGGTAGGTATGGTAGCATGGAAACACGCTAATAAAATGCAGATTGAATAAATATTCCTCAAAACAGAACAGAATATAAAGTTATTCAGAGAAATTGATTTCATATGCATTTCTGTAACGGACTTCAACCCCAAAATTTGGATTTAATTAAAAAACAAAGTGTACATTATCTGTTTGACTATAGTGTGTACTAGTATTCTGCTTGTTTCTATTTACAGGCTTTTACAAGAACTAACAAACTAATGCTACTGCAGTGAAAGTGTCCAGAAGAAATAGAAACACATTTCTCATTCTATTTATCAAAGATTTTTTCTAAATATTCTGTACATCACAGAAGTTGTGACAAAAACTGGTAGAACAAAGAAAAATATAAGCCACTACAGCAAAGTCCTGTGATGATCTATGCCCATAGACTATTCAGATCAAATTAAGTTTTAAGAACCCATTTTCAGAAGTGTTATTTCCATACAGACACACAAAAATACAGTATTATGTAATATGTGCTAACTCACACATATAATATGTGAGCATACATATAGCTATCACTGAAGACAGGTTTCACCAGTTGGAAAGAAATAAAAATCCTGGGCTTCACTTCAAATAATACATGTTACTCTTGGGGTGTCCTGTGCAGGGCTGAGGGTTGGACTCAATGATCCCTCTGGGTCCCTTCCAACTCAGCATATTCTGTGATTCTGTGATAGCTTCTATAAAGCGAACTAAAGGAAAAGTTTTCTTCATGACTAATATCATGATATTATTTTTGCACTGGCTAAATGGGCTGCAGTAAAAACATAGAGTACTACGTTAATTTTGCCTTTCATAAATAGTTATCATGTTTTTCATAAATAATCAGAGGAGAATAAGAAAATGTAAATATTCATTGAGAAAAAGCCCTCAAAAATCACTGAAACTGTAATGTCCAGTAGTACCCAATTTGGACTGCAAAATACTTGTGCTGAAATGTTACATATAAAATGGAAATGCCAAAGAGTTCCAAAAAAACTGCCACCAAACCTGCAGAATGATTCAGTCTAAAACTTCATACTATTTTAAGAAACTGAAAATCAGCTTATTACATTCAATTAATAAAAAAAAAGTGGGGATTAAAATATTATTTGCACATGTTAGAGACACCTCTACAATATATCAGTGGAAAGATCACTAATAGGAAAAAAAAAAAGAGGTAAATGGAAGATGAAGCCAAATATTTAGATTGAAAGCTGACATACATTTTTAACAGCAAAGTCAGCAAGTAGTTCTCTAGGTAAATGAAAGACTTTTTATCACATTACATCTTTAAAGGGAAGTCTAAATATCTTTCTGATCAGAAGATATTTGTTTAAAGCAAAACACTGTATAAACTGCTATATTAAGAAATGTGACAAAATTATCACCATAGGCCCTTTGGCATAAATTCCAGAACCAGTGGTATTTCACAATCTCATTTAGCCTGTTTCCCAGTCTACAGCCACAGTTACTAAAAACAAAATTAAAGAAATCCTTAACTTATCACAACATCTTCCTATGCATTTAAGAATTAAATGACAAAAGTTAAATATATAATAATATAATAGATAAGCAATCGCAAATAGTGCTTCAAGAGGAATTTATTTTTAGCCTTATTTCTTCTTCATAAAACTTCCAAAATCAATAAACAGTAGAATCCATTTCAACTGATGTTTCCTTCATTTAGCACTCACAGTTCAAAAAACTTCCCCAGTACTCTGTTGCAATTTGATTTTAATTAAGGCAAGACAAGATGATCCAGAAATAACTTTCACTCTTTTCTCTTTTTGCTTTTATTCTACTCCCTTAATTTTACACAAAACTTATGCAACATTTCAGATCTACAGAAGAAGTGTAATACTGTGTTACAGGACTTTATACGGTCACTGATACTCTGAAGAGTAATTTTTTTATTCATTTACTCTGAATACAAGTTCATGAATCCTATTTCTCACTTGAATTTCATGATATCAATATACTGTAAGTCACGAAAACCAAATTTCAAATGCAAGGTGAGAAAAAAAACGAGCTTATAATTAAGTTATAAAAGAGCTTTGCAAGAATTTAAGTATTAGTGTTATTCAGAAAGATTATGTGCAGTGAAGAACGGATATTCTGTAAATAATAGTATATCAACTGTTGACTTCAGTACTGCCTCCTATTTTTTAAAATTTAAGTCACCTATGAGTGTTGTGACTAATACAACTGTGAAGAGCAGAACTAACTATCAGTTATCTGAGTTCAGATACATTAAGTAGTCTGTTACTCAGAATTAATACTGTTTAATAGTAAAATATTATAAATAACATCAAAATACACTCCACATATTCAATATAATTTTATTCTTATAATTCCATTTTTTCATAGGACTAGATAGAAACTGAGCCATCTTTGTTGAAAAATGACCTTTCTCCGTAGAGATTGAGTATAATTAATAGACATTGAAATACTTACATGCAAATAGAAAATTTCTTTGTTTTGAGAAAAACAGTAACAAGAACAACACATATGTCTGATGCACTAACTTTTAGGGCTATTAGCATCAGACTTGCATTGTCCAATTAATCCTACAGGTATCACAGTCTCTAGCAAACTCGTGCAATTATCTGATTTATAAGAATTATTTTTTTTATGATGTTGCAAAGAAACCAGTTTGGATAAAATTCACTATTTCTAATACTTACAGTCCGTGAGAAATACAAATCTGCAAATCTCCCAAAAAAGCATTGCATTGATTCGGCCTTATGCACCACAGTTGCTCTGCTCAAGTGGCTGACCCTCATTTTTGAGGCCAAATAATTGCTGTCAGTACCAGATGAATAAATATGCCACAAGCTAAAAATCTTGCTAAAGAACAGTTTGCCCCGCTCCCTTGATAAGAGTAAGAAAATCTTTCTGAGTATTAAAGTGAGCAAGATCTACTAAAATGCCACAAAGTGCCATTTTCACATTAATCACATTTGCATTAATACTTTCTCTTATTGAGGCTTGTATAGGGTATTCTATTAAAGGTACCTTATGTTGAACACAGCTGATGGTTTATCACTTTTCTCTAGCAGCACTCTTTCTGTGCCTCACAAATAAAAGAATAATATTACTGTAATGCTCCATTGCAATTTTTCTTCTGTACACACTAATCAGACCTTACAATTCTCTTTGCAAAGCTGGTGTTCTGTCAGGTCTTAGAGGGTGTCATAAACAAAACAAAACAAAACAAAAGAAATGTGAGGAGGAGGGGTGGCCAGGGGTGGAAGAAAGGTGTGATAGTGATGTTCATTAAATTGCACCAGATACCCATAAAAGGTTCAAAAAGTCTGCAGGGTACAAGGAAGGGGGGGAAGCATGCAGATATTCATGTTCATGAATATGGGATTTCCTTTTTCTTTTTTCAGTATTGTTGCATTCCAGCTCTGGTATTCACTGAAGAGAGAGAGCTTTTTTACCCTAGTTGCTTAATTAACATGGCACAGTTGGCCCTGTGACTCTGTTAGAAATGACACATGCGTCAAAAGCGGAATGGGTGTCCTTGCTGCAAGGAATTCTATTTTTAAGCAGAAATGACTCATCAACTACTGGGGTGTCCCAAAAGCTACAATTTGTCAAGCTGTCAGGAGAAAAACGAGGAAAAAAAGGAAAAGAGGTCACATCTTTATTTGTATCTGTAGCTTGAAAAGCAGAGGGGTAAGGCACTGATTACACATTCAACTCCACTCTGAAAGGCAATCTTCTATGCAAGCCATGTTTTGATAACAGCTCTATGGTATCTGGTATTTTTAAAACCTCGTCTGAGTTATCTCCTCTTTTATATTATATAGATCTGCAAATTTGTTCAGTGCTAAGGACGAATGCTTCTAAGTCAGTGTGCACATCTGTCTACACAGAAAGAAAGCATGGGACAAAGTATTTGCAGATGCATTTTCAGATGCTTTGGATTAAAATGAGAAATGCAGAGATGCATTTGGAAAGAGGAAAAGGACAAAAACTAGAGAAAGGTTCTAACCTGTATATAAATTATATACTAGTGTGGTTTTGAAAAGGATTCAAATTGTAATTTAGGAATATATTCCCACAGCATACTGGAAACACATTAAGCAGCACAGTATGGGTTTGTGAAAACAGTGAAGCAAAAGTGAGAAGGCCATAAATGTGATCTATACGTTTTCATTACACAAACTGACCTTCAAATTATTGCATAGGTGGTGAAAACAAACACAGGGCAGGTTTGCTGAGAACTTATTCCCAGTGAAAGTTACTGGAAGCTAAGCTGCAACTAAATGCTAGTCTAAATTTTTTTTTATCCATATTTCTTAAGTCAGATCCAAGTCATTATCCAAAGGATGTGTATGTAAGCATAATGATGTCAATAAGGTTATTATTTTATCAATGCACTATAGACAGTAAATTATTGTTCAGAGACAACAGTGATTAGTAAATTGTAACTCAAGTCGAGTAAGAGTTTGTTCTTCAGGAGCTGCAACACCAATATCACATATAATTTTCAAAATAAATTTAAAAGACTGGCAAACCCCAGGAGTGGGAAACTGAGATGTTCTATTGCAATCATTTTTTATCCATAGGCATGGATAGAATTTTAAAAAGGACACTGGTTCTGAAGTTTTGAGATAACAGAGGCACTTTTAACACTGTGGTTTCACTGGACTCCGAGACCTATGAGTTCATGCAGAGATATGAATTGAGTATGGTATCAAAACTAATACAAGATTTATGCATGAAGGGCAGCAGAGGATAAACTACAGAACTTAAAACATAGTTTAGAAGAACGGTTTTCTAAACATGCCTGATTATGTCTGACATCTGCTCTGAACTTTCAGGAGAAAGACCTTTCTTACTCTTGCCCAAACCAAACTTTGAGATCCTGCCCTACAAAAGCTAATGGAATTTTGAGCAGATGGGGACAATCTTCCCAAAACACAGCTAGCAAGCAATGATGACTGACAGGAATCAACCATAAACATCTGTCAGTTTGGAGTCCTTTATCACTCTCATGTTTAAGCTGATGCCTTTGAACTTCTCAGTACACAAAAGCAGAAACAATTCACTGGTAAAGAAAGATGCAGTTTGGCACAGAGGAGCATTGAATACCAGTTAGTGTTATTCAAATGCCCTTTACCACTGGGCACTTGCTTGGAGAAAAATTGCCAGGTGAAGCAACAATCTTCTATAGTCTTTGTTGAGCCATTGTCTTCCCCTCCATCCCTTTAGGGAGTTCAGGTATCCCACAAACCACTACCCAGCAGAGAGAAAAGAATTTGACTCAGAACTACATCATAACATAGATGTGCAAATATATGGGTTTAAATTTACTTCTTGCAAACAGCTCCAGAACCACCAGTGTAAATGCACTTGCCATGAGAGGCATTTTTCATGAGGTGCCAGAACTGACATGCAACACAGGAAGGGGAAAAAGAATTGTCTACTTGGTGGTATTACAAGTGAATTTGTTATTCATTTTCAGACAAGATACAAAATGCTAACATCTAATATCAAATTCTCAGAAACATTCCTATATGTCTACACACAAACTCTGGATTAAAAATAAAATTCTAACTGCTCAGTCACACTAAAAGACCAAACTCAGGATCTAAGTACTTTTGACCTTGAACTGCAAAGTAACATGTTATGAAAACAAGAGTCTGCCCTGGGCCAGAAATGATCACACATCTTCCTTGTACTTGGATCCATTTCAGTCTTTTGACAGTCTCTGAATTTATCATAATAAGTAAGGAACTGTGTTACAAAAGATGAGGGTGTTAAATGGTCACTTTTTATCAATAGTATTTTTTGGCAAAAAATATGCTCGTAAGATTGAAACCCCATAGACACCCCTGCCACTCTGCAGGCTTAGATCTTCAGAGTAACAAAGTGGTCTTCATTTCCTTTGAGTGTTGCAGGTCACATAGTCAGCTTTACATTTCAGAAGACATAATAATCAGATATTCTAACACCCTACCAACCAGAGTATCACCAAGTATAACCTGTACAAGTGAGATACCGGAGATGCAGGAAATTCCATTCTTATTTATCTTTTCCAGTGTTTCACCACTGTCACAGCTATCAAACTTTCCTTAAGTTCCAAAATAAATCTTCAAAGTTGTAAACTACATAGATTTTATAGTTTCTTCAAACACCATGGAGATGATCTTTGGGGACCATTCCATTTACATATTGGAATGTTGCAATGTCTGCCCTCCCTACCTCACAAAGTTGAAGGTTGTAACCTTCCCCGGGCTAAACAAACCCTTTTCCAACAACCACTCCACATTCCTTTATCTGTCAAAAGAAGTTTCCTAAATTTTAATGATTCCTGTTTCTCTCTAGACTCTTAAATCAGTTTGTCTACATATTTCTGATACAAGCATGCTTTGAGGCCTTAACAAGGCTTAAGATATTCTTCAGGCATTACTCTAGAAATTGCACTGCTGTGAAATTTTTCCTTTCCTCTTCACAAAAAATATGAAGACAGATTTTAGTGTAAAATCCTGCTCCTCTGAAAAAGCCCTGTTATGTAAATATAACTAACAGGCTATTCAAATTAGACAACACTTAATTCAGACCAGAATTTCCTCCATTCATTCTTAAAAGAAATAAACTGTTTGAGACAAATATGTCTTGCTCTCCTAAAAATGTGCCAGTGATAGAGATTTTTGCCTATGTCGAAATCAAATTTGTCAATTCAGTAGAAACTGGAGAAGGAAAAACTAATAGCCAAATGTTTCAAAAAGCCATTAGTAAATTCCGCCTAGCCCTTAAAAAGAAGGATCTGATTCCTGAAATACAGTACTTTCATTTTTCCAGCTGCTATTCTAAAATGACAAAAATTTAAACCACATAAAAATTGGCTCATGAAAAAAATCAGGATTTAGCTTCTTGATGGTCAAACTCTTAAGCCTGATATGCTCAGTATAAACACATTAATTTAAGTGACAGATATTTACACAGTGGCCTATCTGGCAACATTTTAATACAAATAAAGTCATTAAATATCACTGTATGTATAAAGTTTAGTTATTTCAAATTACTGACTTACTTCTGAAATAACAAAATTATACAATCTTGAACTTCAGTGATTCCTTAGCACAGCATGCAACTGGTTGCAGCTGCAAAGCAGCTTTGCAGAAAAGAGTCTGAGGTCCAGAAGCTCACTATAAGCCACCATTGTGCCCTCGTAGTTAAGAAGGTCAGCAGCAGCATTTTCCAGGCTGCACTAGGAAACATGTCTTCAGCATGGAGACATAGACATAGGGGAGCGAGACCAGTGGAGGGTCACAAAGATTGTTAAGGGACTGGAGCCCTGTCATACGAGGAGGGCTGAGAGAGTACTGAGAGACTCTTCTGTCTGAAAAACATAAGGCTTGAAGAATCTCATCAACATCTATAAATACCTGATGGAGTTTCCTTAAGGTAAAAAGAAAACAGTCAGATTCTTCTCAGTCATACTCAGTGACAGGCCAAGAGGAAATTACAATTACTGAGATCTCTTACAAGGTCTAACACTTCAGAAAATTTACCCATTGCAATTTATCGCATCATCAAGGTTGTGTATCGTGATTACTAAGAATTTCTGTGTAACAACAAGGAGTAAAAACAGTATCCAGAAACCTCTCCAGAGCTTGATTTGCCAATTATTATGGAAGGAAGCTTTTTTGTTTGCCATTTTATCTGAAACTCATTCACAGTACTTCTTATTTAATTCATTTGCAACAATTAATTTTCACCATTGAGTAAACACAAACTACTGGCATTGATTAACAGAAACTTCATTGCATGGTTGGTCTAGAGAAATCAGAATATTTGCATATTGTCTTTCTGTACAACTAGTGAAAAATCAGTGTAATCCACTGTTATTTCATTAATGTGATAAACACGTACAGAGGAATTATCTTTATTCATTATTATAATCTCCTAAATAGATCGGAAGAGTTGTTCAGGTAGTGTTTGACAAATTTTATTTGCATATAATTTATAAAACTCGAGCTCTCTGAACATGTCAGAAACTAAATGCAAAGAGATGGATAGCACACAAAACATGCATCCGATTTTAAAGGTATGCCCCAGTACCTCCAGCTTTTTTAGAAAATTCAAGCAAGAGAACATTTATAATGATTGGTGATCGAGGGAAAGATGTCTACCAACAAGCCTAGAAAACATACAATCATATTTAATCCCTCTGTCCTAGGGAGCAAAGTGCATAGTAACACATGGGCAATAATTACCTGGGTTTTTTTCCCCTCCGTTGTGGCTTGTTTCTTTTGCTTTTTGCCTTATAATAATCACATCACTGCTGTTGCAGGATTTTACTCATAATTAACACCATCTGTAGCTAACAAAGGCCTTCCATCTTTCTGGTACTCAACTACCTGCAGAGGCCACGCATTGAGTTGCAAACCTGCCTGACTTTGACTGCAGCATGCTAATATGAAAGCAATGAATCTTAGCTATGGACATTTTTCCATGAAAATTTGCAGAGCAATGAAGAAAGTTATAGTTCATTGTCACAAATAAGGCTTTCTTCTGCAAATCACGTTTCAATTAAAGCAATAATGGTTTACATTCATTTACCTATTACAAACATGGTAAAGACAAAATTAGACTTTACTTACAACAGAAAATCTTATCTAGTGCTGTATCAGTTTAAAGGGTGCTGACAACCTTTTTAAACCACAGATTTTGTCATTTACTGAGAATGAGCAGCAGGAAAAACTGAAGTTATAATTTTTTTATAATAGCAAAAACCAAGTGACTTGAAAATAATCACTTGAGAAATTCACTTACATATTTAAGGTAAATTTTCTTTATATCAGAAAATTATACCTATCACTCTATTTGACAATTGAGCCGTTAGTAAAATTAAGAGTTCTTTTTAGGAATTAAAAGTTTCTTTTTCCTTCTTTGTGCAAAAAAGAGGTGGAGAGAACACATATAACTGGACTTACTTCAGCACGAAACAAAATTTATCAGCCCACAGAAATGGCCATAAACTGATGCAATATTAACAAAATTAAAATTAACAAAATATTAAAATTGACAAGGCCACCAACTGCAAGGTACTGGGGGAGCCAGTCTGTATTCTTTCCCAAGAATTCTCATTATGAAGAGAACAATACTGTTTTTAATCTACTTGCCAAGATACAGACCATTGTAATTTTAGCAATTTGAATAATGGTAAATATAATCTAACAGCATTTCCTTGAATCAGATCCCAGAATTTCAAGTCAACTTCTACATCTCTTGTCATGCACCATGAAAAAATATATATATATTAACGCTAACGTGTACTTAGTATAAAGGAAGGCTCTTAGTGTGGGTTAATGAGATTAGTAAGAGAAAGAAGAATTTTATAAACATAATTAAAATATTTTTGCATGAGTAAGTTTCACTATAAGTAAGAAGGCTTGAAACAAAGCTTAGTGCTACTTAAGCCCTACTTACTTAATTCCTCAAATATGAAGATGGAAACGCTACGTAAAATTCTGCACACACTCAAAATACCGATAAATGCATATTTAAGAGCATAGAACCCTGAACTGCACAGGATATCCTCATCAAAATGATACAGCATAGATCTAAAACTGGTTACTGGAGAAAAAAAAACACAGCAATCTTGTACACTTATATGTCTTGCAGATTGAAAAGAAAAAAAAGTACACTCAGAAAACCAAGTCTTAAACTGAAATTCGTAATAAAATATAAGATCAAGCTGAACTTTTTGTAAGAACTGATTTCTGATCATATTAGACACATTCAGAGTTTTTTTTATACCTCAGGCCAGTGGGATCCACTCAAAATTCAGATGTAGCAGCATTGAATTGTTGATTTATAATTGAAATTAAATTATATTACTTTTTCCCCAAAGGGTCATGAAACTCAGACAGAATCACCAAAATGTTCTGCAAATTATTCCATGTAATATGGAAAAGTTTAATGATTTGTAATGAAAATGAGACTGGTATCTAAAAACACTTGAGTGTTGATGTTTATACAGATTTACTGAACTAGGCAGTTAAACTTCCCACCTCATACATCTTTGTAAAAGAGGTAACACAGCCTAAACAAATGCGAAAGACGTAAATTCCCTTGGGCAGTAACTGTAATAAATTTAAATAAATCATCCTCATCGGGCTTGGAGTATTTCTATAGAACATTTTGCTGTACAAAATCAAATGTCTCTCAGAAGACAACATGGCAGCAGTAGCAAACAAGCAGGAAAGCCAAACATGGTACACAGTCACAACCTACCCTCAAATATTCCCACAAAACAACAGAGTTCATAAGGACTTGAAATAAAGTGTCGCTTAGCGAAAAAAATATTTTTGCTAGTAAAACATTCCAAGAGAACTGGCTAATGAGACTTTTCTCCTTGTGCTGTCACACAGGAAACTCCTGTGTGTCTATGAACAGAATATTTATTTCCAGTGAACCCTTCCTACTAATATATTGCCATACAATGTCAGGAAACCAGCATGAATCCTTCAAAACAAGAATCAAGACTTTTCATGTTGTATTTTTTTGTTAGGCAATTTCTAGTATAGCATCTCTGATGTGTTTTCAGCTGATATTACAACTAAGTGAGTAGGCAGAATAACTTAGGTTGGAAGAGACCTTTAAGATCATCAAGTCTAATTATTAATACTCATTGCCAAATGGCACTTCTATGTACAATTCTAATCAAGTACAATGTGACACAGTATTGGAAAAAGTAGCTACTTAGGAATAACTATGCTGGTGGCTCTGAAAAAACAACTCCAAAAAGCTAATCTGAAAAACACATGTGAGTAGAACATACAAAGCCAGTTGTAAGACTTTTTATTTTCTTCACTTTGTCATTGATGGGCTCTATGATTTCTACATTGACATCAGTTTTCAGGGAAGGGACTCCAGTAAATGAGGTAAACTTCAAGAGACAGGACAGTAACTACTGGTCATTAGAAAGTAATCTGTTTGGCAAAAAAAAAAAGGCTATTATCTATAGTTGCATATTACATTATATTGCATCCCAGAAGAGAATCCAGAACCAGAGCATAAAAGGATATTCATGCCATAAACAGTTTCCATGCTACTGCCATTACAAGAAATAGAAAATAGGAGCCCTTAGTTCCCAGTTTAGCAGAAAATTGAGCTCTCTGCTAATGCTTTTACTGACCATGCCTAAAGATGATCATGGCAAATGTTATTCTCTATTCTATTCAAGTCAGTAATTCAGTACAATATGCAGAGGTCAGAATGACAAACGGAAATGAAAATGGGCAATGCATCTCTAGTACTGATGTAAATAATACTCAGAGAAGTACTACTATATGTACTCACTAAAACACCTTTTACATGGACAAAAATAAACAGAAAGGAAAAATAAACAAAGGAAGGAGGAAGTTTGTGAAAACTACATATAAAAAACACATAAAATTAAAAAGCATTGGCAGACATCAAGCTTTATTCTACTGCAGCACATTCAGTAGACTCCCAACAACCATGTAAAGTCAGATTTTCCTCTTAAGAAGAGGATAATTCCATTATTTTCTTACCTTGAAAAATTAAATGATGACAAATTTTAAAGGAAACATGAATAGGAAAAGAACTGTCATTACAATAATGATGTTATTCTGTACTGAAGTAGATCTGCTTATGACTTCTTTGAATGTTGTGCTTTTATTCAAACCAAAAATGGAAGACAGATATCAAAGTGAAAAAAATCTCTAAAAATAAAATTTAATTATTTGGTTATTTGTTACCTAAAGATTAAAATAATTATGTGAATAGTATTTATAATATCTCTTTTGCAAATGTTTCATATTTATCTGCTTTCCCAATATTGAAAAATACCACTGACCAAGAAAACAGTATTTTATGAATGAGATTCCAAAAATAAAGGAAGGAAAGAGTCTAGTCCATAGTAATAAGTGAAACATTTCCTAACAGGATGTGACTGAACTTACATGACAGGAATGCCAAGATTGCAATTTCTCTGCTAAATAAATTCTCAGTTTAAGGACTGAAATCTTCCATTAGTTGCTACAATGCATCACTGAAAGTGTACATATTCAGTTTAAAGAAAAATATTCTACATGCACCTTGTGGAGACAACAATTCAAACTGGTGCCATGTAAAAAGTAGAAGCACTGAATAATATTAAGAATAATCTTAATGAAAGGATTGGATGAACCTCTGTAGTTTTCAAAATTAGTAACCTTAATTTTTTCCACCAAGAATAATTGTTTTTGTGATTTCGTTTAGAACCTTTCCCAAAAGGTGAATTAAGCACTGCTTCCTAAGATTCAGTCAGTTCAGACTAAAGCAGATCACAACTGTGCTCATATTTTGTAATGAAGTATGGTGCAGAATTCCTAAGTTTGTGCCAGAAACTGAATTAGTACACACATATTTTATAGCAACACAAAGCTATTTAATTGGCTCTGCTGAAATGTAGGACTAAGTGGTATGAAGGATGTTGATGCAGCTGCGCTATTTTTCGACCTCAGATCTCTCCAAATAGCATTGCACTGGACATGCCATTTCATCTGGTACTAGTCTGGCAGTGTCTGTTAGAGTCATGAACTGGGTAGTATAAAAATTCTCTTAGCTTACCCTCTTCTCACAGCTGTGACAGCCTTCACACTGGTGTGTTCCACAACAATTAATCATGACACACATGCTTGCCTGACAAAACTACGTGATCTTTTCACTCCTTCCTTCAGCATCTAAGAAAGTGATGTTGTTTTTCCCATCTTTCTTCATGCCCCTTAAGGATGAAGTCATGCAGGATTCCTTCGTGGACATACCTGTCATTGCATCTGCAAATCTACTGACAGATTAGGAGTCTTGGATGAATAAATAACTGGCATTTCTTTCAGACAACTCCTTACACTAGTACTCTTCAACTTTGGATCGAAGTCACGGTTTTTGTCACTGCACACGTAAGATCAAATACCAGCTAAAAGTCCATGGCACAGGCAGAACACAACAGCTACGGAATGCAATAAGGGAAAGCAGATAATGGTATGTGTCACCATCTGTCTGGTTTGAGCATTAGATCCTATTTGTCTGCTCTGTTCCTGGTCAAGCTGTAGTCTCTGTTGTTCCAGCTGTTTTGTTGAGGACAACACAAGCATTCCTCTCATCCTACTTTCGTTATTTCCTGTTTAACCAAATTTTCAAAGGAATAACTTTTCCAAGTATGCACCCGTGGATCTGAATTTGACTCATATACCACTATATTTGATTCTACATTGCTGAAATGGGTGTTAGATCAGCTGCTAATACAGAATAAAGCAGAATTTTTCCCTTCAGCGATATATCTGAGTTGTTTCTAATATGAATTAAACTACTAATGAGCATTTAAAAAGAAAAAAGACCAAGATGTACATGTGGAAATAAAGGAGGGTAAGAGAGAAGAAAGAAAGAGAAACCAAAGAAAAAGTATGCAAGTAGAGTATATTAACTTGAGGTTACTGAATTTGAACTGCAGCGGGAGCTAAATGTTGACTGAAAACCTAGAGAAATGCACAGTTAAAACACTTGTTGATCAAGCAGCCAATAAGCCAGTAGCAGTATATGGAACAGGTGGCCCACAGAAAGTATCCTAGAGACATCTCCCATGTTGTCAGTTTTGCTCTTCTTCAGGAAAACAATCAAAGACTACAAGAATGCAGTGCCTTAAATTCGTTATATAATCTAATAGTCTCATAAAATTGCCCCGACACATAGGTGTAGCTTTTGTTGATCCAAAATTGGAACATAAGTGAAAACAGGTTTTATTCTATTTAACACTTTTGACCTGGACATATAAGCATCGAGAAGCTTTGCCACTGGGCTTTTAAAAGTTTTACAAAGATCTTCAGAAAAGTACCACCTTATGTACTTCATAAAGTGACATATTAAATTTCAAAATGAAAACTCATTGCAACGTTAAGAAGAAAAAAAATTTTTCTCTCTTCAAGGGAGCTTAAGATAGAACTTGAGTTTTCCCATCACTTCTTGAGTTTTCCGATCACTTGGCTCATCTCTGTAAAGAACATCTCTACCTTAGTTATTTGGGTTATGCTTGACACACTGATGGCTTCAAACTCACAAAATACAGAGCTGACATCCATTTATTCAAGAATATCTTTTGCTGCTGCTGCTAACACCTTCCTAAATATCAGTATGTACAGATGTCAACAGTGGAATGTCTGACTTTCTGAGTCACAGAACAATTGTTTTAGAACACAGTCACTACCATTACAGACAGCTAGGTGGGCTCACATGGAGTGACTTAGGCATACAATACAACCTTAACCATTGCAGTAATGGCAAGCCTCAAACTAGTTCAGAGAAAAGCATTAAGCACATTGTCATAGAACCTCAAAATGCTATTGATATTTTGAATATCATCCTCCCAAAAGAATTTGAATTCAAGGAAGAATACTCTATTAAGTCCCCTTTCATTCTTCTGTGTTCAGCTACCAATTTGACTGTTACAACACTGAGTGTCCAGTTTGATATGAAAACAATATCAGAATATATTCCAAGTTATATCAGTTTGCATCAAACTATCACCTCAAAAGGTCAGGATGAAACTTTCTATTGCCTGGTCAAAACTACAACACTAGAAGATAACATTGGTGTAAATCTAAAAAATATTGAGATGCTTTGAAGACTTTTACTGGTTCACGTTATCTTGGTAGAAATCTATCAAACCCAGAAGTTGGAAATGTGAACAGGTACGCAACATATAATGCTGTACTGTCTAATTCATTCAAAGGTTTTCAGAACTGTTCCTGTCAGTGTCCTAAGACACCTTTTTCTTCCTGTAAACTGCAATTTTTTGACAAATATTGTTGGCCTGTATATCTTATCCCAGTCTTGAATTTGAAAGATTCTACACCCGCATAATGAATATAAAAACTGTAATTTTGCAATAGAGTGTATAATCGCAACACACAAAAGTAGTTTTTCTCTCTATTTATTCTACAGATCCAATGTGACTGTGTTCAATCTAGTTTATGTAAGATCTTTTTCCCATTCTTGAGTTATTTTTGTAGACCATGCGCTATTATAAAGTTCTTTGCACTCAGGCGATGAGACCAAGCACTGATTTGAAGAAGATGAATGGAGCAATTTAAAGATGTATAATTGCTGCAGGAAAGGAGAGAAAGGAAAATGTACTAGAATACTCACTTTGATGAATCTATGAAGTATATTACAAGAGCACCAATACTAAGAGCGAAGACTAAGACAACCTAAAAAAGAAAAGAAAAGAGTAATTATTTAACAGAGTTAAATATTTTTCTTTTACATACAAAAAAAAAGACAAGGAAAATAAATAATAAGGTAGTATTGTTTTATTTCAGCTGTCATTTTCTTTAGAAAAACACTCCTACTTGAACTTCAAACATTATATATTATCATAGAATGCTTTCTTTCATTGAAAAAGAGATACAAGACAAATCCTAGTTCAGGGAAATCCAGCAGAGAATTAGGTCCTAGATCCTAACCTCTGCTAAACTATATTCTTAAATTTTAAATGGCATGCAATATTAATGCATAGTATTCAAATCACAGTCTAGCTTTATCAGATCTATCCTTCAGGACTACTCATTGGTACATAAACAAAGAGTGATTACAGATCAGACTGAATTTCCATTTACATGTGTGGCTATGAAACCCACAGGAAAACTGTAAAGCTATGTAAAAATATGTATTTATTCTGCACTCTTGTCCACTGAGACTACAGTGAACTTTCAAACAAGTTACATCAATAGCTTGATGCAGAATGTCACGATCCAAGGAACACATGCCCTGGGTACCTTAGAGTTGCAGCCCTTTCCTCTTTAAGTCTATTAAGTTTTTGAGCCAAATAATTTTGTTGGGTCTGGTATCTAGCCCTTATTAACAAAATAGAACTTGCTTTTCTGGCTAACACAGAAGAAACTGGATTAATTACATCTCTGTCTGTCTCTAATTTCTTTTTTCTGAACATAAAACCAATACCATTGTCTGTTCTAAAGGCTCCCAAAGATGATGGCTTGTGTACTAAACTTATAATCCATTTGGGACTCTATAAACACTTTTCTCACCCTTTCAAGTTTTACAAAGTATATAAGGACTTTTATTTTCCTTTTCACTTAGTAAATCTTAAGTTATAACATTCAGTCATTGCCTCCTAGCCAAAGGAATCTTCTAGAACAAACCCAGCATAAGTGTACACTAACCTTGCATTTCAGTTATATCCAATCCCTTATTAATCATCACTGTTCTGCTTAAATAATGTTATAGAGATTCTGAGTAAGACATTCCAAAACATGTAAGGAATTTAAATGTTCAGATAACTGCCACTAAAATGCAAATATCTGTATTTTGCAAACAGCTCCAGAATCCCATGCTACACCAAAAGTGAGACATGTATGCAAAACTACAACATTTCCCTACTGTAATACATATACCTGATTTTAAATCAAGGTTTATTTTCTCTTCTAGTGCCTTAAAACACATACCTAACATTATAATTAACAACGTCCCCAAGAATCACAGAAAGTGCACCAGAAGAGAATGGAATCTTAAACTCCATTTTTATCCTGCGAGCAGAGAAACTCATTTTTCTTTTGCTAAGGGACAGAGGTATTCAGCTGAACTTGAATCCATCAAATGTGTAGGAAAACAGAGCCTGAACTGATCACATTAGAGTTACATTAAATAGATAGATAAAGCAAACTAAAAACCAAAACACTCTTCTACGCTGCATGATAGTCTCAGATGCAAATTTTTTTGCTGTATTCCCACCTAAATAAACCTGAATGCAACCTGGTTATTCAGATCCTGGGCGATACTTACTGAGTTGGTTCTAATCTTCACTAGATTGCCATGGGAGATAACAGCTATTTTAGGGACCTTGCTATGCTTGAAGAGTGTTATGAATAGAGAGAGACTGATACCCCAAATTTACTGCAACTAGAACTTAAGGGTGGAAATAGCATATATGTATGTGAATTACTGCCTTTTTTTGTTAACCAGGCCATCGGGAGAAGCTTCCTTGCTCTGTTTATTGCTACACATCTATTATAACTTTTCTCTGTCTGGAAGGAAAGAATCTTTTAATTTACAATAACTTACTGTTTGTTTAAGATTGAGAAACGGGAAGTCATATGCTAACAGCTATACTGGCTGAGCACTTAGTATCAAATTAAAAATAAACACCAATCTGATTGAAGTAAAGAGGGGGGAAATACCTGGAAATATCCCTAAATATTTCACTAAATCTTTAATTAAAAAAAAATAAAAATCCAGCCACAGATTTAAACAAAAGTGTAAAATGACTTTTTGAGGCAAGAGTCAGAGAAACTGCAGATAAAATCCACTTAAGGAAAATTAAAATATTTTTTCTGAGAGCAAGATGCTCCAGAAGCGCTTTGACTGGAGTCAAAATGTATGCATCCATAACAAATACAAAAAAAAAAAAAAAGGCTTTTTGATAAGGTAGCAACATAATAATACTGCAGGGAAGTATAGACTCTGAGAAAACACTCTGAGTTAAGCCATGATAACTGTAAAGGGGATCACCTCACCTTCCAGGACCAGCCCATGTAACAAACGGATAATCCAACGGGTGGCACTGTTTCCCCTACAACTGCATTGAACTCATGTCCAGGAGTTATTGAAGAAACAAGGGAAAATGAAAAGGCTGTTCCCATTAGAGAGGGAGGCTACAGTTAATACACCCACGACAAGGAGCAATGTGGGGACTCTAGAGCAGGAACTTAAGTCTCTCATACCCTGTAACACTTGAACATTCCGTGGAAGATGAAACAAGAACTCTTTGAAGTTTCAAAGGCAAATTTTTGCTTATACAAGACTGAACTATCCAAACGTAATTAATACAAAATAGCATAGAACTCAAGAGGTAAAGCAGAAAAAAAATGAAATAGTTGTCTATTTTTATTTTCCTCCAACATTAAGTATTAAAATAAGAATGCAGTGAAAAGGAAAAACTTTCGAGAATCCTGTAACCCTAACACCTCAGGGCATCAGAGAGTCCTTATTTAATCTGACAACAATCTGTTCTGTACTGTCCTTCAAAAATGTTTGTTTTAAACTCTTATTATTCTACAGTTACTCAACCATAAGGCTACTATAATGCTTAGAGTATTCCAAGGTGTTCTTTATTAATATTTTTGGAAATTCACTTACTTTTCAATTCTACATTGACACAGTAAATTCTGTTAATAAGCTCCTCAGCTTTACCATACTATGATTTAAAACAAAAACCCTATTAGCTTTTGTATTTCATAGTACTTAAGGAAAACACAAACTATTCCTGATGATCATAAAGCTACATCCTCAATTTCGTGACACAAAAGTTTGCATTACTAAGATGTCAATAGCCTGAGGTTTCAACCTAACTTGAATGAAAACTTCCATAGTTTAAATATAAAACCAAACTTCCTTTAACCATCACATTAGAAACCAATTATATTTCTTTTATAGATAGACAGAATTTACTTCGTTAGGAATGAACACCTTAGAAATCTAAGGACCAGATGCAAATTACATCTCAGAAGTAGGAATTACTTCTAGCTTGGCAATCCCAGCATTATTTGCACACTCTAGGATACGCATCCACATCTGGGCAATTACTGCAATATAAAAGTAAGACAAGCAAGTCTAGACGACAGAAGAAGCAGAATGGCTTACTTAAATTGATGTCTCATTAACTGACACCCTATATGCAAACAGCACAATTCAGAAAGCATTCCATGTAGGTAAAGCCATAAGTGGTAAGAAATTACGTGCTGCAGCTAATATAAACAGCTGAGCAATTAATATATCTCAGATTACTAAAAATACAAATGAAGTGCTATTTACTATAACACATTATAGATTCTTGCTGTAAAAATTAGTGTTCTACACTTCTTTTTATTCTAGCACTTACTGAGATGTTTTTATTTATATAACCTTTGGACATAAATCAGTGAACTGAAGTAGCTGCTTCATGCTAAACTGTACAACTCATATTAGTTCATCCAACAAAACAGTCTTCAGAACTTTGGGATTTGTCAAGACAAACAAAAGGCTCCGCATATTTTTAACAGAAATTAATAGTAAGCTTCTGTTTAGAGACCTTTTTCCCACTGTGCCCTGCTGGATAGCCAGGAGTAAAGCAGGACTGAGGATCTCTCGAATCCATCAGCTGGACCTAGGACCATGCTCTAGATGACGCTGTACACTGACTTGTCTCTGAGCTTAAACACATTGCCCTGTCTCCAATCTTTCTGCCTCTTCTTCTTTACCTGGTCCCTCCTGGGCCAACATATAAATAACTAAAATGCCAAAGGCAAAAGTACAAAATATCCACCCCTATGAAGCCATGAACTCACCAGGGGCTCTTAGAATGCCATTCTACCTCTCTCAGGTTTGCAAGATCATATTTCTTATTGATGAAATTGTCTCTTTATATCTTCCAGAACAACTGCATACCATGCCAGCTTCTCTGCAAAGAAAACTGTCTAACCATGTGCCACCTTACAAGAGCAAATCATGAAACACCAGCAAATTAGAGCCAAAGTGAGTGAATAGGAGGAGGAAGATGAAGTGATAAAATAATGAAAAGACAAAACAAGTTTGCATCTTGTTCCTACCAGCAATAAATAATAAATGAAAAGTTCAAACAATGATACTAAGAAATTGGGAAAATTTCTGTCATTGGCCTTTTATTAAAAATGCAGGGAAACAGATTTTGCTGTTAATATACTCCCTGTATAAGAGCCATGCTTGGCAGAACACAATACTGTGAAGAAGTACCAGTGATATATGCATTGATTCTCATGCAAGTACTTGAAAAGTGCAAATTCTACAGCCAGCACCTGCTGTTGATGACAGGACACATGCTAACAGCTATGAATTTTAAGGGTCATGTCTGCTGGGTGGTGTCCTAGCTATTAAACCTCTCAGTGTCTTATTGACATTTTACAGTTGACAGTTTACATGCAGAAAAGGCAGGTGGTGCAGGAAAAAAAGAAAAAGAAAAAGAAACAAACATAAAAATCCACATTTCAACAATTTCTTCCACCTTTTGAAGGTCAGCTAGGATTTAACATCCAATTCTAGAAGCAACCAAGCACCTTCAAGCTAGATAATGAGCAATTCTATCTTTCAGGGAAGTCAGAAAAGATTCAAGAGCACACAATTCTGAAGAGACTTTACTAACTTTTAGTTTTAAGCCTGAAACAATTATAGTACTAAATCCAAACTTTGCAATTTTGATAGCCACATTAAAAACTTCTCAGAAACCCAGACTTGGAAATGTTTGAATGCAAGTCATTTCCTTTTAATTACATTTTTTGATTTTGTTTTTTTGTTTACTGTTATTACACAAAAAGGAGTTAACTAAAAAGTTAATCAGCCATTACATTCTACAGTAACTAAATTAGTCACCAACACACATTAAAAGGAGTATAGCTTTATGGCAGCTTTATGAAATTGTTTGCTATATAAATTTTCCCCTTCAGCAAAGCTCATATAGACCTACATTTTCCAAGAAAAGTCTGAGTTTCTCCAAAAGAGGAGGTGAAGGGGAGTGAAAAATTACTTGATAAATGACTTGATAAGCCAATGTCTCAGTGAACTTCTCTAAGAAAATTCATAGCAAGGATTTAATTTTAAGACAAAAGGCAGCAGTAAAGTTGCTCAGTATGAGCACTGGATGATGATCATGAGCAATCAGAAGACTTAGTTATTGTCCCTAGTTCTGCCACTCATGGTGACCTAGAGCATATAACTCAAGCTCTACAGGTTTCCAATTCTCCCTCCTGCTTTCACCACATGCCAACTCATTAGGGCAACCACTGTTTTCATTACAGGTGTTTGCAATGGGTATAGCACAGCTGAGACCTTTACTGCTGCCACAGTAATAATAAAAAGCCCAAGCAGGACACTGCAATAGCGCCAACACTATCTGTGACAGCAAAGGGGCTTTATGTATTAAAGGGTGTTATTTAAACAGAAAGGTATCAGTATCTTTTTCTAAGATAAACTTTTTACCTATATTTCTGGAATTATATTTTTGGTCCCACTAAGTCACTACTCACTATAGTAAGGTTTTAATTTCTAACTGAAACTAAAATTAAATATTTATTGTAAATACATCTTAAAAATACAGTTAATATTTAATGCATCTCTTTTTACAGACTTGCATAATATTGATAAGAAATATAGAAACAAAATTGCTGGGAGAGAAAATGGATACAGAAGAGTTACAACAAAAAAGAAAAATTAGTTACATATTTAGTTCCCACATACTGAATTTATGCATCAGAGCAGTCACTTGAGTATATCTGAACAGTACAAGTAAAATCCATGGTAAAGGCCTGAATCACTGTGGGCTTGCCTAACTATTCATGACTGTTGTAAGTAACCAATATAACAGGTCACTGGGAATAGAATATAGGACATCTCTGAATGAAACCACACAAAACAGAATTAGCAAATTCAGCCTGTCTGCCACCAGCTGTATTTTATTCTCTCTCCAATAAAAGATTCAGCTTTCTTACATAGACTTTAACAAACTACTTTTCATTTGACAGACTGCTTGAAATTAAAAAGAGTATTTCTTACTAAACGGATGATATGGGATCAAAATTCAGGAATTATTAGAGTAGACATCAGACTCAGAATATGAAAAATCAAAGCAGGATTTAAACCAAATGAAATTAGTATCTTCATGCCCTTTTGTTTTCCACACAGATTTCCAATCTCATTTGAGGAAGAATTTTAAAAAAAAGAAATATTTTTGCTGTGTTCTCCTCTGTACATGCTTCTAATATATGTTAATATTTCAGCTTTCTTTTTCTCTCTTTATACAAAGTGGGGGTTTTTTTCCTCTCAACTTTCCACTGACATATTGACAATAAAATGAAAATTTCTGTTCAATCCATAAATGTGAAAAGACTGAGATTTTCTAATTAGTGAAAAAATACAAGACAAAAAGTCCCATCTGTCAATGGTGCTCTGTAGTTTGAAGTTAATTAGGTTTGCTGGTAGAGTGCCTGGCAATATGACCAATTAAAGTCCATGCAACTTTTCCAATTCAGTATCATCAGTCAAAAAAATAGCAGCACTTTCTATCAAAATATACCATTTTCAAGAGCTAAATGCATGGTATTATATGTCTGTAAATACCTGTCCATGCACATTTTTGTTTTTTTTTTTTCTTCTCCAACCTAAAAGGTTCTTCCTCCTGATTACGTACTAGTCACAAAAATCACCTTCCATTAAGGTCAAATTCACTTTTTGTATATTGGTAAAAGAGTAATCCCCTCTGATTTCCAGTGGATGCATTACTGGCTCTACAGTCACACTGAGCAAAAGAGTTATGTTGGTAATCAGTACCTACAAACTCCTGCAGTTGTCAATGCTCTCGTTTTCAAGTTCCTCCACCAATAAGCCTACTGGAATGTTGTTTTAGGGAAATGAGTGATGAATTGTCAAACAGTCAAATCGTGCAAACTGAAAACAAACAAGCTCAGCCGCAAAACTGCACAGAGGCCAAACAGCCCCAGTCCAGAGCAGGGTCCCCCTACCACACACAACACAGCACAAGAGTAGCACTCGTACTGATGGTTGATTATTCACAGCCCCATCCCCACTGCTAGGCCTGGAGAAACCTCTGCTTATTGTGTCACACCTTGCAATGCAGCACGTGGTCATTAATTTTTTTGTTTGTTTCTCTGTTCCTACGCTTCAGCTGCGACAAAAGGCTTTTTATTTCCAGATGAAGAATTGGAACCAAGTAACTTCAGCTGAAACTCTTTGTTCTAACAATACTTGGTCCTACCGCTGGCTAAAGAAAGTGATCAAGGTAAGTGAGATGAAGAAGCAAGCAAAGACTCTTGCAATTTCTGGTATAGTGCCTACACAAAAAAATATCCACTTCCAGGATATTCTTTCAGGGAAGAATAAAAAATACAAAATATTGCCCCAAAAATCACAATCAGAATCTGTATAATTACTCTATAACACAAACTACAATGGTTCAATATCAGGGAAATTAATCACCTGAAATGAAATAAGGTCTATACCAGTAAAATGTAATCATTTGCTAACAGTTAATCCACCCCTGTATCCAGAATACCACAACAGAGAACTGAAAAATCAATAAACTGTAAAAAAAAAAAGTAGAAAATGCTGTCTTTTTAAATTAAACAATTGTATATTTCTTAATTAGTATTAAAAAAAAAAAGCAAACTCATCTCACAGCTCTTCTCCTTACTTCAATATAATGTACTCCTCACCAGTTCCCATCCGCAGTTTGTTAACTAAACAACAACATAGGAGAACATCCAAGAAACTGTCAAGGAAAATGCAAGATGGAAAAGAAAGAATTGTGGTAAAAATGCCAGAAAAGAATAATACAGTAGGGTAAAGAAAATGCTGTATCTTTAAAATGCTAAAACCAGAAATATATTTCTGGTAAAGGGTTTGGGGTAAAAAAAACTGTCTCAAGAGCTTTTAAGAACAAATAAAGCTGTAAATGTAGACCTTCTGAGAATTTAGGCCTGTTCCTGCAATCCACAGTGTTTCATTACAATATTAACAGTACTACTAAAGGAAACTCAAGCATTATTGCCATGTCATAAGAAATTACTAAAAAGAACTAAATTTCTTTGTGAATGAATCACTTTAAGGATTGCATTTAATGAAATTATTTACCTTATCAATTATTATTTACCTCAAATTAATGCTAGATTGTTTGGCAGACAAAAGGAATCCTCACATTTCTCAGTTCTTTCGACATTAGTCTGACATGCAACCTACATAACAGACAGTCGTGTCAATAAATTTTGAAGAAGGAATTAGAGAAAGAGGTTACTCCCTCTTGCTAGGGTTTTATCATTGAATAGGTTGGTAAGTTTTCAGATTTTGTGTTACTCAGATTTCCTTTCCTATTGCTCTGAGTTGGTGTTACTATTCCTAAATTTTCAAATTGCAGAACTCCACAAACACAAAAACAATTACATCCCTTTTCCATTGTTTAGGTTCTTAGTCACAAGAACTCGCATATACAGCAAAGGGAGATGCAGCTGTGGATGTGTTCTCTGAAAAAACAGAAAGCTCTTGGCTTCAGTAAAGCCTAGTAAATTTCATTCAAGAAAAAGACTGAATCAAGAATGGTGATATCATTCAGGATACAACAAAGCATTTGAACGCTTGTCAAGAAATGTACTTTAAAACATTATGAAAACGAGACACAATCTACAGAAGGGAAAAGACTCACTGCTAAATGCATCTGATGAGCTGCAAAACCAGTTTTCTGCTGCAGTACTAACATCACAGCTCTCATCTTCCATTTATCGTTACCTAATATGGGTTTATTCTTAAATCTTTTGTAATATAAAGATAATTTCCAGTATTGTGATATTTCCACTTCTGTTTCCAGAAGAAACATAGAATATGACAATTGCTGATATGTGCAAATGAAAAAAGCCTTAAATTCATTGGGCAATTTTTACTATAAGTCTAGAAAAATCTGTAACTGTTTCATAAATTTCTAAAGAGAAGTAGCCATCAACAACATAATGTTTTTAACAGGGACCACTGTACCTTCAGTGATTTGCATGAGGATTTTCAGGAGCTCACTGTACCTCAAGACACGTTGTCTACTCAGAGATTAAGCACAGCTTACTGTTAACTACATCAGAAGCTTTCTGAGACAAGTAACAGAGATATCAAACACCAGATCATCAATGAGCAAAATCAATGCAAGGAAACCAGGCTACATGGGAAGGTGTAACACTATCGGCGATGAAGTTAAAGAATATAGTATTTTTCAAAGTCGTCTGTGTGAGTATGTTTTTCCTCCTTCTTCTTTGCCACTGTTTGACCTTCAGACTTTTTTCCAAAATTGATAGTTTTGACTGATAGCCACAGGAAAATATCTCTCAAACCAATCTGCTTTGAAGACTGAAAAATTGACTTTTTTATCACTAGGAATAAATCTAAACCTACTTAATTAGCCAGCTTTATATGAGAATTTGTGAATACAAAAAGCTGCCTTTAATTAGTGTACAAAAGAAAACAATAGAGAAAAAGCAACTCTGAGCAGTGACTGTAAATTGTAGCACTCCTTAACTTTTAGTCATTGTACAGACTTTAGATGCCTGATAATTCTACACAAGAGCATAAACCTCAAATTATCTGAAAACAGAAAATAAAACCAGCATAATACTTCTCAGGGGCTACTTCAAAATATAATTCTAATCAGACCTCTCAATTTCCCATGGCACACAAATATAGACAATTTGAGCTCTTTTATTTTTTAGACTGATTTGAACTGAAAGCCTGCCAATTAATTATTTGACACAGTCATTGATCATGAGATGTGAGATCTCTACATAATTAGATAACAAAATTTAGGAATTTCACTGGAGCAGCTAAACCTAAAGTAGAAACTGTTCAGGGTTGTGATGATCTTGGTTTATGGGGAAGCATTCACTCACAGTTAAGAAAGCCATTTTCAATGGGCTTTGGAAGTAAACTGAACAAATGTTCATACAGTGGTTTCTAATACTTTTAAAAACACGAGCATAATTTGTCCTTTTATCTTATGTAAATCTGCACAGGTATAATGATTTGCTGTTGGAGGTGAAATCTCGATTCCCAGTTTTGTGTAAGGCTGCACTGCTCTGTGGAGGTTTCTTCAGACCTCAGTATTTCAGAGAAAGGCACAGAAGCCTTTGATACCACCAATTACAGGCACTGGTGACTTCTATACTGTCATCCTCAAGGAAATGCTGATGGTATATTGTGAGTATTGTTAATCTGGAATTCAACATCATGTATCAAATGATGAGAAATTCACATGAGGTATGAAATGAAATCAACAATTTGCAACTATCACTGAAGAACAATGCAGGAAACAAACAATGTAGCAAGCAAAGGTAAAAAGATATTTTTACACAACAAACCTTTACTTGTGGTGAATATATTTTATAATTTTTGAGTTGCAGGATGGAAAGAGCAGCCTCTCTGTTGCAAGGATGCAAAGACTGATTTATTCAGCAAACTTGTTCCCTGCAGAGGAGCTTTCCTGTTCTGCTATGTGGCTACAATTCTAAAACCGAAAGCTCGCTTATGAGCCTTTTTCTATGTGGTTTGAAGATAAAATAAATACTCACATGGCTAAAGGCTTGCTGAATCAACTTCAAGGGTAGCTCTCTCTAATAGTCCTGTTTAGTACACTGGGTTTTAAAAAATACAGCAGTGACCATTAAATCTGGTCTTGAAATCATTACCTCAGCTGGCCTTTCTCTTGCTATTGACAACACTATGTCAGGTCCTTTAACTTGCACCCTCTGGTCATGGCTTTTGTTGTTCTTCTTATATAACATGAAGAGTTTAATTTAAAAAAAAACCACAAACTTCCACAGTCTTTGAATCTTTACCTGGCTTTGCTAGCCTATAGCATTTCCCATCAGTATCCTTATTTTTCATACAGATGCCTTCTTGGGAGTAGAGACCTGGAAAATGGCCTGTCTTCCTGCCTGCTTTATATGGTCCCTTGTGAAGGTCTAACACTGAAAGGCAACCAAGTGTCATTCCACAGTGGTCTTATTCACAAGCATAAAAAACAGAGGGTAGAGAATGTGGAATATGCAACTTCAGCTCATGTTCTGTCTCATAAATGTCATTTGACACATAATTTTTCCCCTTTTCTGCACACTTGCTTCCGCCTGGCTATATTCTCTTTCTGAAGAGCTACTACAAAGCATTTATTCTGAAAATCATCAAAACAATGAAATTGGAAAAAGCACCAGGCAGTCACATACCTGTTATGATCAAAGAGATTTATAAGAGCCATTGCTGCAACTCCATGTATTTATGGTAATATGCAGTTTTAATTCACATTTTAAAAATATTATAGAATGGACAGAAGTTGAAAGTACATAACAGGTTTTAAGGATTTTTTTTTTTAAGTATTGCAAGAAGACACATGAACTACAAAATATCTAGAAGCAAGCTTTGTGAAAGACAAAGGGGTTTTCTCTGAATAAGTAGTGCAGAATCTGGCTAAGATTCTGGTCATGTAAATTATGCCATTGAAGTGTAAATCCTTTTCTTTTTCTTTTATGTACTTTCCTTCTTCCTCCCTGAAACTCTACTTACTATTGATCTCCTACAGATTCAGTCCCATGTTGCTTTATTCAAAAAACATTGGATTTTAAAATAGGTCACCTTTCTAGAATCTATTCTTGAATAGAAAGTTTGAAAACCAGATGTAGGGAAATTACCTCTTTAACACATTTTTATATGTAAGAAGAGTTTAAGTCGTCAGTCTGGGATGAGAAGTTTCTCTCTCCCAGCTGCTTTCCTCCACTGTGCTACATTACTGGACCCACTTCCCTGATGCCCAGCTTCCCCTGAAGACACTGTTCTTCTCATTTGGTAAAAGAAAAGGTGCAAGAGAAGGAACACCAGCTATTTTGGTTTTGTGTCACACCAAAATCCCATCAACCCCTGGGTTCTGCCAATGACCATCCCCCCTTCCCTGAGCTAGCTCACTGCACATACAACCTCAAGCACAGGAACAAAAGGAGAAAAAAACAAGAAAATAATTATAAGTAGTCCAAAGACACCTAAAGAATGGTAATGAAATTTAAAAAATGCTCATACCAAATATGCAGATGAGAAATATTTAGACTGTATTGATGACACTGCATAAGAACAAACACTATCAAGTCCTAATACTAACAATTTCTCAACAGCTTGGCTCATATGCTTCCTTTCTGACTCCCAGACAGAGCTGGAAGAAAGAGCTTTCAGCATTCATAATTTCAAACATTAAGTTAAAATTCCTTTTGCTGATTGCCTAAAACATCAGAATTCATCTCTGATCAAACAATCTCATGACAAAGGTCTATGTAAAAGCATGCCAAGGCAACCGAACACTGCTGACTCAGAAAGGAAGTCCACCACTGCCAGCAGCACTGATGTATTCCTTGGAGATGCCTGACTGAAGCAGTTTCTCAATTCATAGTGTGGTTTCTTATGATGATTCCAGGTATATTAAACATCAGGAAGACCAAAAACACATCAATATCTGCTTACATACCTGACTTTAAAGCCGCATTTTTCTCGTAACTACAAGAACTAAAATAGGATGTCCTAATAAAAAGAACATGCTGAAGGGCTATTGCACAGAATAAAACATGGCCATGAGGACAGGCTTTTGTGAATGAGCAAAGCCTTTCTTAAAATGGGTGACACACAGAGTTTGCACAGACAAGGCTACCCCAAGACAGGCACTTTGCCACTGGCAGTGGAATTACAAGCTGCACAATAACAAAGCAAACTGTCTTATTGTTGTTGTTCCAGTTCTTGGGTGGATTAGAAGCAAATGATCACTGTACTGAATAAATAGAGCACCTGTTTACATTGTGTTAACTCTGACCACTTTACATATTTTTCCAGAACAAAGCCCTTTGTGTTGTTCAGCAGAACTTAAGTACAGCCTGTTAATTTACAAAAAACAGTAGTCAGAAATTCATCATCTTGTCAAATCTGTCAATCAAATCAGAAAAAAGGCAAGTTTGTGCAGCAAACATTTTTTGGGTGATACTGGTGCAGGTATGTTTGAACTATATGGTGTTAATTAATCACATAAAAAAGTAAATTATCAAACTAAAGTAGTTGAATAATAACTTACTGACAATTTTAATTTCTGAAATATTTTTAAAGGGAAAAGTAGAATAACAATTGAATAGATGTACAAAGATAACATAAGCAAACCCCTTATTCCTCTCCCTATCCAAAAAGAATGAATGTTAAAAAAAAATCACGTCCTCCTATACCTTTCAAAAAAGTAACATTTTACAGAAATCTGTATTTTCCTACTGGAAATTTTCAGACAAAACAGCTGTATTTATATTTAATACCATTATATCTTGAGAAAAGAGTCAATTTTTAAACAACACTTCAGCAGAAGCACACATATAAAGATAAAAATTTCAGCAGAGATGGGAAGTCCACTCATTTCAGAACAGACAGGGATCTGTAGGAAGGGTATTTACTTAAGATGCATGAATTTTTAAAATTTTTATGTTTTTAAAATCAGATTAAGGTGTTAAATCTCAGCCTTTGAACATGAGAACCTTCACTGCATAGCTCTCATCTGAGATGTTCTATTTTGTGTAAATACTTAAATATCCCTTGAAAGGGGACCATGCTACATCTCCCATAGCAAGTTAAGTGGTATAATTAGTCTGCTCCTGAGAGTTCTTACAGTTTTCCTTTCACTACTCTCTCAGTCTCTCCTTCTTTTAATTTTGAATTATTCTTTTCACATAATATGGTTTATCCCAAAACAATTGAAAGTTTTGCAGAACTAGTCAACTCCTTACTACTTAGATTCTGGTTTCTTACCTTTTAGGTCTTTTGGGGTCTCCTTGCTTAGGGCTTTATAACAGTTTGTTTGGGTTTGTTGTTTGGTTTTGGGTTTGTTTTTTTTTATAGTTGCCAGTTCTGTTCATTTATCTGTTTTTGGCAACGAGCCCTATTAATTTTTGCCAAAGAAAATATAAGCACTGACATTGTGCTGAGGCTAGCAAATTATGTGAGACTTCATTTCATCAAAGTAAATTGCAACAAAACTGCCAAAACCCCAACAGTGATCCATTACAAATCAAAAGACAGCCAGCTTAAGCCTGATTCCATTTACTATGCAACAAACTGAGGAGTCTAATGCCTTCAGCAGAAAGCTTTGATAAGTAGTTGTCCATTTTAATCAGATTTGTGAAAACTAAATTATTTGG
Organism: Neopelma chrysocephalum; assembly: GCF_003984885.1. NCBI lineage: Eukaryota > Metazoa > Chordata > Aves > Passeriformes > Pipridae > Neopelma > Neopelma chrysocephalum. The sequence continues at coordinate 4,324,699 of NW_020897805.1, forward strand.
CTGGTTACTAGGTTTGAATTTCTGCATCTACTTTACAGTCAGTTTTATTTTATGATATATCTTTTCCATTGAAAAAGATTTATTAAGTAAATCCACATGCTCCAGGAAAAAAAAAATAAGAAGGAAGAAAAAAAAAAAAGTCTTTAAAAAAAAAGTAGAAAAAAGATAATAAAGGGAAAATGGGGCCTGTAGTAATAGGACAAGGGGTAATGGGGTAATGTGTCTAAACTGAAAGAGGTCAGGTTTAGATTAGATAAAACGAAAAAATTCTTTACTTTGATGTTGGTGAGACAATGGAAAAGGTTGCCCAGAGAAGTTGTGGATGCCCTTATCCCTGGAAGTGTTCCAAGGTTTGACCAGAAGGGCTTCAAACAACCTGGTCTAATGAAAGACATCCCTGCTCACGGCAGTGGGGTTGGAACAAGATGAGCTTCCAGGTTTCCTTTGAACTCACCATTCTGTGATTTTATGATTCTAAAAGTTCATTATTTTCCATTAGTTATAAAACCATAGTGATAAAAAAAAGGTTTACTACTCCAGTTAGTTACTAAATCTGTCCAAGAAGCAAGATAAAAGCACTGCAACCAGAGGTATAAAACTAGTGGGGTTATCATAGTAATTTTAAATAACAATTATCATCATAACTTTAAATAGTTTTCACTTGTTTGGGTGGGTTTTTTTTAATTCTTCTTTGACAACAGTAAGTATGGCTTTTTATGGAGAAGTAGGGGTACATGACAGAATTTACTCCATCTTCTCTATCTGTATCCAGCTAACTGCTGAACACCCTGGTTTTCTGTCAGCCTCTGTAGAATCTGGGGAATACAGACTGGGGGAAAAGAGGCTGGAGAGAAGCCTGGAGGAAAGGGACCAGGGGGTCCTGGTCGATGGCAAGTTGAACATGTGTCAGCAGTGTCCTGGCAGCCAGGAGGGCCAACCCTGTCCGGGGGGGCATCAGGAAAAGCATCACCAGCTGGTCAAGGGAGGGGATTGTCCTGCTCTGCTCTGCACTGGGGCAGCCTCACCTTGAATATTGTGGCAGTTTTGCGTGCCACAATATAAAAAAGATGTTAAGCTATTAGAGAGTGTCCAAAGGAGGGCAACAAAGATGGTGAAGGGCCTTGAGGGGAAGCTGTATGAGGAGTGGCTGAGGTCACTTGGTCAGTTCAGCCTGGAGAAGAGGAGACTGAGGGGAGACCTCATTGCAGTTACAACTTCCTAGTGAGGGGAAGAGGAGGGGCAGGCACTGATCTCTTCCCTGTGGTGATCAGTGACAGGACGCAAGGGAATGGTCTGAATTTGCATCAGGGAGGTTTAGGTTGGATATTAGGAAAAGATTCTTCACCCAGAGGGTGGTTGACCTCTGGAACAGAGTCCCCAGGAAAATGGTCACAGCACTAAGCCTGAAAGAATTCAAGAAGCATTTGGACAGTGCTCTCAGGTACACAATGTGATTCTTGGGAATGGTCCTGTGCAGGGCCAGGAGCTGGACTCTATGATCCTTGTGGGTCCCTTCCAATTCAGGGTATTTTATGATTCTAATCCAAATTTCTCAGTTTCACCATATTGCATTACTTACAGCAAAGGATTTCTGTAGTATGCAATAAATCATATTAATATCTAACACTCACATTAAAAATAAATGAAGTACCCGCCTAACAGTTTTCTTTCAAAGACGAAAAAAATTAAAGGTACACCAAAGTATTGTTTGCTAATTTATCGGTCTTCTAGTAGCACCAGATTTTACATAGAACTCATGCTTTTTATTATATTTGGGTTTTGCTTTAACTTAAATCATGAAAATATTATGATTAATTTTATCTGGTAAGTATAAGCTGTATTTTAAAATACATATGCACAATTAAAATTGCTTCAACAAAGTACCTTAAAATAATATGCTACAGCTAATGGTCCTGCAGTAATAGAAAGGCAGACTAGAACCATAAAACTTCCTCTCTGGTGCTACAAGACCATATGTTTACAGCTAGTAAAAAATTCAATTTAGGCTTTTTAAAAATGAAGCAAGATTTTCATATGAATCATCTTCTGCTTCAATAATCTTGACACTATAAAATGCTCGGTGAAGTTATTATCTGCACACGTTTTAAAATCCAGTATTTAATAGCAATGATTCAGATATTAAATATTTCTCATTTTGTCCAGAGGTTTTTAAACACTCTGGCCAGATCAATGTCCATATATTTGATGCTCACTCTGTAGTCTCTTGATGCATGCACAAAGTAAAAAAAAAAAGAAATGTACATTACACAAGTGCATTGCTATCACTTTTCCACAGGAAAAAAAAAGGAGGAATCGTTATTACTCTGTGTTGCCAGAATAAAGTATTTTCAGTATATGAACAGCATTTGCTCATGTTGACATAGACTGAAAGTATAAGGATTTTACAGTCTTAGTTTCATTTATTCAGTATTTTGAGGATGTGAACAGTCTCTAGCAGACTGATGCAAAGCCCAGATTTTCATCTTTTTTATAACAATAGAAAACATTTTAATGGACAAAAGCTCCTGCCTTCAACTCAAGTAACTGAAGCTGCTCGCCTGTGATGAAGAATTCAAAGGAGAATTTGAAATGCTACTTTCAAAAACACTCTGATATGGTAGTAGAAAACACAAGAATTTTGCAGATTTCCAAGCGCAGACTATCCATGGCAGTTTAGGATCTAGATTGCTGTAAAACTGTATTGGGCTTGTATGACCAAGTTTTGGCAGTGGTGTGGGGCTACAGGGGTGAATTCTGTGAGAAGCTGCTGGAAGTTTCCCCTCTGTACAATATTGCTGCTGGCAAGGCCAAGCCCTTCAGCAATGATGGTATCACCTATGTGAAGGCAATGTCTGGGGAAAGGCAGGAAGCAAAGCACAAACAGAGCTAACAAGAAGGAACTGGATATGCCCAGCATATATATTAACTTCTATTTTGCCTCAAAATCCCACACCTCTTAATTTTTTCTCTTTATAGCATGCACATTTTCTTCACGCTATTTCTTTCACACCACGTGGACTGACACAGTTGAAAAGTAGGCCATACAAATTTTGCATGAACAGTGTACTTCAAAAATTGTTCTGGCACGTTGTTTAAAGAGCCAAGTTGTTCTCTGCTAGTCCTTGTGCACTGAGATGTGTTTCAAATCTGAGACCTACATGTTTCAACTTCTTGTTGGAAGACCACAAGTAAGCTTGCTAGTGTGAAAAATTAACCTGTTTCAAAAATATATTAGCTTTATGCTTATTTTGATTTGCTTCTGCTTGTTGTTTAACTAAAATTCACTTCAAGTCCCACTTCAAGTAATGCACTTGGATTATCTTTTTCCTGTACCAAATCAAACTCAGTTTGAACCAATAACTGACTCTCATTTATCTTCATTATCCTATTTTTCAGTGTTATGATGACTTGAAGATCTTTAATGATCCACAGTGTGGCACCATGCCTTAGTCAGCTTTTTAATGTCACTGCAATAAAGTTGCATAAGTCATGAGCTTGGGAGCTCCTTTAGTTGCAATTTCACAGACTGTAGTCTATAATACATCCATATATATTTTTTACACCATATGGAAGCAACTTGCCAGTCATTACCAGTCAACCAAAAGTGAACTTCTTAATCAAATTCCTTCCTCCTTTTTCAGTTAAATTCTATTGCATGCTTTCCTTGATTTTTGTATGAGTTTTCACTGAGTTTTGTATGTTTTCTTGGATTTATAATTTGGAGAGGCCTGTAAAGCTGAATAATATGACAAAAATAAATAAAAACAGATACAGACAAATAGCTTTAAATTTGAATGCTGAATATGATGGAAAGCAGTGTCAAAATGAGACACTTGCTCAGACATGTTAACAGATTAAGCTCTGGTACACTGAGCTTAACTGGTACACACAGAGAGCAGAAAACAACATTCTACAACACTTAAAACACTTGAAAAATATAAAAAAAATATTTATATGTGTAGGCTAACTTTTCCACTTAGGAATAGAGACAGACATATTTATCAGCGTCGTTCAGTTCTGAAACCTTATTTAACCCATTGTTAAAGGTAAATCTTACAGAAAGGAGATACTGTCCTTTTGCATTCATTGACTGGATAAACTGTTGTCATCCAATATTTTTTTTCTTTAAAAATACACATTTAGCATAACCAAAGTTATGTAAACTTATAGGTATTTTTCTGTATTATTTGGAGTAAAGAAAGAAAATAAAAGTGTTACTTCAACCATTTCAAAAATACATTTTTAATTTTCTACTATTTTAGAAAGTATTGTATTCTAACAGATAAATATTATTTGATGAGTAAGTACATTATGTGTTGCTTTGTGCAAAATCTAAAATAGAATCAAATGCAACTTTAATTGCATCAACTTGTCAGATGTCCCAAAAATAACCTGGCCTGTTATCTATTTCCATCAGTCTCATTATTCTATTACTATACTATTCTATTACTTTGTTTCCAGGTGCAGCTGATCATTACTGCTAAGGTATTATCCATCTGAAATACACCTTCTTCTCAAGGGCCTTGCTGATTTACTAACTAACAACAACTATCTTCCTCAGTGAGTTTCCACTTTGCAAAGGCACTCATTAAAATTCACGGTTTGAAGTGTTCACTGCTTTGTTCTCAAAGCAAACACTGGAAAGTGCTGTTGGGGAAAGGAAAATTAATAAACCTTCCAAAGAATCCTGTGAATAAGTACCAAAACAGAAAGTACATTATCAGGTTTGGCTCATTGTTCTTAGCTTCAATATGGTGTCACAGCATAACAAGGCAATTAATGTATAATGCATCAGTAGCAAAAGGATCGCTTTCCATCATGTGAGCAAAACCATACCCACATTCTGGCCCAGTGTATGCCTTTTTATGAACTCTGCATAGTTGCTACAGGGGCAAAGAGAAACTAATTTTGTTTGATTTTGTGATGTTTGGAGTGACATCGAAGTCACAATTCCACTGAGAGATCCAACTTGAATTTATACTGAATATCCAACTGTATCTTTATTCCAATGCAATGCCCCTGTCAAGCAGTATCTAACTTAAGCACACACTATAAAATATCTTCTAATCCTTTATGAAACTTCAAAAAGCAAAAACATTTACACAATGTTCCCCTATACCAACATAATTCACTTTAGCAACTTTTTTGACCTGTTAAATTACATCCCACAAACCAGAAAGAGGGGCAGCCTATTCTCTATTCTCTCTTTGGTTGGTATTTTTTCTATCAGCTTCTGGTTTGGGGTTTTTTTTCTAATTGCCTTACATTGACTCATAACTTTTCCACACACATTTTCTTCTTCATAAAAGATGTTCTTCAGACTTTTAGGTAACAAAGTTGTGTGCTCCACGTATATAGATCACTCTAAACAGGTATGCCTGAGCAACTGTTCGGCATGACAAAGGACAGCATGGAAATTCATACCCACTTCCCTACTGCCTGTTAACTGGCCATAACTTTTTGCTGGCAAATGTGCTTGTTCCGCCTTTCACAAAAGAGCTTCCACACAGGAAACACCTACGTTTTACCTATCCACCACCCAAGTAACTACTTGGGTAAATGTACTTATCTAAACCATGGATCAGTGATTGCCCAGACAGATACTAGCATACACTGGACTATGAAGTGGTAAATTTCTGGAAGACACGCATGACTAGTGAGGCCTTACCTGGAGTACTGTGTCCAGTTCTGGGCTCCTCAGTTCAAGAGAGATGTGGCTCCTGGAGCAGGTCCAGCACAGGGAGAGAAAAACGGGCATATCTCTTAAGAGGAAAGGCTATGAGAGTTGGGCCTGTTCAGCCTTGAGAAGAGATGACTGAGAATGGACCTCATCAGTGTATACACGTGTCTGAAGCGAGAGTGTCCAGAGAATGGATCAGGCTCTGCTCAGGGGTACCAAGCAATAGGACAAGAGGCAATGGGCAGAAAGTGATGCACAGGAAGTTCCACCTGAACATGAGGAAGAACTGCACACCAGAACAGACTGCCAAGATGTCGTGGAATCTCCGTCTCTGGAGATATTCAAGAATTGTCCTGGATGCAATTCTGTGCAATGCACTCTAGAATAATGCTGCTTGAGCAGGGAGGACAGCTTGGACCAGATGACCTGCTGTGGTGCTTTCCAACTTTATCTATTATGTGATTCTGTGACTATGTCTGCTTTTCTGTGGTCCATAGGGCTAGAAGAAACATAGTTAGGAAAGCAGGACCTGGATGCATGGACATAGTGACACAGCTGAAGTAAGGAAGGAAATCCAGGTGTCTTTTGGGTGGATGAGTAGTTTAGGGTCCTAATTTAAGGATGTGGACATGTGCAATAAGGTGATGAGAAAAATAAGTGAGTCCAGTAGTACCTTGCAGGAGAAGAGCATGGATAAGAAAATGAAACATTCCCAGAAAATGACATTTGATAATCCTTACTTAAAACTATTCTGAAATTCAGCAAGTCAAACTGCCAAGTCTCCTGCTCTTTAGCCATCATGAGCTATGCTAAAATGACCTTCCCAGATGAACTGCCTCCTTATCATCTGTTACAATGCTTCCCAGTAAAACTTCATTGCAGAGAATCTGCAAAATCAATGACAAAAGCAAAAGCCCAAGAAAGCAAACAAGCTACAAGTGAATGGAATGACTAATAAATGCATTAGGAAAGTAGAACGATAAGTATCTCAGATAGAACATATAACATTAGCGTTTGAGATCTGAATGCAGTTATTCACCTCTAAAACATTCAAACTATCACAGATATATCGTGTCCTCTGAACAGTATAACCAATCTGTTTATCATGTGCTCTACTGCTTCTAAGAGGGATACATACTTTCATACAGGTTCTCAGTCTTCACAAAATCCTTTGGGAAGTTTATAACTAATAAAGCCTGGCACTTGGTATGTGCTGTATTGGGCTGCACCTGGTAGAATAGCTCTGAAATTTTTTTCCCAAAAAATAATTCATTTATTAGCCTTAGGAAGAACAAAGTAACTTCAGCTATTGCCACACATTTTCTTCTAGTTTCAGTAAACATCCTGCTCTGGAAGATTTTAATCTCTACTGTCCTCAGAGAGACAGCAAAGTGCCACTTGAACTTTTAAACATAACACTGGCAAATAGACATGGTAATAGATACAGAATCCAGTCTTCTACTTAAAGCAGGCAAAATCCATGTTTTAGTGGTTTTGAGAAATAATACATTTTCCTTATGGAAAATTTTACCTGGATATCTGGTTTAATTGATTATGAAGCAGCTAGGAGGCATTTCAATTTCTCTTAAAGTGGATGCTGCACAAGAACTTGATTAAATGACTTTTTTTCCATTTTGGTATACAGAGACCCAGTTGTTTCAAAAGAAAGTGCAAGTAAGTAATAACAGCTTTCATAAAATAAGATCCCAATAAATAACAAAATCAGTAGCACATGTCAAATTTTAGGGTATGTCAATAAACTAGACCCTACCCAAGGCCAGATCCAAATCAACTTCACATATTCGTGACCAGCAGCTCCATGGCAGGATGGTACACAAACGAACTTTCCAAGGAACTAGATAAATAGTCAGGTATCTAATGTTTATCAACATCCATCTGCCCTTCTATATTCCAGAAGTACCTTATCTGGTTTTCATAGAACTAGCTTTGATACCCCAGTACTATCAATTATACTTTGAAGAATAGAACTGATTCATTCTGCCTTGAAAATAACATCCGTGCTGTGCTAATGGAGATGTAACAGAGATGTACAAGTAACATTCTATCAGTGTTCTCCAAACTGACTAATGGCAATGTGTCTCAGTGGGTTTACAGGGTGATTTAAAAGCAACAACGAGCATTACTCAACTGCTGAAGTCTGTTATCCTTCTAAATAAATACTACTTTTTATACCAAATTTCTAATTGAAAGGAAATTATTTGGAAGGTAGTGTATGATATTTGAACGAGGATAAGTGTGCATTATTGCTTTTTTCAACACAAGCATGCATGAAGTTCACACAAAATGCTACTCAGCCTACATGAATATCCTACACGGATGTTCACTGCAAAGTTGTACAGTTTTGTCACCTGAAACATATTTAAAAAGGGAATAATAATAATAATAATATAGTTGTGATAGTGAAAAATAAAATTACTTTAGAAAACTCATGGTGGTACAGTGTTTATGACTTTATATTAGAATGCCCTGATACATATCCGTACCCCTAAGCACTGTATCATGAATATGTCTTCCAAAACCTCAGTTTTAATCACACGCTTGCCTTCAGCATTTCTGATGTTTTGAAGAAGAGATTTTTTTTCATCTATTAGCGGAAAAGATGTCTGCCATAAACTCACAAACATATATGCAGGGCTTCTTGATTGACATTACTTTGACTCCAATTTAAATCTGTTTGAGTAATTCATTTTACTGCTTCTAGAGGGAGGTGTGGACATTCTGATTCAATGTAGTGTAATGACTTCCAGAGCAGCAAGAGAACAGTTTTGATTCCAGAGACAATACATTTGATGACATACAGCTTTGAGTCAGTCACGCTTTCCTTTATTATTTTCCCATTTTCAGTCTCATATATTTAAAAAAAAAATCTGTTTATTGAACTAGTCACACCACTGACATGCCACAAAAATTTATCATATGATACTTATGTTGAGTTTAAGATACCTTAAAAAAATTGAGGTTTTTTTAAATATGTTGCAAAACATTCCATAGTGCAAAGAAAGACATACTTAGAATCTGACTACATTTTGATTAACTAAGAAATTAGCTAGCTAATGGGATTAATAAGATGTTTACAGCCTTTGACTTAGAAAACAAACTTTGACAGCACACAAGGTTATGGGATAAGTGTTGTTCAACACAGTATTCTTAATGAATACACATCCTTCATCTTACCTGCTTACAGTATAAATATTACTTTCTCATTTTCTAAAACTTTTGAGAAGCTAAATATGAGGATGGGGACTGAAATGTCTCTCTTGAAAAGTCTTTCTCTTGTATATCCAGAGAAGTGGACAGTCATATCAGTTTCCAAGTGCTTCAATCAATATGTATTTATGGGTCATAGAAGAACAATTGATAAAAACAAACTTCCAATATACTTAGAAATACTATCTTTTAAATACATTCTAAAGAAAACTGTAAAGTTTATCTGTGCCTGCATTTTAAGAAAAATGAACTCTTGCAGACTACTACAGATTGGTGAAACCAATTTGAATTTCTAAGCCTTTCCTTTTCACCTTTATTGCTTCATTGTTTGTTGAGATTTAGTCAAATAAAATTGTGTTTTCTTAACTGAGGGGAAGCTTGTGGTTTTTTTATCACTTTTTAGAGGGGTAGAAGAATCCTTGTAGAAGTTTACACTGTGTGCCCCTGTGGACAATATGATGTTGATTCTATGTTCACTTTAATTGGCATCTGTTTCCTTCTTTGTTCATTCTACGAAATCTCCTGTGCCTTTTTTCCACTCACCCTACTATGTTTTTCACTGATTTTTTTTTTTGCTCTGCCTCCAACCCACACTTCAACTCCTGCCAAGAGAATTTTAAGCCATTAATCGCTGTCAGGTTTCCGTACTCGCAACATTTAACCGAATTCAACAACTCATTCATCCATATTACAGCAAAATAAATGAAGAAAAAAATAGAACAACTACTTCAGAATAGTGGAGTATGCTAGCTTTCTCGAGTTTGATCATTTCACTTGGTACCTAAACATACTGAAGGGATAAACATAAATTATTCAGGATTGAAATTCCCATCTAATCATGATCCTTTTTTTTTCCTGTAGTATTTTAGACATTTACATTAAGATAATCAGAATACACAGAAGAAGAATACAAGAGTAAGTAGGTACTTATTGCATTGTGCTTACTTTTCAAACACTAAAATATTGTTTGAAATGCAGAATTCCACTGGAAAACTGAATATCATCCTAATATGTTCATTGCCAGTAATTAAGAATAAGATTTCCATAAGAGGTCAGTGCAACACTGGAACAGCTCTCCCAGAGAGATTATGGAACCTTTGTCCTTGAGGGTTTTCAAGACTCAGTTAATAAACCCACAGTTGATCTAATCTCTTTGGTGGTTCACCACTGTAAGGATACAGTGTAAGGATACACTGTAAGCTTCACAAAGTTCTCTCATCTATACGTTAAAATAATCTGTTGTGGAGTCCCTCACTGAAGGGATATGAACAGCTCACAATCATAGAATATGCTGAGTTGGAAGGGACCCATCGAGACCATCGAGTCCAACTCCTGTCCCTGCACAGAACACACCAAAATTCACACCATGTGCATGAGAGCGTTGTCCAAGTTAACCTGGAGAGTAATTTAAAGTTCATCAGAACTACGACATAACTGAATTTTAACAACATTGTAAAGTAAAAAGACATGATAAACCGAATTGCATAGCCAGGTAACTGCAAAATACTCTTATTTTAGATAGGATGACAAGGGAAAAAAAAGTTAAAAAACATAAAAAGAAAGTAATTACTTTGAAAAAGTAAACAGAGCCAGAATATATTTACAATATAAATTTGAAATTCAAGACAAAGCAAGCTATCAGTATGATGATAGAAGTAGAAACTGAAATGACTGGAAAATAGAAAAGAGCAAGTTCAATTCACTATTCTACAGATGAACTGCAAAATGAAACAAAGATATAATAGCTGAAAATTAAGAGGGTTTTATGAAGTATGTTCCCTTAAAATCAATGGTTTACAAATGATCACAAACATAAATCTATTAATTTCAAATTGTTTTTTCAACTGGAGTATCTAAGGTCTTTGTTGCAGGTCTATAAGTAGACCTTGACCTAAATAAACCGAGATTAAGCAAACCCTTAAAGAGTTACAGTTAAAAGCATTACCTGCAAAAGATTAGACAAGTAGCCATGCTTCATGCCAAACTATGACCTTCATCTAACACAAATGTCACGTACATTTAGGAAAGGTATCTGTACAAGAAAATAGCACTCCTCTCAACCATTTTTTCTCTAAACCATGTGGATTGGTATATTTGATTTCATTCAGTAAGTGGCATATATACCAGGGATCTGTATTATGCAACTTTGCAATGCTCCATTCCACTGAATGGAAAGCTAAACAAACACTAAGGAGTATATTTTCCCCTTAGTGAATATGTAACTTCTGTCATTGCTAATGAAGCCTAATTACACTCATTAGTCCTATTCAACACTTTCTTTTCAACCTATTAATTGCAACAGGCCTGTGCTTTAGTGCAGCAGGAAATAAAGCCCACACAAAACAATCACCTTCTCTCCATACCATTAGAATTCTGCTCATATTTCAATATTTCTTTTTATTAAGAGGTTGGAGAATAGGATCTAAAGAAGTCAGAAAACAGACTTAAATTTAATAATGTTTATTTAAATTTAATAATTTTGCGTCCTCTTTGTTGTCTATTGTATCCTGGTAAATGGAATTGGAAAAATAATACATGTATTTTTCCATGGATTAACTGCATCATTTTAGAGCATCAGTCTTCTGCTGGAAACATACACAGAAGACAAGCAGCATAATCACCTTGTTTCTAAACAAGTTACTTTATCCTGAAAAGGTGCAGAAAACAAAGAAATCCTTTGATGGATAGTAAGTTAAATAGGGCACAGGGATAAATAAATTATAACGCAAAGCACTGGTAAGACCTGGAGGAAAATAGTTTATCATATGAAATTACTTCAGCCAGGCTACAGATTGCTGGAATATATTACAGAAACAAAAGCTAGTACCACTATGAAATCACTTTGAAAATTAAATGTGGTTTCTTTTTTTTTTTTTAATAAGGCTGTTGAGAACTTGGTAATTTAAATACAGGCTAAGTTAAATCTATTTTTTTCCTTGTAGGCTATTTTACTTTATATTAATGAGGTCATAGCATTGAAAATACTTGCAAATTTATCAACTACAACTAGGGCCTTAGCACTCCATGGCTTCCTAACATCATCATTTTTTTCTGAACTGAGTCCAAAATCTTAGCTTCAATTTGTTTAACTATCATTGCATTTACTCTGGAAAGGTGAATTAGTGCAGTGTTATCAGTCTCACACTGCAGACAATATGAAATAATAGCTTGGAGAAATACAAGCTGTCAAAACTACTTTGGCACTTCTAAACACTTTTATTTCATAAATATAGGATTCTGTATAAGGTGGGGTTTTTATAATGAGAAGTCAATAATTCACATTATGCTGAAGCCAAGTTCATTGACATTTTGTTTTCTGTTTCTTCTCTCTATTTGTCCAACTCAGACTTCCCAATAATTATCCAACAGCTCATACTTCTGGCATAAGCCCTTAGAGATCAGCAGGAGGTTATCAATGAGACAGAGAAACAGTGATGGGAGTATAATAAATAATCTATCTAAAATAATAAATTTAGTTATTTATGAAATAATGTGGTCACTCAAGCACAGAGACAGAAAGCAGAGCAACAGAATGGGACTGTAAATTCCTTTCTCTTCCTCTGTGTTCTAAGTGGAGATTAAGGATATCACTGCAAGAACTGAGGAATGGCAGTAGGATGAACAGCTGAGATTCTTTGAATTTATTTTCCTGATAAATTTTTATTATAACGCACTATGAAGAAGGACACTGTATCACAATAAAATAAGCTGAAATAAAGAAATAAATTAGGGGTCATTAAGCAAATTCACCTTGTACAATACCAGAGTTGCTATCTGTATACTATAAGATCATAAAAAATACTTGAGATATCAACATTTTCATAGAGTTAAAAAGAAAAATATTCAATAGCTTTTCCTAACTTGAGTTCTGTCCAACTTCAAACACCTCTATACACTTAAGAAATACTTTATGGGCTTGTTAAAGCTTTTACTGCAGCCCCACGGTGATGGTAAATCAGCCAACTAACTGGGTATGTATACACAGGCAAACCCCAAAGCTGGCACAAGCACAAAGCACCTCCACTAATACCAGTCCCACTGTGTCTACTTTCACTATAGTGCTTCGGGCCTTGAGAGTCCAAAGCTTTAGGTATCTCTTATAACAAAAAGCTCTTACAACATTTTGATAAATGATGAGCATATGCTAACATTAAATAGGAAGCAGTGCTACAACTACCCATTTATCTTCTCCCAGCTCCAGGGACACCACAGTAAACGTGTTCTAAGCAAGAATGTGCTCCATATTATACATATGCATCAACATAGTTGGCATATTAGTTTGTTTCTTGCTTTATCAGGTGGACTTCCCACTAAGATTTCTATAGATTTCCTGAATTTAGAACATTACTAGATTACTAGACGAGAAAACTTTTTTTTTTAAATTAACATACTTCTTATATAATGCATATACTTTTTGTAATAACATACAGATGATATAAAACCAATATTTTGCTTAGTTCTGTAACAGATTCAAGCTAGAAGAGCACACACAGATTTGCAAAATTTTCGAAAAGCAGCTTGGTGTGAGAGCTTTCTCAACCAGTTATCACAAATGGTAGTTTATTCTCAGTCCTGCATCGAGAACGGGATTTAAAGCAATAATTTCAACCTTGTCTAACAATATTGTCTGAGCAGCTGAATATTACATATTACATACACCTCCTTTATCTCTGCTTTTTTTTTTTTTTTGCAGACTCAGACAATCATAGTTAGCCCTGAGAGAAACAGAAAACTCATACCATTAATCTCAGCATGATGGTTGCTGTGGAAGATATTAATTAAGTAAAAAGCACCAATTATTATAATTGGCCTGAGAGAAAAAAAATAAAAATAAAGTAATGCCTAATTCTATAATCTGATTCCACTAAAATAACAAAATTAATTGGGGGAAGGGGGAGTTGAATTGCCCTCCTGATTGCTGAGGGCATGGCCCTGCCTGCTACTCTCAACTCACTTTCCCCACATGGTAGCCAGCCCTGTTGCTCCCTGACACAAGCTACTGAGGTGTAACAGACAAAATGGCAGGTAAAAGTTCTCTACTTAATGGGCACTTACAGGAAAAAAAAAATAACTCAGATAAGCCTCTAATAATCCACATCCCAGCTATGACTCTGACAGCAAAGGATCTAAATTGAACAAGAGACTGAGAACACCCTAGAAAGTCATATCTACGATTCCTAACTTCATTGACCAAATAAATTGTGGGCATGAAGGTATTTGTTACTTCCTATCTCTATGGCCTCTCACTGAAGACTTTTCTTGATTAGTAGGTGCAAGTTTAAGCAGCAAAGAGTTATGATGCATGGGCCTTCAAATTATTGGGCTTTCAATCAGATTTTTTTGGAAATAAACTTTGCATATTCCCAACCCCAAGAATAAGCTTTACTGAACAACAGGGAATAGCAACTGAACAGAGTAAGCAAATGAAAAAGAGAGCAGGAAAAGTACCAAAGGAAAAAGACCAAAGATTCTGCCTGAGATGCTGAGAAACTTGACTGATTTCAGCTGGACTTCTAGGAATTTAATTCAGGAAGCCAAGTGAAATTTTTGCATACACAAAGCACTATTTAGGAAGCCTTTGTGTCAGTGATGTCTTACTGGATGTTATACAGGTAAGCACTCTGCCATTTACATAGAGCATAGTGAAGACTTGGGTTTGCCTTCCCAATCTATTTTGCTCTCTTTTATGAGTCGATATAGGAATAACAGCTACTTTGCAGCCATAAACTGAAAATTCATTAGGCATGACTAATCATAGTAAGTACTTAAGAGAGAAACAAATACGATTTAAAAATTTTAACAAAAAAATACCAGAACTTTACACAGTACAAAGCTATTATTAATTTTCTTCTGAACATGTCTTTTAGGGCACAGATATAATTTTCTTTGTTCCTTTTCTATTTCCTCTTACATTTGAACTACCGAAGATGTTCTTCAATTTTTAAAATGTCACAAGACTGCCTATGAGCTTATTAATTGATCATGTGACAGGGTCAGCATTAAAAAATGTATTAATTTTATATTAATTTTACAAATATAGTGTATGGAAAAAAAAATTAGTATTTTCAGATTACCCTTCCCAAATGTGCAAGACCTATGAGTCAGGTATAAATTATTAAAAGACTTTGTTTTAAAACCAAATTCAGTGTTCTTTTTAGTCATCTCCTAGTGTAAATTAGCTAGGGATCATGCTTTTAAAGCTTGACCCTGAGGTTCTTTAATATATCTTTAATTATATTTTAATTTTAAGAAGGAAAAAAACAAGCTAATATTCTTAGGCACATGATAAAACTGCCACATATATAACACAGTTGGGAATGACCTTTCCACAAATATGTATTTATGTAAAGCCTTCTATAAAAAACCATTCTGTGATAAAAACAATCTATCATTCATACATCCTAAAAAAGAAGGTTTTGAAAGGTGAATACAATGCTTTACTTTTACCAAAGATGACTTAAGGCTGACATGTAAAACTCTAAAATGGAGGGAGATTATAAGAGGGCAATAAAGATGGATGTATTGACACTTTCAATTTTTGGAGGCAACAGAGGAGACAGAAACAACACAACTATTTTAATATTCGTTAATAACAAAAATTGAACAGTCTTTAGTTTTGTTATGAGTGGTCAGCAAAACCCATAGAACAGCATTTTTCTAATATGTTCAACAGTAAACTATTTAAAAGATATGGGATACGTTCTTCATTTTTAAAGGGTAGATTTTATAATATTATTTCATTTTAAGACAAACCCTACAAATTCATTAGCCCAGCTTTATTGTGTAATATGCTTTCTTTCACTATGTCTGTTCATAGACACACAGAGGTCAAGGTCATGGCTTATAAAATAAATCATATCAAACCAAAATATAACCAGCTAGCCAAAGTATCATGCTTCCAACACCACAAATTACAAGACCATACAAAATATTTCAAAGCAAACTTGGTTAACAGATAATATATTTGTGCATAATAAAACAATGGAGTGTGGACAAAACAAGATTTTTTTTTTTTTTTTCCACAACATCATTCTAAGTACTATCCGGTTATTTCACAAATATGCAGAGGATTTTTAAAAATTTTGATATCTAGGCTGAAAAAATGGATTCACTTATCTAATTCACTCAATCTTTTCTGACAGCTGTAATCAGAGATCATAAGCTCTGCAGATAACGGACCAATTTTTTATGGTATGTTTATACACTGTCATCCGCAAAATTGGCAAGGTATAAACTATTACTTTATTTTACATAATAAAGAATAATGACAATTAGAGCCTTCACAGCTATGTGAGCATTTTCTCCCCATAACTTTCCTGCCTTAATGAGTTTCTGAGCTTCTGGCAAGGTATCTTCCACTGCATTGCATATTTCTGATGAAATACTACCTTACTTTTTTTCCCCATTGCTAACACTTCCTTTCCCCCAGTGAATCTAGGCTCATTACAATCCATTCAGCACTTCTGCTATAACATTTATAAGGTGATTTGTCAACACTGTGACATGTCTATATAAAAGAAACAGATGCAAGGTCCCAGACACTGACCTGATTAATGAGGAGAACAAAGTGTAATGACAATTTCTAGTGGTTAATGTCACAGCAAGAAGGAATAAAAAAAACCCAAAGACTCTTCTGCTACAGACTACTTCATATTAGAACTGTGCAAAATATGATAATACTTATCTAAATCTGTGAACCAGTAACAGTGAAATAGTTCTAAACCATGTTAAACTTATATGGTTAAAAAAAATCAAAACAACACAAAGAAGCATATACTTTGAATTGGCCTAAAACAGTGCCAAACATTTTTAACTTTCCTCCCGGAGTGTAAACAGATGCTCAGGGGTTTCTATTGGCAAAATTTGGGTTTTCCTTCTCAGTAGGAAGCAGTTAAGACCAGAAAGACCAATAAGCATGGGACACAGCTGAATGAGGGAAGCTGACTGAATATCTTCTACTGTGAGGAAATGTAGGATAGCCGTGGTCTGATTTTAAGAGGGGATGAATCACAACGTGTGCTCAAAATGTTGCCATGACACGAGATGCTCACAAGAAGAAACAAATTTACTGTTTCTGACTTGCTTTGCCATGTCAGACTACCAGGAACTACCTTGCATATCTCAGTAGAAAAACAAGATTTAACCTACATTCCTCAGTCTGCTGGAGTTAATTAAGCACTGAAAATTGAGGACTAACTATTTTGGGAAATTTGCACTCTGCATGTGTAGTCACAAAAGTATGCAAAAGAAAAGCAGAAGGAGAAATTAGAGTAAAAAAGGCAAGTCATTCAATAGTAGAACTTACTAGGAGTTCTTTAATACTCAATAGAGGTCACTCATAATCAGATAGGAATAAATTATGCTGAGTGAGCTACTGGACTGTCAGAGATTCTGACCTTTACATTCCTTCTTCAGAAAAGGCTACATTGTTCCTGAAAAGCTAGCTGGCTAGCTCACTACTTTGAAGAAAAGAGGTAATGATCTGAAACATACACTAATTTTACAGAAGTAATTTTTTTCTTTTATCACCTGACTTACTGGCAAAGTTCAATGTTCAAGTTATTGGTCTAGTTCAATGCTCTGAACTGAGAAAAAAGGAATTACAAAATCATATTTAGACTGAAGATACATATTTCTGTCTTTTGCTAAGATGGTATAGCACCACTGACTGTAGCTTAAAAGGTATTTGATGCTGTTCTCACTTTTAACTAAAATTTTCAAAACTTAGACCTTAGGAAGCTCTTTTACTGAAGTCAATAGTATATTTATGTTTTTAAAGTACTTTCATTTCTTTCTGGCTCATATTTTTAGGATGTCTCAGGTGACAAATAAGAACATTTAAAACAGGCTCCTTCTCCTAAGTGACCACTGGCACGAGAAAATTACTTTTGCTTTATTCCTGTTTTTCTCATCCTCTTCCCAGTATTATGGTATTAGAAGGATCAGTTTACCTGTCCACCAAAGGTTTCTCTTACAATTAAATGAGTTAGGCACTGCATTACCCATCTCCTTTAAAAGTTTCATCCAAACATATTACATATCCATTAGAACTACAGTCATGCACACACACACTGTACATTAGCCATCACAGCTCTGAGAAGCTGATAATTCAATCACACACTGATGTCTCTCAGCTGTTGGTTAATTAGATGGATGAAAGGAGTTAAGAGTTCCTTCTAAAGAAAAGTAAGTGCTAATGACTAAGTTTCACGGGGGGGGGGGGGGGGGGGGGGGGGGGGGGGAAAGAGGAGAAAATTTAACTTTGCTATTCTCAAACTCTAAGTATAGAAATATATGAAAGGTATTTCAGACTACATTTCCTTCGGGATGGACAAAGCAAACAAAAAATTAGATGAGGTCATCACGTCAGTAGCAGAGAAAACAAACAGCTGATCTTGAGAGACACTGGTAATCTGGAAATTATGCCTGTGCTTTTAAACTAGGATGGAAATCTCCACACAGACCATGCCATCAGTCAGCTGTACTTTTTTAGGTTTATAATTACTGAATAACACAGATGTGTACTTTTCAGTTTGTCATCCTACTTAAAAAATAAACTGGGATAGGTGCAGAAATCTGTCTTGATATTGTGCCTACCATCACATTTCAATGAGATTCCTCAAGGCAAACCAGAACAGGTTGCCTGCTATGACTCAGGTATCTTTTGAATCATACCTGCTGTCATAAATTGGCTTGGAGAGCATCATCATATGTTATTTTTTGTTCTTTTGGAAGTAATAGCCATTGCTGCTTTCAAATTCCAGCTTTCTATTGCAACAACCAAATCAAAATATGTTTAAAAGTTACATTGTTCCATACATACATGGATATATTTTCACATTTGAGAAAAATCAATGGAAGAAAAATTTCAGGAGAGCACAACATAATGCAGGAGGTTTAAACAATTCCCTCACATGGTAATTCTTATAAATTAAATAGAAGCAGAAAATGCAAATGCCCTATCGCTTGCAACAAACTGAACGCCAATGTATTATAGGTAAGCTCCAGTAAAAAGGTACATGTGTCTGGATTTATTAAAAATGCAACACTGTTGCATTGCAGTTAGTCATTTAACTGTTCTCCATTACAGAGTAACTTTATGTATCCACTAATGATATAGAATCACACAGAACTAATAGTCTAGTCTTCATCCAAAATATATATTAATATAGGTCCCTTAATGATAAATATACTATTTTAACATACCATTTTAAATATATTGTTTCTAGTCTTTGGATTTTTTCTCTCTTAGTGGTCTAGAAGCAATTATCAATCATTTTCAAAAGCAATCCATGTATATGTATATCCATTTGCAAAAGGGAAGAGCAAAGTAAAATCCCTTCTTACGTACAGTCCTTCCCTGTTCATATTTCTTTGCCATACAATCAGAATTTGCCCTACTGAAAGTGATGTGGTTGCCAGAATCATACTTTCCTTTTTTCCAGTGCTCATCTGTCTTACCATGCTTTGTTTCAAGACAATCTTAGTTCCATGAAATTCTCACTTCCCCTCAAAATTTTTTATTGATGCACTCTAGGTACCACCATCTTTTATATCTTCCTGATCTGCCTTGTAAGTTCTGAGGTGCAGTCACATAATATGTTCAAAAGACAGCAAAAACTTAAAAAACCCTGAAATTTCAGCATAAAGGACACTTCCCATTAGCTTTTCCTTGCACCAGGCAATACCTGAATTGGCTAACATACTGTTTACATTTAAGATTTAAAGACCTGACTTAAAAACCCAATGAGCTCAACAGAAGTCTTTCCACTGATGTCATTTGGCTTTGGATCAGGTCCTAAACCGACAGAGGTCATTAAATTGCTCTTTCGTTCCTTGCTTCTTCTCTGTCAGTCACTCCAGTTCCACTATGATGACATTTGACCAGCCATAGAAAATGGATTGACTTTTTACGTGGTCGCACTAACAAGCCCTGATAGCCAACAAAAATATTAGAGTGTATAGCCAATAGAACTACACCAGTGTATAGATATTCACTTTTCAGAACATTCCAGTTAATGCCACATCTTGGTTTAGTCAGCTAGCACCAATGAGATCATTTTTGGCTCTCTAGTTGCAATTTAGTGTTTGGAAATTAACAGTTCTGAACTCCATTAAGAATTTTGAGTGTAAAACAAGCCAGTTTGCAAAATCTCTTAGCCATTTCAAATCTTTCTTTAATCCTGGCTTATAACTGTCAAGTTTTATAATCCACAGTTATGTTCATATGCAAATTATGGCATAGAAAACAGTGAATTTTATTAGATTTTATTTACCTTCCTGTAAAGGATTTCCTTCTTTTATTCTTTTGTTCTTATCTCTATGCAGACATTTTATTTTTGCGTATCCCACCCCATTCATCTGGGTGCTCAAGAACAAAGCAATAGCAACAAAGTACTTCAGATAATTTGGGAACGTTGAATGCAAACTGCACCTTCCCCAACCCTCTGGGAAAAGGTACCTTTAAAATGTGTTTTATCTCAGAACAGAAATTATATAATGCCTTTAAATGAAAGTAGTGATAATGTCTAAAAAGTTTCTAAAATCTATTCCACAAAAAAGTAGCTCAGTGATCCTGGAGGTTTGAATAAATCACAAGCAATTAAAACTGTGTGTGAGGTCGACTGTAGATCTGTCTTCACTTCAAACCCCTGTAAGCTCTAGATTGGGCCTTCCAAGACTCTTTACATGATCCAGAAATAAATCCTGCTATATAGGTTAGAGCGAAACATGAGAGCGCAGTGGAAGAGAAACACTGCTTTGTGAGAAAACAATGCACAGAATAGCTTCAGGCTTTAAAGAACTAATAAATCTGGCCCCATGCAGATGCTATTCTACGAATTTACCACTTCCCTTAGTGCACCTGTCTGGTTCACTATACACTATGAAATGTGTTAGGAAGTTCATTATATCTACTTATCTAAACTAGAGCTAAGTAGGAAATATTGCCAGACTAAAAAAGAGTAAGAGGATGGGGTGGGGGGTGGGCGGAGGTAGTTCCCTCATTCTTTTTAAAGTATCCTATAATTCTGGGGATTTTAGATTTTGTTTCTATTTCCCTTAGAGGTGATAAGGAGTGAAGATAGTTACTATCAGGATACTTTCAACGTTTCAAAGAATTAAGTATGTGATTACACTCAACACAAGAGCAGTTCTTGACTTCTCCATGATACAGACAAAACAGTAATAAGCTGTCATATACTTTTTGAGTGACTGTGTGATAATTACACTGGGTATTCAATATGTGAACAAAGTAGGGAAGCTACTTTAAAACAAAAATTTTAAAAAAAATAAATCTTTCAGGAATACTTGCGGGGCATCACTGCAAAGTAAATTAGCCAGCAAAGAATTTAGCCAAAAAACAATTAAGAGATTACCCCCTGTGCCTGCACATATGACACTGGCCTGAGGCTTATCTTGTAAGCACAGTAATAAGGAGTTTTATTTTTGGGAAGCTATTATACTAAAGAATGTGCATCTTTAGAAAGCACATATATAATTACCTTACTTAGAATATTGATCATAGACTAGTGAGCTCTCTAAACTTAAGTAAATAAATAAATCATTTTGGCTAGATTCCATTTTATATTTAGCACGAGCTAGTCCAAGTCAATTTTGTCTTCCAGACTCCATGTAGCAGGACAATGCTGCTATAGTGACCAATGTAGGAAAACTATTTTTAAACCAAGTCTTTCCATTACTAATTACTACATTGTATTTTTAGCAAATTAATGAATGTGCAGTTAGTAAATTCAGCCCGAGTAATTAAAAAAAGAAAAGGATCCAATGCTACTCTTATTTTGACAAGTTGCCAGTAGCAGCCATTTAAAAAAACCCTCCTCTTTATGGTAATGAATATGTAGTACCTTGAATGATACATACTGTATCTTCCTCAGTGCTACTGTTATGTTTCACTTAGACAGGTTAGGTTAGTAATTTGTGAGTTTTAGTACTAAAAATTATCTCCACTGTCCTCCTGAAGCATCTGATTTGAATGATGTTAACATGATGCTGTGAGGTGCGAGCACACTGGAAAGAGGGAATACTTCAGACTCTTACTTTCTGTTTTCATAGCATTTTATAAAGAAAAATGAATCCAAAATAAATGGTCATTTTCTTAATCATAACAGCTAACTTCTTAAATGCAAACCAGTGAATGTTTCAAAATAGAACTGGCTAAGGGCTGGCTCTGCATTTTAGGGCTATAAAAATTATTGTAACATCACTTCATTTAGAGAATATTATAACAGGTAAAATTTATAAACTCTAATTATTAACAGATAATCAAATATTTATACACACATACAAGCACACAAACATACATATTTATGTGTGAAATTGGACTTCAGTACGAAAAGGACTTTGACAACTTAGCTCTAATAGAAATACTTAAAAAAACTAAATAAAAAAAGATTTTACATTTATTTTCATCTACTAGCTCATAAACAACTTTTACTACCAATAAATACATAAAGATTTAATGACAATGCATTTTCTTAAAATAAGTGTGTCAAAAATTTCATATAAGGTTCTAATTCAGTATGCTTGTGAAAGTTTTCAAAGGCCAAGCAAAATTACTTTTATAATTAGATTATTCCCACCGTATATTGAGCTTCACAGAAAAAAAAAATCATAGGAGAAACATGGAACAAGTCCCAAAGTACTAAATTCTATAGAAAGCGCCTAATGGCTGGCTGTGTGAAAACAGCATTAGCAGAATCTGAAGAGAAACTAAGTTAGAGCTGCAAATGCTGATCACATAGATACTTGGACAGGAAACAATTTCAGTATTTAAACAAGATGACCATACATAAAGTTAGAAATAATGACTCCCTAATTAGTTTTTTCATGTTTAAAGACTTTAAAATTTTCTCAGTTGGTTTTTCGAATACTTATGAGGAGGCTGGCCTTGCCAATGGTGGTAGCACCATGTTGCCACCTCAAGGATTTTTAAATCTCAAGGCAACCTGAAATCTGTCTGTCTAGCACAGTCTAAAAATCATTCACACAATAAAAAGTCCAATAAACACTTCATTGCCTCTAGCAACCACCTGCCCTACCATATGTGGTCATTAAAAATCTAGTATTAACTCTAACTACTTCACTAGTCATTATTCATAGATGAAAGCAATTTCTGATTTTTAAATTGCATGGCCAGTATATGGAGAGAGCAAACTACATTAAATCTCATTCACAAAACTCATATTCCTGCCTTCACTTGAGGCAGTGCTTGACTCTTTGGAGCATCTTTTACAAATTTTAGTATTACATTGGACATACCTTTATTCTATAATCTGGATCCAAAGATTCCAGAAATCTGTTGGCAGTTTCTCACACAAACAGAATGAAGGAGGGAGAATGGAGGAATGACTAAGTTCCTTCACTGTCATTATATTACAACATCAAGGGAAATTTACTTTACAGTGCTGGCTCACCCGTCTCATGATTCCACACATCACAAGCTCTAACATGCAAGTAATGGCTTCCTTGGGGGTTTTAAGGGCTGTCCATGGATAATTCAAATTACTTGCATTTGGTGGATGCGTAATCCCTTAAATATCTCCTTAAATTTCTAATTTGATATTAGTATATAGAACATATCCTATTACAAAGTTTATTTTCAGCAAGTTTCTGCATCTTCATACTAGACAGTATAATTCATTTTCCAGCTTGTTGCATTCATCTGCCTACCATTGTGGCATATAGTTCATTGAATGTTTTAAGTTTCCCATTATATTAAGATAGTTCTTCAAGCATCAACAACTTGAATGTAATTGAAAGACTCCTAGAACATAACCGATAGAATCAATCCTTAAGTGTAATAAAATCCAAGAAACAAGGGGAAGACAGAGTATGTGAGAGGAAGAAAGAGTAAGCCTCAAGAAAAATTAAGCAATAAAAAATTTAGCAATAAATATTCAAGGTTTTGAAATTTCCAATCAATGCAAAAAGTGAATTGATCCAGTCTTTAAAGACAATGGCCATTTCAAATGACTCGCTATGAAAGCTAGGAGACATAAAGAACAAGTTTAAATTGAGAACTTTCTAAATGGTACAGATGTTTGGCCTCTACCATCAATTCAACATCTCTGTAAAAACTCTAAAATTCGGAAAATTCCCACCCAGTATTCCACCTCCAAAATTTTCACTTGGTTCTTAAGAATGTAACAAATGAATGATGGCAAAGGAAGCTTTTCTAGTAGAACACAGTGCCCATCTGCAACTAATCTTGCATTAAGTATTAGTACTCAACCTTTTTGCAGGCGCCCTCACAAATGATGAAAATTAGCCAGAGCTGTTTGGAAGCAGTTACTCAGCAGCAGTGTCCTTATTACATTTGTATTGTGATATAAGGTCTTCAGTATTCTTGGATGTCAATCTCATGCTTTCCTCTAAAATTACATTCACTAAACAAGAAAAAAAACAGATGCAAAAGAGTATGATGACTGCATCTAGCTTCCTGACACCAAATACGTACATAATTACATACATCCCTAAAAATCTTTGTCAATACAACACTATATGTCAAAGTAAATATCTGCAAAGATTTCCTCTTTCTCACAAATTGAAATAAAATGTCCATACTGTCCATGTGCAGAACAGAACAAGGAGCCTAGACTTATCCATGAGTTCTGAATGCCAAATGTCTCTTTGCACATCATGCATTGAACATCAGACCTATATAATGAAATGCACAATGTCAGGGGAGCCCGGGGACATCTGGGGGACATGGCTGTCAAACCAAGAAGCAAAGATTGCCTTGTGAAGGGAGCTCTGTCAACTTCTTTTGCATCTTCCACAGAACATTCTTCCCCATGTTGTTCATACTTTGAGACTCCATGTGCTTACTTTGGTTTCAGATATGCATATTTAAGTTGTCAGTCACGTGAAACAAATTCCCTCTACAATTCCTTTCCATCAAATCAAAGTAAAGCTTAATAGTATTGCAATTGCCTCAGTTGTATGTTTTCTGGTTAGAATCAGCACCATCATACCAACTAATTTTTATTTACTGGGTGGAAAAAAGGAAAAAATGCAAAACCAACAACAACAAAACAACAAAAACAACAGAAATAAAAAAAAGGAACAAAAGGAGTAGTCTCTGCCTTCTGCCTTCACTGAACCACTGACTAGTCCTCCTTAAATGTAGCTGCACATTTATACATAGCAGATACTTCTGCTTATCAAAAGCTTGCTGCTCTCATGCCAGTCAAATTAAAATGCATTATACAAGAGACACTCTATATTCAGTACAGTAAACAAACCCATTCTGACCCTACAAAGATAATGGTGCTTGTGGCATATCTCTAGACTTTACAAAATCCACTTGTCAGCTTATTTTGGCTTAAGTAGTCTGGGAAGAAAGGGAAATCAATATGGGAACCAAGATTTCTGTGAGGTTGGTGTTCACACAGGTAAGTTTACAACCATACCATAAGCTGTCTTACCTGAACCCAGCAGAAATGAAAAGAAAGGAAGGTTACCCTCTAGATTCACAGGGAAAAAAAATATAAAAAATGGGTCAGATAAAAATTAATAACTTCAATTGTATCTTTAGTCTCAGTGAATATCATGTTATCTATATATGATAAAGAATTGCCATACAAATTTTTAGTAGTTTGCTATCCTGAAAAGTGCTTTGAGATTTTTGGATAAACAGATATTTTAATCATACCCATTTGGGGGGATTTTTTTGTTGCTTGCATTAGAATCCTAGTCCTTATTTGGTTTTACAGACCAAGAAACTAATTAATTCAAATTAAAGTTTTGGTTTGGTTTTGGGATTTTTTTTCTGAATAAGAATTTCAGGCCTAGACCCATTAGGAGGGACAATTACTATTTTGTAGTCTTTGATCTCTGAGTCAGATCTCTATTTTCTGTTTCTATTAGTCTTAGGCATTAGTTGTACTGTAGTGTAAACATGGAAATGGATGGGTACGTTCTTTTGCAAATATAACACAATTCAAATACTTAGAAGTGAATTTAGAAATTATTCTAACATTCAAACGACTTATTCTTGTATGAAGAATATATATGAAACCTTGTATAAAGGTTTGTCAATGGGCTGTTTCACTAACATCTACAAAGAGAAATTGTAACTTATATTGACATTGTGAATCAGAACAAGAAAAATCTGAAGTTTCTTGTTTGGAAGTTCCAGTTCCTTGGAAACTGGGGTACTTGGCATTATCAGGTACTTTTAATCTTTGTCATGATTTACAGAACTACAGCTAATTGCATCGCATCTTATTCATACGTTTGAGAGTTTCCAGTTAGGCACTGAAAGCTCTTCCCAAGCAGTAAAAGTTAAGGTCTTTGGGGAAAGTTTCTGGCAGGAACAGTCCTCTCAGCTTGTCTTTGCCATGCTTAAGGCTTGTAAACTACTTTCTATGGAGCTCGGTGCTTATTTCCTTTCTAAAAACACTACCAAATACCATAATGTTCCATTTCTCACCCACTTTTTAAACTAAAAGAATTAGATATTTAATCAAACTTCATTGACAATTATATCCGTAAAAAATACCTATTCCAGGCAATACAAAGTCATAGCTAGACAGTTTTCAAAATACAGATACAACTCAGGATGTCTCTGTTTAATTGCCTTCTAAGAATACAAATTTGTTTGACTGATGAACAGGTGACATATAATGTTGCCTCCCCTAAAGCACTGTGACAAGGAGAAAATAACTCAGATTCATTTTAATGAATGCTGATGCCAGGCATCCAAGCTGAAAAACAAACATACTCATCATGCAGCTCAATTCCTATGGAGGTATTAATTTGAGAATCCTAGAAATCCCCATTACAGATAGCTTAGTTATGCTTAATTTCTTAAGCAACATTAGTTCAAAGATTAGGCTTCACGTTTATCAATACTTGTAGGCAGAGCTTGCTTATGCACTCGAGTATATTCCCACTTATAGGCACAATTACATACTTGGTGATTAACAAAAAGAGTAAGCTGACACTAGGATTCAGTAGAATAGATGCTTCACTAAAGCTTCATTAAAGAAGAGCTAAAATGTTTGGGTAAAGAAAAGTGAGCATAAAATTATCTAAAGTCCCAAATCATCCTAAGAACTGGAAAATCACCTGATAGCATATTGAAGAAAATAAAGATGCTCTGTATGTCTGGAAAGGCTGTGAGAATATTATTTTCACGCCAAAACCACATACCGATGACAAAGAATATGGCTTGATTTTGACAATGATGTTTTGTAAACAGAAATTGTCAGAATAGAGTATTTGGAAAAATCTTTAGTCCATTTAATATGGGAATATAGTAAATATGGAATTACCAGGATATCATAGAATCACAGAATATCTCAAGTTGGAAGGGACACATAAGGATTACTGAATCCAACTCCCTGATCATCATGGGAATACTTAAAACTAAATAATATGACTAAGAGCACAATCACTTCTCTGAGGAATCTGTTCCAGTGACTGACCACCCTCTCAGCGAAGAACCTCTTCTTAATGTCCAATCTGAACTCCTCCTGACACAGCTTCACTGCATTTCCTTGTGTCCCATTGCTGATCACCAGAGAAAGGAAATCAGCACCTACCCCTGTGCTGTCCCTGTTGAGGAAGTTGTCATCCCCCAGCTTTCTCTTCTCCAGGCTGAACAAACCAATTGAATTTTTAAGTGTGGCTCTTCAGACCTTTCACCATCTTGGTCACCTTCCTTTGGACACACTCCTAATAGATGTTCTTCTTATACTGAGGTACTCAAAACTGCACACAGCACTCAAGGTAAGACTGCACTAGCACAGAGTAGAGCAGGACAATCACCTCCCTCAACCAGCCAGTAATGCTGTGCTTGATGCACCCCAGGATATGGCTGGTCCTTTGTCTGCCAGGGCACGCTGCTGTTTCACATTCAACTTGCTACCAACACGAACCTTCAGATGTCTTTTCATGAGGCTGCTCTCCAGCCTCCTGTCCACCCCAGCTTGTAAGTACAACCAGGATCACCCTGTCCCAGGTGGAGAATCCATCATTAGCTCTTGTTAAATTTTATACAGTTGGTGATTGTCCAGCTCTCTAGTCTACCCAGATCTCTGTAAGGCGCCTCTGCCCTTGGGGGAGTCCACAGCTCCTCCTACTTCAGTATTATTGGCAAGCTTACTTAATATACATCCAATTCATGTGTCCAGATAATTTATAAAAACATTAAAGAGGACTTACCCTAAAACAGAGCCTGTGGAACCCCACTGGTGACTGGCCACTAGCCTGATATAACCCCATTTATTATAACTCTTTGAGCCCAAACCATCAGCCAATTTTTCGCCCAATGTATTATAGGCTTGTTTAGCTGTATGCTAGACATTTTTCTCAGAGATACTGTGAGAGACAGTATCAAAAGTTTTGACCAAATCCCAAAAATCAACATCAACTTTAGAAAGGAACTTGTATAACTAAAATCACCTGCACACTTCTTCCACATCTCAAGCTGCACATGGAAAGCAAATCATGAACCACATGTTATGACAGTTTTGGCTTCCCCACCCAAATAAAAGGAGCTCAGAGTATGGAACGAGCTTGCTCTAATTACAGAGCCAGTTAAATACATTGGCAAAATCCATCTGCAAGAAGATCCAAGAAGAATACACTGTCAAAGTAATTTAATGCATTAAATATTGAAAGCACTTCTCATATTCTATTCAACAAACTGAAAGGTGAAATGTGTTTTCTTTTTATTACGTCCTTTTGGTTTTCAGTAGATTAACTCTACTTTACAATGCAAACAAACCAAGAAACAAGAGACAACTCATTTGTGTGTGAATAAAAAAACAGCAAAGAAGAATGAAAGTAACTGCAAAAAACACACCATGCAAATGTCTGGCTGTGTAACACTTGCAAAACATTGGATAATGATAAATAGGTTTTAATTTCTAAGAGCTGCGCATCATGAAAAAGTTTTGAAATGGAAAAAAGACAGAGATTTTAACAATTCTAAAATATATCTCAGACTTAAAATCCAAACATCAAGCAAATAATAATAATAAAAATATTATAGAATTGCTTTCTTAATGTATTTACATGCCACCTTTGGAAATCTAAACTGAAAGAGAAGTGTAAATTTAAAGAGGGTTATAATTACCTATCAAAAGCAGTACAATTCTAAATTTCTTGACTTATATGAAGAGATTTTTTTCAGCTGCAGAACATAAAGACAACAGCAGAGAAAATACTCATAGCTTATAGGACCTACACAATGAAAGAAATTACAGTGTAAAACTGAGAAAAGGCATCACCTGAAAGAAATCACCTGAAGTGATTTCCCAATATTGAGCTCTAATATGGCTGGAGAAGCTTTGTAACACCTTGATTTCTTACAGAGAAGTATTAAAATATGTAGGGTGATGAGCTGTTCTTAGTACTCACAAGCTGCATCTCGTCCAATACAACACACAAAGTTTATAAGAATAATCAAGGAACTGAATTTATGATACACAATGGTTTGTTCTTGTTTCCTAAAACTCCATAAAGTAAGAAATCAGGAAAAAAACCACACTTTTGCCATATCAAAATGGCATTGATAGCCCATTAGGACTGGATCTGTGTAATCTCTATGTACAAAAACGGAAAAGCAAGCTCTACTAAAATTCATGTATTTTGATATGGATAACCAGCAGAATATCTTGAAAAGTCATCAATAATATACATTATATTGACATGCAGGGGACAAAAGGAAAATGTTATCAACTTGGATAACTTGAAGTTATCCACATTCTTAGCATTGCCTTGTGGACTCCCTAGGTGCTAGAGGTGGCTGCAATCATTGTCAACCTGAAGTTAAAGGGAAGCTGCTTTGTACATGCAAATGTTATAATATTTATGGAACTGAAACACCGAGACATTTTTTCAGTAAAAAATGACCATTCATGATAACAGATAAATTAAAACACTACAAATTACATTTTTGTAATAGCTTCCTAGTTAACTTTATGCTAATGTCTTCTTTTGGAAGATCATCAATTTTTGTGAATAATTTTTTTTCTTTCAGAAAACCAAATTAGAAATAAAGTATTTTTCAGGAATGTAGAACTATTAATTGAATTTTTAGCTTCAAATCTATTTTACTAACAGAGTGAAATTTCTCTCCCCAGGCAGAGAAGTATTATTCTACAAACATGGTTGTCATCTCCTGAAAGTGGCATTCAAGCCTGCTAAGTTAATTATTTTTTAGAAGTCACTCAGTCATGGAAAATTCCAAACCAATTGAAGCATCAAATAAGCCATAACATTGCCATTGTATGACTCCTCAGTATAGAGTCAAGCAAACAGCATAAGTGTCAGAAGTGGGTTAATACCTTTCAGCCTAGTGAGTTCACTTAGCTGTTTTACAGGGGCTGCATGAACATTTAAGACACATGTTATCTTGATTTTATTGCATTGCTGGTTTCAGAACAGACTTGAATTTAATTAGCACATGCCACTGAAACTATGGGAAACTTTAAGGGAAGGCCAAAGTTAAAAAGGAAAGGTAAATCATGAGCTTTCTGAATTTATAAAACAAAACTTGTTTGAACTTGATATCCTCCTTTCTCAAAGGAAAATCTGATACTATAATTCAACATATTCAAATAGATTTAAATTTACTTTTAATAAAAAATTAGAATAGTAAGCTGTAGGAATGAAATCAGCATCTAGATTAGTTAAAAACTAACTGAATATTTTAGAGTGCTAATGTCATTGCAATTTGCAGACAACTTCAAAAGGGTATTGTTTTTCACCAGTAAAATTGAGTGAGATGTAGGACAGATGTGAGTGAAATACCAAGTCATTCCAGGTAGTCTTATACAACTAGACATTCCTAAGTGTGTGTAGGTTTTCCACTCAGCATTTATACATGGGTGGATTTACTTATATTTGGTCATTTGTCCAGTATTTTAGATGTACAGATAAAACATAAAGAACCTACTCTGTCCACTCCTGCTACATGATCAGATCAACGCTCTGCCTTGGTCTTTGAGCATGAGCAGGAAAAAGAAGTGAGTCACACATAAAGGTGTAGGGTTGGAGCACAGCAGGCTGCCAGCCTGCAGTGAGTTCTGCCTCCACCAGCTGCATTAGCTTCTTGGAGTTGCAGCACAATTGTCCAGATTGCCATCACCGAAAAAGCTTTTTTTTTTCCATGAACCAAGTTACTAGAGTGAATGTTCAGTTGTTATTCAGTCCCAAAATAGCACATCCATCTGCTCAAACAAGTGTATAATTACAAGACTTATTGTTACATAAGCTATATATTCCATACTGTTCCCTTGTCAATTTTGGAAGGTGCTGAGCCAAATTCTCTTCTGGGGCTTCCCTTACGTATAATTTAGATCAGCTCAAAATTCAATCCATTATTTTGCTATTAGCAAGCAAAAGATACAAAGGGAATGTGTCTAAACTATCATGGAGAAACAATTCTTCTGCAAAAGGGCCCACTGATCGCTATTTTCTGAGCCATCCAATTTCAGTCAAATCATCCTTCTCCAACTCCAACACACCCTGCAAGTCACAGCTGCTGTCTTTGCATCTTCAGAAAGGTCCTCCAAGGCTGAGGACAAGGCTACAATACTCACTCCAAACTCCCCCCTGTATCAGGCTTCTCCCTCACTAATTTTTATGTTTCCAGTTCTTGAACTCTTCCTCCTTACTTTTCTTTTCTTCTCTATCAGAAATATGGTAGTCCAAACTGCGGTGATGGAACTGAGACCACACAATTTTAATCAGTTCTTGTTAGAACTTTTAAATTCACTTCATTGTTTACATTTCAAGTTACTTGTATGATTTTTTTTCACAAATCAACTGAAAGTCAGCACCCTGGTATCACTACGTCTCCTAGCACCAGTTCAAAACACGGATTCATTGAATGCTGCTCTCTTTCCAGTTCTAATAGTGTGCCAAAGTAATCACACAGCTCAATCACACTCTGCAGGCTCAAAATCAGATGTTAATGCAATATGACACTACCTGAAACTTCTGAGAGAAGCCATCTCAGAACCAAGGAACAAAATAAGTCACAACGAGCAGATGTTTAAATGTTACCTAATGCTAGTCACATATAATGATGTTGACTTCATATACAATCTTGTACTGCTGCACAGCTAAAGTAAACATTAACCAGAAGAAAAAAAGATTTTAAGATGGTAACAGAAACTGCAATTCAGAGTCTCAGAAAAAGTTCAAGATATAAACTTGTCCATTACAGAATTCTCAGGAAAAAAATCCTTATTGCACAGGTTCTCATAATCTACAAAGTACAGACTATAAAAAAGGTACATAATACTATGTATTATTTTATATATATAGTTAACTACCAAATGCTCATTATATCAATGGCATTAATGTCTGCTTTCATCTGTAATTTTGAGTAGTGTACTTCAAGCAAGCAGCTGGTTCAGAAAAAGGAATGTTATAGAAGTTTCTAATATCCATACTAAGACCTTGGTATCTGACTAGACAACTAAGAGTTTGTCCTAAAGACGTGTAGTTATTAACCGGGGCTTTCACTGGATTACAGGGTTGAGGCTTAGTAGCATATAGGC
This sequence comes from Neopelma chrysocephalum, assembly GCF_003984885.1. NCBI lineage: Eukaryota > Metazoa > Chordata > Aves > Passeriformes > Pipridae > Neopelma > Neopelma chrysocephalum. The sequence continues at coordinate 4,357,150 of NW_020897805.1, forward strand.
TGGCTACACAAGAGCATATTCAATGCAACACTTACTGAGGTTTTATTCTGTCTCTGTTTTTCTAAGCCATCTCAGAACTCTGGTTTACTTCTCTTTGAAACAGAAAAGCATTTATAAAGTAAAAAAAAGAAGGTCTAATGCAGATTAAAATGAATAATATTGAAATATAGTGCTTATATCTTTGTCAACAACAGACCATAATGCATTTACTGATGTTCCCCGTTACGACTGATCCCAAGAATAACCTGTATTCAACATGCTTTTTTTGTGGTTTTAATATTCCATGCTTATGTTGGCCATATGATAAAAGTTATTATTTATGAACCAAAATTGATTTTAGATAATAAGAGTTATGTTATTGTTTAACAAAATTTACAGTTGCTTATGTTCCAGAAAGAGTTACTCATTTATAAGAGGAGCTATGAATCACACAATCACAGAACCATAGAATCAGCCAGGTTGGAAAGGACCTCCGAGATCACCAAGTCCAACCCTTGATCCAACACTGTCGTGGTTACCAGACCATGGCACTAAGTGACATAGAAGACTAAAGGGAGTAAAATCTGCCAAACAGTGGAATAGTTCACATCCTATTTCTTCAAGAGTATGTATTTGCCTGAGGATTTTCAATAATGGCAATCACTGAAGTACCTAATGAAGCAAAATTCTACCAGTCAGAAGGGAAGTCTATCATTCTTCCTTCCTATCAAAACCAATGTACTACTATTTGACATCTTTGAAGAACTCTGATACGTTTTACAAGCTAAGGTAAGCCTACTCTCGCATCTAAATTTCAGGAGGGCAAAAGCAGAAATCGACCTTCCCCCAGGTATGACAACTGTTCCTATGACATTTGACAGAATTAACATGTATTTATATTACTCGTAAAACTATACATTATTAATCAGCTTTTCACAGCCAAAATCCTGTGCCTTACATAAATGCAAAGTGAAATACTTCCCTAGAGAAGTCGCTGCTCTCAATAAACAAAAAATCCACTTATATTACTATAAAATATATGTAAATATATTTTAATACTTTGAGGTAAAGTCACAAATTAGGGTAGCTTTATTGGCAACACTAAATTTATTTGAAAAATTCTCTGAGTTGTCAACTTAATAATTTTTTTATTTTTTAACTGATAAATTATTAGGAATTTTTTGGTACTAATTCCTTGATTGACATAATTGCTGATGTATTAATTTCATGTATGATCTACTTACTATCATATCAAAGGATATGATAGTAATCTATATGATTATAGAGTATAACTGGGGGAGGGAGGCAGAGATACAATAAATGTTGTCTTAACTACATTTTTGTCCAAATAAATTGATAAAATAGTAGATGCTATAGACTGAAATTCTATAGATTTTGTTTGTTTAATTCAACTCTCTCATTCTGAAATGAGGATAGGTAACTGGTTTTCTTCTTATAGTGTCACACAGTGGGCATTACATCAAATTATCTTGGGATTTGAGGCATTCCTTATGTATCAATTTCCTAAATGCTCAGCTCTTAACCATTGCAAAAAATATCTCCTTTGAAATGCAAATACATTCTTCTCATTAATATCACTCTGTATGAGCAGCTAACCAAAATGCATCAGGTGATTATACAAAAATATATCTGCTATGAAGAAATCACTCCCTTTGGGTCTGAGAAGGACAAAAGCAGTTAAGAAAACATGTTCATTATTGTGTAGCATGGATATTGACTACTTTAGAGGCATATTGTTAATATTATAAATGTAAACCTGGGAAAACCATCATTTATCTAACATTCTGTGACATTTATTCTGGGGGTAGGTTGGGCTGGGGCATGTCTGTAGTTAACTAAGTATTTAAATGAATGAGTATATTTAGTTTTTAGGATTCTTTTACTGTTAAGATTATCATTTTACAGACAGCATTTGAAGAATCTGAAAGGACAAAGGAAAAATAGAGCACAAAGAAGGGCTAAATAGCAAGAAAACCAGAGAGAAATATTTCTGGACAGCTACTGAATTGCACTCTAGACTTGGATTAATGGGGAAATAATAATAAAGCCTCTGAGAAAATTTTAAATAATCAACACAACTTTGTCAAGGAAAAAAGAAAAATTGTTCAATAAGGGAGGGAGAGAGCACCCCAAGAATCATCTACAGTCCTTCTGACATATCTTTCTTTCAGTCCTACAGCTTTGCCATTGAACCAGCAATTTCATATTAAACTTAAGTATCCTACCTACTACTTTATATAGCCTCTGTTACCATAGTATCTAAAAAACCAGTTACGTGAAGTAGCAGGTTCCACATGGTAAGAAAATGCCATAACACACATTTGAGAGAAGGAAAGACACACAGAATGGTTAAGTGCCTTGCCAAGGTCACTTATAAAACACACTCCAATGGAAGAAAATAATTTCATTCTATTATACATCTTTTGAGTGGAAAGCAAAGATCAGTGAACAAATACTGACGATAGAAACAGCTTTTGCTCAATCTTTTCATTAAGAGTTATTCCTTCAATTAAAATAAAATCAAAATCTGAAGAGTTTTGACCCCAGGTATCACAGTATGTGGGGAAAAAAATAATTAAAAGGAGAAAAACTCTCAAAAAACTGATATGTTGGTTGAAGTTCAGCCATTCAATAGGTGAGTTTATGAAAGCAATGCATTAGCCTCATATTAACAATGTATTAATTTAGTAGCTCACAACATAATGAAAAAAATTTATTTGGCAGATCTCCCTTGAGCAAGAATGGAGTTTGGATAACAAAGGGGAGATTTCTGCCTTGCTGATTGCAAATGGAGGAACAGTGAAAAGAGGAAGGATCTCCTACCAGTTCAGCATGGATATCTTTCAGTGGATTTGGGAAAAATGTCAGCAAGGACTGAATTATTTTTCTGTCTGTACTTGCTGTGAGACTCAACAGCAAAGCACTTCAGCTTTCTGAATTTCTACTTCTTTCGAAGTTTTCAACTGACTGTCTTGTCTGCTTAGATCTAAGCTTTTCAGAGAGATTGTTCCTTATGATTGCAATTTTCTGAAGTTTCCACTTGGCACCAATCTCAGGTGGGGCTTTTAAGCAGCAACATATTGTCAATGCAGGAGTTAACTGTAACACATCATATTTAAACATGCCAGTAATTTGTCTCCAAAATACATATTTTTCACTGACTGAACCAACACACTGAATCAATACAATATGAACAGGCAATATGAACCACAAGGTTTCTCTGACTGTATTTAATGCATGGCAGCATTCACTTCTTAACATGCACTTGTCAGAATGATTTTTTTTTTCCCCTTAAGTAAAAGTTTCCCCCAGCACTTACAAAGTCTACTTATATGAGTGAAGCTCTGAGAAACAGATCTGGACCTCTTCTGACTAGGCAAAGAAAATTGAAAAAAGCTAAAAGAGTAGATGCTGGAGCAGACAAATCAATAGGCAGAAGTTATCATTGGAGTCAGCTGCTACATCCTAACAGCTTGAAATGGTGTGAATGAGAAGCTAATTGAAATAAATATAGAACAGACAAAACTAGCCATAATTAAAGTTAGTAAAGTAAGGATCCTGTGGCAGGCATAGGAATAGCAATGACACTGATAAGGACTGAATAAAAACTTGTGATTGGATATAGATGTGCTATTGGCAGTAGATCTGGTAGAAGTGTCTGAACAGACATGCCTCCTCTTGGCTCCCAGTGGGTATTTTTTAAGTGCTTCCCTAATGGAAAAAATACTGCTGTCATATTCCTGACCCTCACGATTTTTCATGACAGAGAACAGGTAGATATAAGACCAATCAAACTCACGAGGCAAGCTGAGAAAACTGACGATGCAGATCACACTTACATTAGACTAAATATAAAGGGCATCCATATAAAACATCCACAGAAATTGTTACTGTTAACCTTAAGAATTTAGCAAGCTAAAAAAATATTACTCCTTGTCAAACTTAAATATCTTCTATTTTTAAGAGTTCATTTGGCTGCAAATGGCTGTCATCTCTAATCCAAGTACTGTGCTTGTAGCAGATGTTGCTTTAATAAAGTGATCTGTGCTGGAGACGCTTATAAAACTGCACAAAACAGCACAGGATTTACTGCTCCAATGCTCATCCTCTTTGATTTCAGCTCCTGCTCCTCTCAATGGAAACTTTCTATTAGCCTGAAAAAAGCAGATTTGAAAACATAGTGCAGCAGGGGTTTGCAGGCCATTAAAGGAGTAGTTGAAAGGATAAAGTAGTGCAAGGCATGGTCACTATAATGGGCAGGATCCCCAAGGCAGTTAGAATGTATTGCTTTGAACATCAACCTCATGCCAGTTGTTCAGCTACCACATCAATTACCAAGGATGAGCAGATCTATTTCAGAATTTCTCACAGATATATTCAAATTAACTGAAAGTAATCAATAATTCCAGTGACATAATGGATGGGAGTTCATTTCTATTTTTTTCTTGAACCACCAGTTGCAATCAGGGGCTTTTTTGTTGTGGTTTTGGGTTTGGGAGTTTTTTTGGTTTGTGTGATTAGTTTCGGTTGGTTGGTTTTTTTTACTCTTTTAAAGTAACTATAGCATTTACATACATTTTTAACTTGGACAGGTTTAACAGCAGATTATCACCAGCCTCACTTGTCACAAAACACAGGCAGGAAACAACATAGTTTCCCATTTCTTCCCACTTAAAGCTGTTCACATTTGGACATTTCGATAATAGAATATGCAAATTTCGAAAGAGTTGAAACTCTAGATTTATTCTATATGGACTTGACAACTAACAAGACAGAGGACATGATACTGAGGTGGTGACTGAGAAGACAACTGGCACTGTGAGTTTCCTAGGTTTCATAGCCTGACTGTCCATTCACACAATTTAACCTGCTTAAAAAAAAAAAAAATCGAATACTTGTATTTCCTAAACCTACTACATATCTGGAAATGCATTTCATGCATTTGGCAAAGAGAGGATTAGGTAACACTTTTACTGGTTGTGAAGTTTAAGTTATCTCTTCAGAGAATATTCTGGAAAAGCTCTGGAATTTGGATGCTTACATACAAAAACTAAAATTAATCATTTATGCAGTATTGAATATTTAAAACTCAGCAAAAACATAAACTGCATATGCAGCCACCTGAATAACTATCCAAATTTCATTCAACTTTTTAGAGAATCTTGGAAAAAAATTGAAGAACCTAAGAGTTTTCTACCTAACAATTAGTTAGGAAGAATGCTTGCAATCAATATTGAAAATCAGTCTTACCTGTCATCTAAGTTGTATTTCTGTGAGCAAAACCCACAATTCACAATGAAAACTGAAGCTATTAAAAAGTCTATGCACAAGATTAATTTAGAATACTATTTTAATAATAAAAAAATCTAGAATTTTAGAGGGCTGTCATTTTTTAAGGTTAACCAATTTTAAAGAACTTAACAGTATAAAGAATTCACAGCAGTTGCAGCTATAGCTTCCCTTCAATAACAATACTGCCACAGGAGAGAAAAGAGGAAGCAAGGCTATGAACTGACAGGCAGAAAATAAATTAACACTCAAAAATTTCTCCTTTTTAAATACTACCTACTTTCTAGGAATATACTAAATTTGATGCAACAGCTCAGGTTATTCACCTCAGAATACCCTTTATTTTACATGTCCATTTGAAGGCTCAGTGGTGTCTGAGTACCCAGTAATGAATTGGTAGGAAAATAAAATCTAAAAATGTTAAAATTTTTTGAGTCTCCATCATCAAAAAGTGTATGACTTTACTGACTTTCAAAATTGCAAAAGCTCAGTATCCTTTTTTTTTTAGTCCCTTCTCTGTAAATCAACTTCTTTTAATGTGATAAGTACACAAAATCACATCTAGGGATTCTTATTTGGAGTTTTGCCTTACTTTTAACTCAAAAGTTCCCTAGATTTACCTTGAGAAAGCTAATAAAAAATACATATGTAATGAAACACTCAAACTGCTGCATTGTTATCTATAAGAAAAGATACTTAAGTTCTTAAAAAGGATCTTCTCTATACCTGTGACAGAGAATAGAATGAAAGGCAGGCTAAGGCTAAAACAACTCACATTCTCTTTTTCTAGACTTCACAAAATATTTCATAAGTAGTATATAATAAGTGAGATATGACAGACTATACAGTTCTATCTTTCACTAAAAGAAACCTTTGCTTCTAAAGTGGGCCATAGGAATATCCAAAGCTAACAGGAAGATGCAAATCAATGAAGTCTTTAGAAGCTACCATAGTGTCTCTGAAGTTACCTACATGTAAAGGGAAATAAGAAAAACAGTATTATAATGATTAACTCAGGTGTCACCTGTTCTTTCACTCAAGAATTAGATGATCTGACTAATTAGTTTACGTACACATTTAATCATTCAGAAAAAAAAACCTAGTTAGAAGTAGATTACTTTTTGTAGGTTGACTGAAAATCTCAGAAATTTCAGAATTTATTCTGAGAAGGTGGCTGAAGCAGTGAATTTACAATTAAATAGTAGAAGTCAAGTCAGCAACTTCCTCCTACAGGAAGGAAGTGTGTACTTTACAAAAGTAAATTATTCTAACTATAGAATTTATTAATTAGAATAAAAGTAATTTATTCCAACTATAGAAACACTGAATCTACAATTTACAAAACCAAGGCATGTTAAAAAAATAACAATTAAAAACCCTCCACCATTAGTCTTTATTTTCCATGCATTCATTAGGAAAACTGTGATGTTTTTAGCATTAAAATTACAAAGTTCTTTATTTCAGGAATACAAAACAGAGATTGGAAGTTTCTTATTCCTGAGCCAAAGGTCGACTTAGGGAGATGTATGACATTTTCAGGGACAAAAGGTCACCTGTTGAAAACCCGTAGGTCATCTCTACCTGATTCTGATTCTCAGACCTGATTCTGTGTTATGGAAATTTGGAAATGATTTTAATTAGAGAAAGCTCTACCATTAACATTTTTTTTTATCTTAAGACAAAAGCACTGGAAATCAGTAACTCTCTGATTTATATTTCTGATTTCCCTTTTTGAAGATATTTAAGATTTTAAATATCAAGCAATGAACATGTCTGACAGGACATCAAAAAGGATTTCTTTTCTTTTTTTCCCCCAAGATTTTTCCAGTTTTCCCATCCTATTGCGTGGTGAAATGCAGTTGTTCAGTAATCAGTAACACAAAAAGACATCATTATAGAGTAAAAACTGATACAACATGACTGCTGAAATGCCCAGCAAAATTTCAACTGAACTTTTCAAAAATGTCAGTTATAACCAATGTTTCTTCTTCTATGCAAGTAACATCTTTCAGAGAGGAGTAACTTTACCTTTCATCAACAACTTCTAGAGAAAGTCAGATTTATTCCATAATATACTGTAAGTGTAGAATTAGAGATTAAAAGGTAGAGGTAAAATTGATACTAAAGATCTTCTCTGTTCATGTGATGTATGTTACGGACAACAAAGTTACTCTTGCATTCGTATGTTTTTGAAACTAAATGCATACAAGTCATATAACCTCCCTTGCCTCTTAGTCTGTTATTCTGTCTATCTCCATGACAGACACTGGTTCTCCCATGATTTTCCTCCTCTTCCTGTCAATATCTGAGGCTTTTATCCATTGACTGTTGTCCTCTACCTTAACTTCCAAGATAATCCTTGGCTTTTCCCTTTACATCTCCAGGTGCTCAACCACATTAGGGTGTAACAATGCTTTCCATCTCTCAAAAGTATAAACCACCACATACATTTACTTAACCAGAAGTCAGGAAGAACTTCAGTCAGAATTCAGATGTGTGCTGAAACTAAAAAAGGGAATAGGAACATCATCCATGCTTGTACTACAATGCATTAATTTATTTTTTAAAAAAAACCAAATTCTAAGTTTCATCATGTTGAACTTACAAAGTTTTATCTAGCTTCTGGTAGTATGAGGAAAAAAAAAAAGATTGATTTCAAGGGTCAAATATGTTTCCAGTTTAAGAACTAAGTCCCAAGATAATTAATTCTCAATAGGAATTCATTACACTTTGTAAATGAATTCATCTATTCACTATCCTTTCAGTGACAAAGGTTCTTGATACAGAGATTAAACTCTCAATTCAACTTCAGTTCCATCACCTCGTACTCTCACCTCTCCTCAAATTGAAAATACGAATCATTCATTTGGAAAACCTATTAGTTCCTTATTAATAGAACAATGACCTTCTAGTCAAAATGTCTGTCTACCTACTCAGTGAAATATTTTGTTCACTTGAATTTACAATTGAGAATTGCCACAGTTAACTCTTTACAAACACTTTAAGTATTATTAAATTACAATAACTTTACATTTGCTTTGCACAACCCACATATGCTGTAACATCAGTTTAACTAGCAAGTAAAATCAGAGATCTATTAAATAAGGGAAGGACCACGTCATTAATCAGACTGGGTTAGTGGTCACGTTCATATCTTCCCCAGTTATTTTATGTCTGACAACATCAAAGCCTTCAGGAGGAATTTAAAAAATATAAGAGGAATACCTAACCATTAAGAATGTTTCTTCTTTACCTCAGGCAGCTGGCAGTTGTTTTCTATGGCTTTTTTTTTCTTTCCACATGCTTTACATTACTGCTACATCTTTTTTATAGGTGACGTGATAAGTACTATTCATAGTACACTGAGAGCACACCTTCAATATTTATAGTATCCAGTCTGGCACGGTTTAACTAAGCTCTTGCTATACACAGAGAAGTTTTTTTGAAGGCCTCTTGATGGAATTGCTGCATTTTTCTTTCATGCCTTCTGCATTGAATCAGTGCAGAAGACGTTATATTAATCAAACAGGTTTACTCACACCATGGGTTCTAATCTTCATGTGATTAGAGACAGGAGTTCAAAACCCAGCCCAGTTTCTGAGAACTTTCATACAAAAGCCTTCTTATCAAGGGTGGTTCTAAAATGCGTCACTATTCATTTTACAGTTTTGACCTTTTTTTATGCTTCATAAGGGGCATTATCTAAAATTCTCAGCTCTTATTAACAGGACATTGCCCTGATTGACTCCAAAATTAATATCAAGGGTAAGGAAGTGCTGACCTGTAGGTAGATAATAATTCATTACAATGTTACATATACTAAGATGCTTGTTAGTATGCAGCTTAACGAAGATATTTTGCTTATCTGGCTGTCTGCAAGCAACACCACATTTACTTTAAACTAATGATGAAATAGAAGTGGAAGATTGAATATTTGAGGAATCCTCCTTTACTATCACAGAGTTTTTGATGAATCTTGTCTTAGCAGTATGCTCAGTGCTGTCCAGCATAGTCATAAAGCATTCTCTCCTAATAAGACTTTTCAGCAGTTACAATTTTCATCCCGTGTGATATCTTCAGAAAGAAGAGCAATATTGGCATTGCCTAACCTTCCCCAAGTTAACTATGACATCTGATGATCTGTACATGTATACCAGTGTGTCAAGAGTGGAACACTCCTCCCTCAAAAATAATCACAGAACTATAGAAGCATTAAGGTTGAAAAAGACCTTTAAGATCATCAAGTCCTACTACAAATTTAACACTGTCAAGTCAACCACTAAGCTATGTCCTCAACTGCCACATATACCAGTCTTTTAAATACCTCCCAATGTGCATGTATTTCTGTGTACATGTGTATATACATACATATATATAGCCATAATGCTGGATTAAATAAATTACTTTTTAATATCACAACTACAAGAAAAACATTTGGAGGTTGACATACTGAAAAGGTGGTTAATTTTCAGAGAGATTGTATGTGCATTTTAGAGAACTGCGTTTCCCAAACTTAGATGTGCTTTAATGTTTCAATGAAATACGTACAACAATCTCTTTGCATTGTGCAAATCATTGTCAGCAGTGCCAGTGATGGAGGACTAATGAAGTAGGGATCAAATTATGGCACTCACTCAGTGACAAGTAGCAATACAAAACTGAATTTGTTCTAAAATAGTGAAATACTGCTAATGAAGGATGAATACTGCTTCCAACTACCATTTATGCTGTGGCTTTTTAATGCACTATTTAGCACATTACACTGTGGACTAATACAGGATCTCTAACATGCTCCTGGTAGGATGATGTTAGAAGACAACCTCACACTAATAAGTAATGAGGGACATTTTCAGACCATAAAGAAGCAGTTGATTTATTTTGAGGGATCTGCAAAATGCTGGTGGTTTAAATCATCAAAACAAATGAACAGTCGACAGTCCTTCATAATATAAGCCAGAAAAGTTCTGAAATTACAGCAATATGGAATTACTTCCTTTATAAGCAATCTGAAAATGAGAACAGAATGGCTTTTGTGGTGTTCAGAACACTTGCACCAGTTGCAAACATGCAATTCCTAGTATTGAGCCCTAGGATTTAGATATTGTCAACTATTAGGGCAAAATGCTTCCTGACTTCAAAAACAAAACTACAAAACACAGTAAAATACCGAGTTGGCAACACTGTTGGCCAGTACCCAAGAACTGTTTCGCACTAGTTTTGAAATGGAAAAGGGATCTCTTTAAATCCTCTCTTTTTCAGAGACCCTTTTTCTCAGAAGTAATCTCAGCTGCAAACTAATAGAAAAATCATCCCCCCGTAAAAAGCAGTAGGAAATGATCATACCTACCATTCAGATAGTCTGTGGGCAAGAAATAACCTGGATTAGTCCTTTTAGCCTGACTATGTTTTTTGCTGGTTTCTTTCATATGTCTTTTTATTCCTGCTTTATCTCACTCTAGACAGCTTTTACACAGAACTACTCTTTCACCAACAAAAACATGAGGCATTACAGCAGTAGTGATTTACACTGCTAATTGCTCATGGCAGTTGCTTCAGAAGTTTAACTGGTGGGCTTTTTTTCTTTTATAGTTACTGAAAGAGACACACCATGAAATCTGGTCACATTGTTATAATTTAAACAATATGGTATGAATTCCCTCCCAGCCTATCAGTTTCTTTACTTTCTTCACTAATAGAAAAGCTAACACTATTAATAAAAGCACAATTTTAGATGAGACATCTGTCAAAATATTCCTCTCAGTTGGAGGTTCTCTCTTGTTATTCTGGTCCTGGGCACGCCAAGGTAAAAGTTATATGATGAGGAGAAAGGTCTGTAAAAAAGCATGCCCAAGTGAAACAGAGCATTGCTTGCCTTGAACTTTATCCTATTTTCCTTTAAGGAATGGCCAAGGGCCAGTCCAATGAATCCTCATAAGTCCCTTAACATTTCGGTCTGTTTTCATTTGTCAAATAGGAATGGAGGATAGATAAATTATTTACAGTTCCTTCATCCAAGTTTTGTACATGACTTAACTCACTGTACTCAAAGTTGAGGTGCATAGGTATAAGGAACAATTTTACTCACCCCTTACAAGAACTCTTATTTGTGTACATATAAATCAAGCTCTCTTCCAACAAATGAAATCTTTACATAGATGTGATCCCCACTGAGTTTATCAACAATATAAGTACCAATAGAGATGTCACAGGTCATAATCCTATACCTAAATCCATCAGAATGTTGTTTCCTAGAAATATATGTCTAAAATATGCCATGGATGCCCTAACTCATACATAAGTCACCACTAAAGATAAGAACTTTGCAAAATATGCATACAAGCAGAGCATCATAACTCTAATATTAAAGTAAGAAAAAGAGATGAGAAATGTTTATGTAATTTCTGTTATTGACATGAAAGACATTTAAAACACAGTTCATACTATAGACTTTAAGGCCAAAGGAGAGGAGGAAGGAAGAAAAAAGAGAGAGAGATTTCCTCACTTGAATTATGACATAAACTAAGTTTTTACAGTTTACCTTTTAACTGAAAATTCATAAAATAAAATTCACTGCCTTTCCAAAATAATTCATTTGCTTCTGATTTTTTCCTCTTCCAAGTTTATACGCATAAACACTGTGAACATAAACAGACACCTAGCAACCAAGAAAAAAAAATTCATCGTAAGACTATTCTGTAGACACATGAGAGTGAGTGTATTTTTGGGCAGCGCAAAACCACAATGTGATCAAATTCTCCCTTTCACTACCCAAATGATACTGTTGTAGAGAATACAATTAATTTTCTTTGACAAAATTAGTTATATAGGTTTTCTCCCCTTTAAGTGTCTTCAAATTTTTATTACAGTCTTGCAAAGATTACAGAGGTAAGTCAGTAACATACCGACCTAATATTATGAATATAATATATTCAAAGGCATTTTCAAGCTTACATATTTACTAAGTATTGCCACCATTTCTCTGATGTATAAATCACAAAATATTATGAGACGTAGAAAATTCTGGCAGAGGCATGTAACTCAGAACTTTAATGCTCTTAGGTCTCAATCATATCATTATTTCTGTTTTGCTATCCACCACACTGTGTGTGTCCACATTAGTTATCTGGCATTCTCTCTAATGAAAGATTGCATCAAGGTCCTACTTACTGAAGCAAAGGATTTTGCATCTCCAAAGTAATCTACCAAAAAGGCTCCTGAAACATCTGCAAATAACTGAAAATGTTTAACAGAACTATAGAGGTTTAGCTTGTTCTGAACAGGATTGCAATTCTAGCATTTAATTTTGGAAGAATTATTTGGGAATAAAAAGTCAACTTTGCAAACTAAATTATGTCTGATTAGTAGAACGTGATCACAATTGAAATTTTCAGATTTTTTGAAGATAGATACATACTATTTTGTATTCTTATATAATACCCAGGAAACACATTTTTCTCATTATACTAATGCAGGACTGAAAAGAGCTAGTAAGAATAAAAGTGTAGTTACTGTACATATCCTGCCTAGTTACTCTTTGCAATATCAACTGTACTTAAGATAATTGAGAGTTTAAAATTATAAAAAACCTATAATGTTCACGACTTGAAAACTTTTATCTTTTTTCCACACTAAGAATGCGACCTAGAAACTACAACAAAATGTAGTTTCTAGATCTTCTAGTTGAATATCAACTTATTGCTTTTAATTGTACAGTTGTTAATCCTAAAAAGCAAGAGGAAAATTCGGGATTTCTTTATCAGTCTAACAAGAAACAGCATTTATTGGGATGATGCATTACGCCAGTGGTACGCTTTAATTTGAAAAACTCAGAAAAGCTTCTATCATAAACCACTTTTGCAGCCTGCCATAGGAAGTGAAGCAGGGTCCAGTGATGTGTGAGAAAACATTATTCAAGGGTGTTGAAAGCAAGAGAAGAACTAAGAGACTCTTTTTAATTTCCTGACCTCACAGCTGTCAGAAACAGACAGGATGTGTTGCCTTTAAGGACCACAAAAAGGGCACAAAGCTGCATCCTGTGACCATCATGCTCACCTGTATTCACCTAGAATGTAGTCCATATGTACATTTTAGGTCATCATGAAAGAAACTAGGCAGCATCTAGGATTTCTGGTCATTTCAAACACTGCAAACTTTAATGCCCAACACAAACGTAAAATGAGATTTTGCTTGGATTTGCGTTTTGGGTGTTTTGGTTTTGGGCTTTTTTTGGGGGGGGAGGTGTGGAAAACAGGGTCATATTAAATGGAAATTCATATTCAGGAAATGCACATGGAAAAGCCTGTTCTATTTCTTTACAAAGATGATAGTAAACCACACAGAATAAATGTATCCTTACTTTTACATCTTAGAAGAAAAAATAAACAAATCCCCACAAACCGCATTGCAAGTCACAAGAGACAATATTAATTTTCTGTTGCAGTCCACAATCACATCCTGATTTGCTAAAAAGGCTGGTGTCACCTCTTGCACTAACTGGCAATGTTTAACATTTTTTGTTTTGGTTTGTTTGGTTTTTTTTTTCCTCTTCCACCAACCATTCCCTTTAGAGGGCAAGTGCCATCAGGGTTACATATCTTAGGACTACAAAAGAGATTGCTGATACAATGATATCTATATGTAACTGTCTGTAACAGATGTTCCAATAATCTAATAATAAGCACTAAAATTGCAAATTGGTCTCTAGCTGCATAATAATTTCTCATTTAATTATCACAAAAAAATGTTCAATAAAAACACAGTAACAGCAATTCTATGCAAGCATTCAGTCTTAGCAACCAAAATTAAAATTAACATTTTCATCTAAAAATTTTCTTCATCTGCCTCTAAATCATGTTCTAATATGAGATACCTGCTGTAGACCAAGACTACTTGAATATTTCAAGAAAGGGCTAAAGCAAATGACCCAAAGGTGGCATTCTGGTCAGCAAAGTAAGAAGTTTTGGCTCCTCGAAAGCAAACAGCTAAACAGGCTTGGTTTTCTAAATTTCATATCTGAATTCAAGCCGTAAGCTCATTGTTCAGATATGCTGCATATATTGAGCTTTTCTATATATATGAATCTTTTAATTTATTGTTTCAGTAATATTCTAATATTGACCTAGTTTTATACAACTTGAACTTATTTGAAATCAAATTAATTCAGATTTATAGTGCCACAAGATGTGAACAAGAGCTGATCCTCAGCTCTTGAAAGGATCATGAAATTAAAAATATCTTAAATAAGTAAATACACTCCATGTGATACAGATGTATGTGTAACAAATGCTGATATTTGTGTGCCTCTAATTGTTCTGTAATGATGTCATACTACTCACTTGCTTCCTGACACTGATGTGAGTTTTAACTGCAGTAATTGGAAACACTAATTACTGTATCAGTAGAACAGCCCTCTCTATCTCTGTTTAATCAGTTCATGAGTCACCTTGGAATATCAGGCAACCATCTTCCATCTGTTGAAAGGTTTTGTGCTGTGTAGCAATTCAAGAGAAATCACAGGAAAGACAGCAGTTACAGTAGGCTCACAGCCTCTTAGAGAGGTACACTGGTACAGATTTCTTATATGAGAACTAATGCAGCAGCTTTCCTTTCACTACAGCTTTCTGTTCCCACATCACGCCACCCACATGTGGCTGCTGCACAGTGCTGCAGCTTCCCCATGGAACTCCACCATGATTTAGTGACTGCCAAAAACAGTTCTGATGGTGTTTATATATATCATGAAAATATCAACTTCCAGCTGGATGTTGTTTCTAGAAATCCTTGTTTCATAATAACTTATGGTGGGATTTCCAAATCCAAACCAATATATTCCAGTTATGTTGAAGTCATGCAACAAAGTAGCTCAATTCTATTGGCTTTTGTCAGCACTGAAAACAGGAAAATGCTAATTTTTTTTTATTTCTGGAAAAATGATTGCAGAATTATTTAATATGGTTTTCCCTGAGGGCCATGAGTAAACAAGCATCAAGAGAATGAGCAAACACAACAGCCACATACTATCACAGAGAGATAATGAGGCAACCGTGTACATTCTCTGATAGTTACCAACAGAGACTTCCCATAATTAAATTAAACTAAATGTCAAGTAAGTTAAATCAACATCAATTCCTTGGATCCAGAGATACACACAATTAGAATTAAGATTTATTTGTATTTCATATAATTAATAATATTTTGTGGAAAGGAAAGGGGTGGATGTGCGCATTAGAGATATAAACAGGATTACTCAGACTACAGTCAAAATGAATTTAATAGGACTTCTGTATAAATCCCAGTACAAGTTGTATGGCTGGTTATACTTTTCCATGCACCTTCAATTTGTCTCACAAAGGTGTCAAAGGATAGTCATGTTTCCCTGTAACTTTTTTTTCTGAAACCCTGGACAATAAAAGGATTTTTATTGCACAGGGAAACTTTTGGGGTTTTTCTTCTTTCTTCATTTGTCAACTGCCTCTGAAATAGTTGAACAGAACTAAACTACAGCTTAGTTGGAGTCACTTCAAATTGATAAAAGGTACTTAACATGAACAAAGTGTATTGAAGACTAAAGATGAGGGATATTACCAGGTACATCACAGAACCAGGCTATCCTCTTTACATCATCACATCTTACATCTGGCTTGAAGTGAAATTAGACAGGTGGTATTCCTTCTGATTTCCAGGAAAAAATCTAAAATAATTTATATCATATAGGCAAGCTGAGATTCTTCTGAATATTTGGGTATGTTCAGAAACAACTACAAAGTAAGGTGCAAATGGGTTTTGCCATGAATCTATCTATACTTCTAGGGGACAACATCTTCAAAGATTTTAGATATATTTTTAGGCACATGGTGACAAGAATAAGTTCTTATCAGTTGAACGTAAGAAAGAATGGGAAAATGTCCAGTTTCTCATATGGCACAATGTGCAAACAAGGAGTTTTGCAGTAAAATGGACTTTCAGATATTAAATATATTCTTTCATATGTGAGATATTCAGTTTTCATTCCTACCCAAGAAAGTTCTGCTAGCCAATGAAGAGACTATGATGAAATATCCAATTCAACATACAGTGGATGGGTATCAGCCATAATTTCCACTTACAAATGGGAGACAAAGGACATGCAAGACACTGCATCAGTGGCAGAGTCCACCCCAATTTGCAGTCTTATGCCACAGATAAATTCTTTGTATATGTAATATACACATATTCACACAGATATTCTTCTAAGATGTTTATGAATAGAAACACATACATATGCACACACATACATACACATTATCTCAGTTAGCCACTAACGCATCCTGTCTTGATGATGTAATTTCCTATTCAGGAATTTCAGTGCAGCACCTATTACTTGCATTTGTACCTCAAAATAATCACCTCAGCTTTGATAATCAAAAGAATCAAGCCCAATTTAGTTTCATCACAGCAAGCAGCAAGATTCAGATGAACTCAGCATAATAGAAAAACTTTTTGCCAACTCAGAAACATAATAAATCTTTAATGTTAATCAGAAATTGAAAACAATGCCACAGTATAAGCTTTTAATTTTAAGAATCTTATTCCTTCTTCCTCTAATATTAAGAATGCCAAGTAAACAGGATGAAAATATTTACAAATTTGTCAAGATAGAAGAAAGGTAGAATGTAGGAGCTGGAACTGATATGATGCTCCAGCTGTTCACAGACTGGAGAATAAATAAGCTGTAATATTTAAATGAGTTTCACTGAAGATGTGAAATCAGAATGGAAAGGATATAAAGCAACATATTCCAGGAATTGCACAGTATTTTATAAATTAGTCCAAACAGGAAGAAATACATGTGTGCTTTACATTCTTGTAGTATCACCTGCATGCAGTCCAAGAAAATCACCATGGAATTAGAACAGAGACTACATTTGTTTATCTAAAAAATTCTTTTCAATTGGAAGGACAATTTACCCCTGACAAGTCCACCGGTTCAAAAAGCAATAGGGGTCAAATGTGACAAGTTTTATTGTGCAACTAGCCATGAATCTTGCAGAGGTCTCAGGACTGATGTGGGTGGTGGCCCTGTCAACAGAGCACAATGCATGAGCACATGGACAAGCCTAGAGAAATAAGATTGGGCTTTTCTTCCTATAACCATCACTTATCAGTCTTTACTGAGCCATCAAGTATTGCCACTCTAGCAAGTTCAAACAATCACTACATCTTCCCCATGTCCATATCTACCCAAGACAAACAACAGTATACCAAATGTTTAAAGGTGTTCAAACTTCTTTTTCAGTCTAGAAAGAAGTTATTCAGCTAGAACTTTTTACTGCATTTCAGTTCTGGAGCTTCTATATGAAGTTAAAAAAAAAAAAGGTTAGATTTTGGTTTTTTAAAGGAAAAAAAGAACAAAAGAGAAAGAGTATCAAAATTTTGTAATGTAGCTTAAAGAAGTATAACACCAAAGTAGATAAAACAGAATAAGATGGGGACTCCCCTGACAGTAAAAAAAAATTATGAAAAGTATGAATAGATAAAAGCAAAAGAATCAAATGTTGGACTTATGCTCCTTGCAGCAAAGTAAATATGGTGTTTGGAAAACATGAAAAGTGTGTCCAGGGAAGTACTGTCATGGGAACTTAGATTACTTGAAGGGGGTAACTCTGCTAATGCGAGGCAGTAGGTCTCGATGGCTTAAGAACTTGTTTTGAGACAATTATGCAATACTTCTGCAGAGCAATATTTCTGTCAGAGTTCAGATAATTTTGCTTTTAGAAATTCTAACATTACTCTCTGCATACAATGAAGTAGCTGAATATGTGATTAAATAAGCAAATAATGCTGGCATAGTACCAGGTACCTTCATTAATTTCCTTAAAGCCTACGATTTACAACAGGGGAATTCTTCCACTTTTGGTCATCTGAATGGACTACCAACTAAATCAAATTATCAGTTCAGATAATGCATCCTTGATTCAGTTCTCCTTTTATGTACAGTCAGCAGCAGTCAAATGACATTGTTTTCTTCAAAACATACCTTGCAAATTTTTCTAGTAAAGGGGCATTGTAATTGAATACAATATTTGTACGTGATGAAGAATGTTAATTTATCAAAAGAACATCTCTCTTCATATTAAAACTAGATTGCAACATCAAGTCCAGAAATTGAAGTTTCATGTTCTGGAATTCTAAGCAAGTGCAGAGTCAGATCCACAGCCTCCATATCCACATACATACAATACAGAAGGTGACAGCTACTTCCGCTTCCATAACGTTTAATTCAGCATTAAAATATAATCTACTAAAAAATAACGTACAGAGGCATAAAAAAGGAACTGTTACCATAACAAGAAAACTAGGGGAACAAAACCAAAATAATTGCAAAGCAAGCATTACAAAAATCACACTCAAACTCAGTATTCAGCACCTCTGTCCATCCTAAGGTGGGTTTTTCACAACTCAGCACAAAACTATTTGTGCAATGGTAGGTTTGAAAACAGGACAGATAATCTTGGAATTTCTACACTTCGTGGTCATAACAACTACTGCTTAAAACACTTACCAAACAGCTACACTATTTACAAGCAAAATTAAGTTCACTTTGTGTTGACTTCTTAAAGCATTCAGCTGGATGATGCAAAAAATTCAGGAATATATGTTCATATTGATTTCTTTACTGGTTAATATTCCAAAGGTTTTTTGGCTTGGTGTTGGAGTTTTGGAGTTGCCTTTTATTTTCGTTTGGGTTTTTTGGTGGGTTTTGTTTTACAGTTTTTTAGGATGCAAGTCATTGTTTGTATGTCAAAGCCTAAGCACTGTGCTACTTAAGCACAGTGACAATAACGACATTTTTGCTAACCTTATTAGGTTTTTGGTTGGGTTTTTTTTTTTTTTTGCACACACACACAAAAGGAACCACTTCTACTGTTATGCATCACTCTTCTTTTCCAAACAAAGGTAAAACAAGAGTTTCCTGATACAATCTGACAGAACTGGTCAGGCATGCTATTTAAAGGTTACACTATTTGAAGGCAGGTTCCCTTATCTGAACGGGCTAGGGAAAAGCCTCTATAATAACGTGTCCAGGCTATTTATGCCAAGGTATTTCCCCTCATCCAAGTCAACTTCATGTGAAGACATAAAGTTTGCATCTGAGATGCAAACTAAGCCAATATTCATTATCCCCAAATTATCCTGCTGCCATGCAAAGCTGGAAAGGGGGTAACACAGATGTTACTTTTCAGTGCTAGGTCTCCTTCAAAATGGAAAGAACTCATAACTCCCTTTTCCTTAGCACTACAAGACAAACAATCAGAATGTTAGAAGAATGTAATATTTCTTCCAATTAGGACAACTTGGCTAAGTAGTCTTACCAACTAAACAACTAAATGTAGTCATGAAGTTGGTTAGTATAATATCATAAAAAGAAGGAAATCAACTTTGTTTAATGATCGGGCAGAGTATTGAATTAATATTCACTTCTGAATTTTGGTATTGACTTCCTGGGTTAACTATCAGTACAGAATTTGAGTTTGGGTCTCATATCCTCTTTCCATCTTAATCAAACTGAAAGCTCTCTGGGAAAGCACCTGCTCATGTTTTTCTGTCTTTGCAGTGATTAGCAAAGCCTAGTTCTGATTTATGAGACATGATGAAAATGTTACAGTTTTTTATGGATTTGTTTCCTAAACCTAGACAAGGTTTCTTTTATTGACCTTCCAGCCCCCCCCCCCCCACAGAGTCTTAGTAAAACACTAAGAGCTGAAAACTTTTTGTTATAACAAAACAACAACCCCATTAAACATTTGTTAGATAAGAGTGATATGACAAATGAGCAGTTAAATATATATAAAAAACCATAAGTAAAAAGTATAGCCTTTACATTCCAAGCACATATGAAAAGGAAGATATATGGGGGAAGCACTGAATTTATTGAGAACCTTTAGTCTTGAACTTTTTCTTTATTTCTTCTCCTAGTATATATTTCTGCCTCTAAACTTTCACAGCCTTAATGTCATAGTTCTGACACTACCTCTGTCTTTCAGGAAAAAGGATTTTATTGCTAGCTTTGAACGTTGTACACTCCTTTAAATTAAAAGCTAACCAGAGTGTTTGTGTTAAAACTTAAGGAAGCACTGGAAATTTATCACTTTTTCCATGTTAATATTCAAAAGTAAAGTAATTAATCATTCCTACCATAATAAACAAGTCATCCATTAACATATCTTGCTTGTTAAAATAATCATTTATACTCGAGGCTTTTGCTATTAAAAATACTCTCCTGGGAAGACAACTTGTCAATTTAACTGCACCTGTAGTAGAACATATGTAAGCACAGACATTTTACTGTACAACTTGACTGTTGTACTGAGGATGGGGGAAGAAATGAATAATAAAGTCAATGATTCTCCAGTGAAGGCTCAGTGACCTGTGGTCATCATCCAACTGAACAAGATACAGTGGATTACTGTGTTCCATAGTTGGTGGCATACAACCACATAAAACATGACTTTGAAAAGCCAAATGTTGCTGGTTCGACCTAGAAGCAGTTTTCCAGGTTATGTCTTATATGCACATAACTCAGATAACTAGTGTTACATACCTGCCAAAATCTTAAGTTATGCCACTTCTCTCCTGTGGCATTTTACATGAGTGCAAGTTAAATTTCCAGCCAGAGTTAATTGAAATCATTATGTTGTCAAGATGTTTCATAACATTAACATTGAATTGATAGTCTTTTCATGTTACTATTTCAAAGTACCTCTCAAAAGAAATGCTTTGCAATTAACTATTCTAATTAAAACATTACCAGATCTACTGATTTTAAAAGAAAATGTTGACACTAGTATAATGCTTTCCTTATAAAATGTATTATGGGGGACTTTAGCACAGTAGGACAACTACTTTTCCAACTATCAATAAATAAGCTGAAATATGCCTCCCATGCAAGAAAGTCTTTTTACTTCCAACTAATGTCTTCATTCAGTGAAATACTATGAGATTTCATTGCTGCAACAGTCACATTAAAAACATTGTTTTGTATAACTGCAAAAAGAAAATATTTTGAGGAAAGAAAAAAAACCCAAGCATTAAGCTTTGCATTACAACTTCCCTTGACCTTGCTTTATTAGACAGCAGTACAAAAGTCTCTACATGGCTCTGTTAAAAAATTTTCAGGAAAAATCTTATCTATAGACCAATAGAGAATATGTCATACAGTAATAGGAAAGTAGGCAATATTTAACACAAAACTTACATTTTTTAACAGTTCTCATAAAACACTAAATCTGTCAATAGACCTAATAATTTTTTGTCACTTAAATTGCTTCAAAACACCAACAAAACCACTAACCAAATATGCTCTTTATACTTTAAAACCTGTGCATACAGTTTAAATAACTTAATATTACGGCTAATGCCTGCTCCTACTGCAATTGGAAGAAGATACACACAATCAGGAGTTTGTGTTTCCTTTGCTGTCTTTTGAGAACATACTTACTGAAGTACAACATGTATATATACTTGTGTCCTTGGGAATAACTGTCATACTGATATATTTCCATATAAGCAGATGTGCACACTTAATGGACCTTCGGTTGAGCAGAAAATAGACTATTAGAGAATTGTATCAGAAACAATATTTTGCTGAAACTTACTGTTTCACATTATCTTCCTACAAAAAAAGAAACAGTTCACTACTTACTCAGTATAATTTTACCAAGGATAAAAGTGGCAGGGCTTCCACAGTGAGATAAAATTAAGGCTTGGAAATAAAAATATAATTCCCTAGTCAAACACATGAGAAAAGACCTCACTGTTAAGTTTGAAAGTTTTTTACTAAAATTTCCACCATCAGTTTTCCATCCTGAAGCTCACAGACTCAGACTGCAAGGAAGAGGATGGTATTCCTACACTGAAAAGATGTCGAGAAAACAGGAAGTGCTATAAAGAACCATTTAAAAATCAGAATGTCTCCAACCACATGCGAAGCTGCTTCAGCCAAATTTTTGCTTAACCTATAAACTGTTACTACTGTTAAATATTAATTGCATGTGCATATCTGGTCCTGTCAAGGGAAAGGCTTGACAGAGGGAATTTTGATAGAATTTCATTTCTATTCAATAGCATCTGACCTTGAGCCTAGAAAATTCCCTGGAGGACTGTGGCGGGACAGTTTTTCTGCTTCGTTCTCTTTAATTCTAAAGCCTATTCATCTTTCTTTAAGAAAGAACCCATAATTACTTTTTCATTAACATATGTTAGTCTTTAAATTTCTTATAGGAAGACAGGTGTCTCCTGTTCTGATAAAGTTTCATTTGGCCCTCTGACAGGAACATGCTCTTCCTCAAATATAGCAGACTACATCTGTCCTCAATTAAACCAGTGTAAATGTGGATTGACTGAACTAACTTCAGTTGAATTACATGGATATGGACAAGACCAAAACTTGACTCAGAAGCTAGAAATAAATTTAACTTTGTGTCTTAATATGCTTTCCATCTTACAGTTCCTTAGATTTTTTCCCTTCTGAACTAGTTTTTGACATTTTCATAAAGAATCTCACTGCGTATTTTTATTAAACCAAACAAGTAAGCAGAGGGAGGTAACTCAAATAATACATTTGTTGGCACTTCTGTCAGCTGAATTATGCTTTTTAGACATTTCAGCAAATAAAGACATGTATTTTGTTTTTACAATACTTGAAAATGTTTCAGTGGCACTTTGAACTAACTGCTTTTCACAGCAGACATAGTCCTGACAATTTTTTCTATATGGAGAGTTTAAAATTCAACTGGATTACTTCTTCTCTAGTCTAAAAAGTAGAAAACATACCTTGCACCTAGTCCATGAGGAAAGATCAAGCAGTAGAATTACTAATTATACGCACTCATATTTAATGAAGGTTCCCAAGTAAAGCTGAATTCTTTCTAGTCAGTTATTCATTTTTATAGTGTTAAATCATCTTTTCACGTCTCTCATGCCAAAACTAATCCAGTATACAAGACCAAAAAAACAGGTTCAGGAGGCATTTTCTGTATTCCTTTGTTATCACTTTTAACGTCTAGACCAGAATTCTTGGATGTAACATTACGCTCTGTTAGAAAAATTAAAGGACTTCATATCATCCATAAGAATAAAACTGTGGAAAATGCACTGTGTTAGGAAATAACAGGCACGTACGTAACTTTCTGAAGGTGCAAGAGAAGCAAAGATGCACTGGTTTCTTTTTAACCTGAGAGATGAGGGCAAGTCACAGTTTCTCGAAATACACTTTCTATTGTTTGTTTCTACTTATGGGGTAAAGCATGAGAATTACAGTGCATTTCAGGCTAACAAATTTCATAAATGAACTGCATCTTTCAGCCTAACAGTGCTTTCTCTTGTCCTCATATAGAGTCTGCCAGTGCATAAGACAGAAGGATTACAATTTTTGCCAGCTCCCTTCCCACATCTCCCTACTGAGGACTTAGAAACACTAAAACAGATGCTATCCAGCTCCTGCATATTATTGTCTTTCAGTTGAAGACAACTCTGATTTTCTTCTTTAGTGGATTAGGACCTCCTACAAAAAGTTTCTTTGACAAGCAGATCCCTTTCTCCTCTCCCAAATCAGCTCCCCTAGACTGGAGGTAGCCGAACAGTTAAAAATATCATGATTTTGTGGAGTAGCATTTAAAACAACAATCTCTGCTGCTAATTTACTCCTCTTATCCATTAAAAAGTTAAGATAAGAAAAAGGAGTAAATTAAAAGACAAATTTTACACTAAAAGGGAAGTAGGCAATCTGACCACAGAAATTTAGTCCCTCATCTGCATTGGAATCCTTGAACTGAGCATTAAAACCTCCAAGTCTGATACCATCTGACACATTCAATACAAAAAGAAAATATGATCCAGATTAGAGAACAGGAAAGACCAAGAATTTTGAATGTTTAAGAACAAACCTGCTGGACCGATAATAAAAACCATTAAGTCCCTCATTTGCAAGAAATTATATGATTAACCAGTAGAGAATTGGTCAGTTCATCTTACAGTATTTAAGTTTGTGTCAGGTGCTAACTATCATATCAAAAGGAACAAAAGAGAATGCCTTAATTTACTGAACTGGTTGAAATACTCATTAAGAGTAATGTAAAAGTCTAGAGAAATATGGTATCATCATTACCAACCTCCCAAGTTCCCATCAGGTAAACACAGGGCTTTGCAAATGCCTACCAAAATTCTCTCTGTAGAGTATTTGAATGATAACTATGTATTAAATCCTCACAGAGTTCACATTGCCATTATTTACTGAGAAAAACTTGGGAATCTTGACATTTGAATCCAACAATATCAAATGGTGGTGCCTAAATTAATGCAAAGAGATCACTGAATAATAAAGAACTGCAAAGACATCAAACTAAAAAAATTACCATCCCTCCCTCCCCCCAAAAAATAGAAAAAAACCCCCACAAATAACCAACCAAACAAAAAACCAACAAAACAAACAAAACTACAAACAACAAAACCAAACAAACGGCAAAATGGAGCTGATTAGAGTATATTTTAAAATACTTTCCCTCAATTTTTCTTGTGGGCCAGCAAGACAGCATGAATGCATTCCTCTGTAATACATCACAGTATGAAAACTGTTCATTTTAACCTTGCAACGATCTCTAAATTCTGCTGGTCATCCAGTTTTCATTTCCAACATGGCTTAAAACTGTTTCTGCTATGCTTTCTGTATTACTGATGAAATCAAAGGAATTTCTTGGAAATAACTGCAGTCACACTGAAGTCACAAAGGAATAAATAAGGTTCCTGAACTGTATAACAAGTTTGGGGGTTAAAACATTAGTTTCACACCAAAAAAACAAAAATGGAAATATTATTTAAACCTTCTAGTGGCTAGATGCAGTTCACTAATTCACTCTGTCAGTTTTTACAATCATTTTCATATCTAACAGTTTGCTAACAGGTTCATTTTTATCAAAGTCATAAGGGTTTATATCCATTGGGAATCTGAACATGTCATCAGCAAATCAGAAACATAAACTATCTCTACTTGTATTGTATTTTATGTCACACTGATATTGTTTAAAAAAATTCTTGCTACTCTTGATATCCTAACTCTTGTAAATCATATCAAATTAAACAAAAGTTTTCAAGCTTCAGCTTATTCCTGTAATTCCATATCAATTAATTAACTCGTGATTAATTCTCAACTAGTTATATAACTTAAGTTTTATAAAACCTGATTTAACTTTTTTTTTTTAATCACAAGATATGTTCACTTAAGGGAAATAAGAGATCTCACACAGGCAGGCTTTTTATTTGTAGAAATAAAACAGTGGGGTTGAATAGGCAATGAAACTGCATCATTAAAAAATAGGTCTTTCATATCAAGAGCCATCAGCTATAAAGAGACCATGAGCAACTAGTGTTGATGCCCGAGGCTCTTTCCAAAAGAGAATACATAATAAGTCTAATGGACTGCATGGCAAGGAAAAATTCAGATTGTTTATCTGTCTGCACCTATCAGGCCCAAAAGAGATTTTTAAAAAAGCAAAAGTACAGAACAAAGACATTAAGGAAAAGAACCTATATAGTCAAAAATATTTTGATGCATGAGTATGCAATCTTCAACTGTGTAATATGGAAGTAAAAATAATTTATGTATAGATAGACAAATATGTGTGTGTATGGCTATACAAAATTTATATAAAGAACACATAATATATATTTCATAATACTAAATGGATTTAACCATGTAGTACAGAAATATATTTTGGATGGGAAAATGTGTGTTGGAAGACAAAAAAAACTTTACTAAATAATTAAATTCCTGATTTCAGGACTTTTTAAAAGCTGATTTAAATACTTTTTACAAGCATGGATAATTAATTTTAATCCTAGCTTGCACAGAAACACAGGAGGAATAGTAAGTTTATTTATATGTTCAAAATCAACAAAGTTACTGTTATACCTGAGCAGAGAAAATATGTCAAACTTCCAGTCCTTTGCTGCAGTTACTGAATTCACACTGCTCACATAATTTTTCAAGAGTGACAGAAAACGCTTAGGAAATTAAGAGTCACTGTTATGGACTGTACCATCTACTGTACTTCCTCTAGTTGATACTTCAAAGACAGGAGAGTTTTCTGCCCAACTAACTCCTCCAATAGATTTAAGCCAGTGGCTAACAACTTTTTTTCAGTCCAAAGACTCTTAAAAATTTGCTATTGTCCTTACAAACACCAAAAAGAAACTGTAAATCTATCATCTGGTGGCTTCGTTTTCTTAGTTACTTTTACAGCCTTCTACAACAGCAAATTGAAAACCATCGTACAACTTATCCAAAACGACTTTATAAAATTTACCAAAAGAGAAAAAAAAGACAAATCTGAAAATGTACTCTGTAAGGAAATTACTACAACTTTCTACAGTTTGATAGAAAAATATCTACAGGTTTCTCAAATACCTTTCCAATAGCATGACATGCAAGCCTTTTATGTTCTACAAGCTGATTTATGTTGCTGTTTTTTAATATGGGAAAAAAACCTCTGATTTGCATTTACTCTATTATTTTTGATAATATCTTAAAATCCTTTAAATATAGCAGAAAAGGACTTTAAAATTTGCTGAGGCCTTTGTTGAGAACAAAAAAAAACTTCAGCCTTGGAAAAAAAATATCTGAGCAAACTGCTATCATATTCAAGAAAGATCCTGCTGAATTCATCTTTTCATACCTGTGTTGAGTTTCCATCCATAATACCATGCCAGGCTTTTGAGGGGTAGGAGAATATGACAGATGAGCTTTGTTTACATTGCTTAAAACAGTATGCAGAATTCTCTGATTTAGCTAAAATAATAGAACTGAATGTTCCAGGTTCTGTTTACATATGCATGGTTGCTAAACTGTAGAATAGAATGGAATGGACTAGAAATGGCAGCATGCAACACTGTCCAGACAGTCTAATGACACCCAAAGCACATACAGATCAACTGCCAACTGTGCTAATGGTGCACTCTGTTGATTCTTCCAATTCAAAATTCTCTGTCTAAGGTTAAATTAAACCTTAGAGTATTTGGGTTAGATGGATTTAAAAATCCAACACAAGGCATCCAATTTCACAAGGCCATACTTCCTTCCTTCTCATGAGGAACAGATTAAAAAAATTATAAAATTAAATCACTCACAAGGATGCATTGACACTAAACTGCAGACAATATATTCTTGCCTGTTACCAAGATACACAGCTACACTTTCTCAAGGTACATGCAGCACCTTCAAAATGCATAAGATTAAATATAATTAAATATAATGGCTGACAATAACAAAGAAAACAGTTCCTCTCTATGCAAAACCTTAGCACTCTCCTGTGCTTTGCAGAAGGCTCATGACAGTATCCCATTTTGTGTATCACAACAATCAGATGGCTCACTAAAATCTACTCATCTCTACTGAAGTAATTTTTGCAAGATTTTACCCTGACAGGCACAAACTGGGTTTTTTTAACAGTATGTAGGAGTTACATGTTTTTCAATGAGGGGACTGTGGGCATCTGACAGAACTGGATGGCTTAGTTTGCATGCAGTGAAGAGTTTCTGTCTATGCAAGGAAGGATCAGGTTCCACGTTTCACTTTAGTTCCCAAACGGTATCACCATTCTGAGCAGTAACAAGTACACTGTGTTTGAAATAAAATTTTTTGAAGTTTGGACTAGAAATAGAGGAAGAATCAGATTATGTTTCCTTTTTCATTCTATACTTACTCTGCCTCAATTACATTAGTTTTGTGAGCCTCTCTTCATGACCACAGTCAGTGGTTCTATAGATCATAAGAAGGCATGGAAATACATTGCAGAAATTGCCTTTTCACCCACCTATCCTACATAGCTATGCTGAAAAGAAGCAATCTTCACAAGAGTGAAAGAACCTGCAGGACTGCTTCAAACTTCTGAAAAGTCCCATCCCTTTCCCTTTCTCTCCCACCTTCCCTAGCTTTATCCAATTTGTCCTAGCTTTATCCTAAGACAAAGGGAAGTGTCTGCAGGATAAAGACTCTCTGACTAGGAAGGAGGAGCAGGACCATTCAGAGCAGACATGCAAGTTTCTTCTTCAAACTCATGGCATTTTGCTATAGACTTATGGAAGAGTCTGAGAGCTTTCAGCTTCCAGGTGAAACAGGCAGTTAATATTCCCCGATTTTGACTTTGAATTGACAACTGCTCCACTCTAGTTTCTACCATTAGATTTCCTGTTCTCTTTTCAGAAAGACGAGTAGATTGTTTACTACTACTTGAGATTGAATCAAGCCTTCCAAACCTTACCAACACAGATATCAGACTTCACAGGAAAAGTGGGACTTTCAGCAGCTGTAGTCGTAAGCTTTGAAGTTGTCTCTGCTGCAGCATTTGAAGCTGAAACAAGCATTAATTACAAGGGAGAGGAATCTCCTGTGCCAAAGCAACGCAGATTTAAGGAGTCACATAAAACTATTGAAGCCAGGAAAAATATGCTGAGAACAATTCTCAGGAAACTTGTGCATGTTCAAGTTAAATACCAAACAACAGTTTAAAAAAAGAAAAAAATTATATAAGAAGTAAAAGGAAACTGATTGTGATAGACAATATATTGTGTAAAAATTCATTAATTTTTGCTGAATGCAAAAATGGAGAGGGTTTTTTTTTTAAGCACAAGCTTTACAATTTGTTCCATTTATTTCATCCCACAGAACAAATCATTGATGGTAGAGCTGTACAAAAGCATATACAGAATTATCTTTAAAAATATGCATTATCACAGGAGTGTTTTGATTACAAGCACAATTTTATCAAATACACTAAATGCAAAGGGGGGAAAAAACCAAAATGTGAAAAAATCAATATTATCAACTGCATCATCAGAGTTGCCCTCCGCATAGGAAAGGCACAAATGCCTTAGGGGAAGCCATCTGTCTCCTCTAGTGAGCTTTGTAAACAGGCTTCATTTGCAACAGTTGTGTTCATATCTTTTGTTCAATACCTGACTATTGTCAATGGCGTAGGTGGAAGGTAAATTGCCTCTGCACCACATTCTTATCATGAGGATGTACCACAGCATTATCAGAAGGAACACTTCCGTATAATACGCTTTCATTCTAGCTGTATCTAAGAAATAAGTAGCAAGGACTTTTCCTAACTTCTGTTTGACACCCACATACAGTGAGGCAGGTCACCGATAGAGTGATACACCATTACAACAATTTTTCAACAATGAAGACCTGTATAACAGAAACATTGTCCACAATAGTCGTTTACCTAAACCAGTTTTGCTCTGCCTGAAGAGTAACCATGTTCCTTTCTCCAAATAATCACACCATTTAAAACTTAACACATGATTTTAAAATGTGCTTGCACTTCTTCATTTTAATAACAGAATGCCACTGATATCTTAATTTAGACAAGAAAAGAAGTGGTAGATGTCAAAAATGTTAGAAGAATACATTTATTCCCACCGCAGGAAAAGCCTCATGCTTTATAATACTGTTAGACTGGATTATGCAAGCACAGTCATCTATCTAGAGGCCACAGAAGTCACTGTAGCACAGCACAAAGTTTGGAGACAGGTACAGTAGTTACCTACAGCAGGTAACTTCCATAGGAGCAGCTATAAACTGACTGAAACACCACATAAATAAGGTAGATTAAGCTACACTGAGATCTGGTTTAAAAAAAAGAAGGTTTACAAAAATTAGCAATTTTAATTAGCATAAACATTTATGGATTGCATGTGTGATGTATGCACTAATTTTCTATTTCTCCACCTTGAGTTAAGAATTCAAATGCAAGGTTTTAAGTCCATTTCTCAGCATAGTTCATGTCATTCCTTTATGAAATGTACTGTTCATCCTTTTCTTGATTTGATTTTACCATGTACATCTGCCTTATGTTAACCTAACCCATTCCACACATAGAAGTACTTAAAAATGGTAAAATTGAGGAGAAAAAAATACTATGTGTGTTTGACTAGCCACGCACTTCATGGGTGACTTTACAGAAAAGAAAGTTTAAGATTGGCATATATTAATCACAAAATCATAGAAAATGCTGAGTTTGAAAGGACCCACCAGGATCATCAAGTTCAACTCCTGGCCATGCACAGAACACCCCAGGAATCACATCATGTGCCTGAGGGCATTGTTCAAACTACACTAAAAAAAAAATATACTAAGAGCAAGCTGGTGGTGAAAGGATTGCAAACAGTCACCTATATTTCTATATTACAGTATCATAGCTGATTATGAAGGGACTTCTTGGTCCTAAATATCACCTTATACGGAGATATTAACATGCTTTTATTTTTATTATTTTAGTTTAACCACTAAATTATTTTTTTAAATATAACACCCACTGAAATTGCAGAAGTTTTCCAAAAACACGAGGTGGTTATTATAAAGACATAATGACAATCAGAAATGCTACATCTACACATAGCATCCACATGCAGAATCAAATAATACAATGTTAGAGAAATATGCACAGGAGAAGAACTTTCCCATAAGACTGTGGGCAGATGCTCACTCTTTGATCCAAAGCAAAAAACCCTGCCAAACAATCCTTGCTACTGTCAATAATAAACAAATATTCAGAAAAAGAAAATGCATAAAGGGAACTTAAACTAGCTGCAGTTACCATGGAAACAAGCAAGATTTACTCAACACTTCCTACTCTGTTCCATTATCATTATCTCATGAACTCAAATGGAGAACATTGTTCCTATTCCTATGGAAACCCTGGAAATAGCCCACATTGTCACAGGAGATTAAGGCAATCTAGAACTCATCTCTTGGATTCATTTATGTGCCACTAAGGCCTATGAAAGACTAAAAATAACTAAACAGCCAAAGTTCATTTCTCAATAGAGATGAGCAGAATCTAAACTATTCTCTGTGAACAGTAGATAAGTAACAAACATCAACAAGCAGTTTATGATCTATGAACAACCACGATGAACAGATCTGTAGTTACACTAACGCACCGGAAGGGACGTTTTCAGGAGTTTTGTGCACTGTCTTTATACAAATGCCTTAACTTGGTAAGGCTCTGCCCTTTCATCCTTATGCCATTTGTCTTATCTGTTGACCAAGATGAGGAAAGGGGAACTTTTATAATCTAAAATACATACATAACTCTTTCATTCTCAGAAGTCCTAAAATAACAAATGAAATCAACAAAATAACAAAATGAAAAATAACAAATTTTAAAAAAATCACAGAAAAAAAGGAACCACCAAACAATACATTCAATTTCTATTGTCTAGTCAATTAATACATTTTATTCTAAATTAAGTGCTATTCAGATTAACTGAATCCTAAGAACACTACAGGTGCTCAGAAAAAAACCCATGTAATTCCATAACAAGATTGGTTACGAGGCATTTCCAGGATGAGAGGGTCCCACAATGGAAAAAGAGAGAATAAAATTTATGAGAGCTTTGTTTATCCTTGAGAAAGCTCCATATTCTAATTCTGAGATGTTCCATACTCAAGGTTGCTCAAGGTTTCTCTTCCTGCTTTGCAAATCTAGTAAAATAGCTGATATTGTCAAGAATGCTGTCAAAAAATCTCTATGTATATCAAATGAACCTGCCTCTCCAAGTTTGCATCTGTCAGGGATACCAAATTATCCTTTGAGCTCCTATTCTCATTAAAGACAACCATTACTATCTCTGGAACTAGGGAGAAACCCCACATAATTTCTGTACTGCTAAATTTCACTTTAGCTGTTAGCCAACTATAACTTATCACAAGAGGCTGTGGGGGATTTTTTTCCCCCCTCATTAAAAGAATTTGAGTCTCCTCTTTCAGGGTAAAAAAAAAAAAAAATGGCAGCAAGAGAAATCAAGTTGTGAAAAAACCAAACATGCAAACAAATGAAACAAAAACTAAGTAGTATATACCAAATTATTACATATTTTTCCAAGGAAAATACTTAAATATTTAAAAATTCACTGGCTTTCCTTACTTGCATTTTTTCAAAATACTTCACCACCTCCCAAACAAAACACCTGAATATACTGCTTAAAAACATTGAAAAATCAAAACAAACCCCATCAGTAAGTTTAATGGCATTGCTTCATGAACATTTTTCCTCTCTAGTGTACTCTTGATACAATTTTTAATCAATCTCCTCTTTATGACATATGTATGAACAAAACCTACACCTTATCTAAGTAGAAACAAAACTGATATATTTAAAATGTTTGCTTCTACAAGAGTATTGCAAATTATTATTACAGTTCAGTACTACATGTGTTTATAATCGAACTGTGATCATTATAAACGGATTAGAAAACCCAAAGGCTGAAATTTTTATAGAGCTGCAGAAAGAGGGCATTCCTATTATATTTCCCTGAATGAGCAATGAGGCCTTCTAGCATCTTCAGAAGTCCAGTCAAGGATCTACAGCTTTCCATAGTAAATATGAATGCACTATTTACTGGATGGTCTTTGATTTTAACTTTTAGTCATGTTTGGAAATTTTGATATCAATTTCTATAAAATTGTAACATGTAGGCCTTGCAAAATGAGACCCTTTGCCGAGCAGAGTCCCAAGATAATCCCAACTTTTTTACTAACCTCAAAATTCTGTTCTATCTTTCCAAAACATTTGCAACACTTGCAGTTTTCAACCTTTGAACATGTAGGGCAGTCTGAGCTGGGGAAAAGAGAATGACTGCTGAATTTTTGGATAGATGAAGAGAATGTAAAAGCAATTATATAATCCAAAAAAACTATATTACAGAAAATGTCTATTTAATTTAAAATGTATACTAGGAAACACATAGTCACTTGTAATTTAAAAAAAGCCCCTTCCTCATCTTTAGGTTTTAACTGTAGTTAGTAGGTATTAGGAAAGCAATGTAAATAATCTTCTAATTAAATAACTTAGTAATAAACAATTAATATACTGCTGTCACTAACTGTAGTCCCTTCTTTTCTCCTCCACTTCCCCCAAAGGTTGTTCTTCTCTTTCTTTCATTGCTGACAATATAAAAGACATTTTGATCATGCAATGATTAAAAAGTAAAGCCTTATGCACTCAATTTTAACACAAATTTGCCTGTTTTCAACTGACTCTGTCCTTTAGGTACTATGAGAGTCAAGGCAGAAACCAAAACCACCACATGGTGCTTAGCACAAGCTATATAAAGCTCATAACACAGGCCATGTGTTAAAAATAGAACAAACAATAATTTTCTCCACTATTTTATCTCCTGGATTTACAGTTGAAATAATGATTTTTCTTTATCAGTTTAAAGGAGAGTCCACATTCAACTGGGTCCTAGATTGAACTGTGTCAACTTATACAAAATAAAGTCATATGTATATTGTTGATCAAACACTCAACCTAATTAAGGAAGTCTTTTTCTTCTTACTCGAATGATTAAAAAAAATAATTTCAGGAAGCAAAATCAGCTCATAAATACCTTTAATTTCCTGCATCTTCAGATTAATTATGAATGTTTCTGATTCTTCTTTAGAAACCCATCTCAGGAATTTTTATCCAATACTTCCATCATCTACAGCATTATATGGCACTTCAAAGTAAATCATATTTCCCTGAATAGATTTTAAATAAACTGCTACCTTCTACTATTATTTATATTTATGCCACTCAACATCAACTGCAAACAGAACTGCATGGGTTCAATTAAATCATGTACTTATGCAATTTAATATGGACACATTTTTAAACCAAATGCCAAATTCTCATCTATGTTGTTTAAGAGCAAAAGTCACATTTTCAATGGTTGCATCACCAAGAACACTACATTCCAGTTGTGCTTTTAAAACCTGAAGTATGAGGAAAAAAGGATATTCTGACACAACTGTAGGGACTTGTCTTAGCCAGCTACACTACTTCAAAAAACAAAAACAGTTTCTTACTGAAGGACATTCTGGATCACCCTCTACAAATCTCTTCCTGCCCTTCAGATGAAACTGGGTAGTGTGAATATTCCTTTGTGCCTAAATCACTTCTGAAATGTCAGGAGTAGAATTTAGCTCCTAAAGCAGTAAGAATGTCTATTTCCATTTTAGTACTTTTTTCTTCACAATACTTACATAAACTACCAAATCAACTGCAATATTAGTAAAATCCCAGGCACCTGCACTTTCATGTCTATTCTACCTATTCCTGCTGTCATTAACAGAATTACAGGCTAGGAGACACTCAGTTAACATAGTGATAAAGCAAGTAATGGTCAAATGTTTTGAAAATTTGATGGTTTAATTATTTAAAATTTCCCATTATCATTTCTTATGATGCTCACCACAACAATAAAGAAAAGAAAACTCTTTTAACAAAATGAAAACTACTCCTAGAGACTCAAAGTACAGAAATCTGTTTCCTAATGGTTCTCTGTTGGAATTAAAACAAAAACAACCCTGAGAAACCATGAGCAAAGGGCAGACGAGGAGATATTAACAAGATACATTTGAGACACTATTCTTTCCAGTAAACCTGCTCTCCAATAGTCACATTGTGTGGGAGTAGCACACTAAGAAATTATACAAGCATTTCATACTGAAGAACCAGACATAATTGACCACACAAAACAGATAGCACCAATTCTTCTGTGCTCCGAAAAACTAAGAAAGAGTAGATGCAAACAAGATCCAGTTTTGCATAAGAGCACCAGTATGAGAAGCTTTTGTGCCAGGGAGACAGTTAATTTTGTCAGTGTTCTGAATCACTTCCACAGAGAATGTGCAAAAGTTTTTCTGCATATTGAGATTAATTTGCACAATACCTGTACCTTTAGCTTCACCTAGTTAGCTCTACCACGTGCAACTAAAAATACCACCAAAAATTAAATTACAACCCTGGGGTGTTTTTTCCATAACTTACAACAAACACTGCTGACAGGACCAGACATCCCTTACAAATAAGTTTTACATAGAGTTTCAGGTACTTCATTTGAAAGAGAAAACTTAATTGAAATCAAAAGCAAAATATTTTAAGGCGTGAGAAAGTTTTAATTTCTCCTCTCTTTGTTTAGTCTTTAAATGTAATTCTTCCTCTAATCAATGGAATGGGAGAGGAGCAGATAAGGAATATGGTTGGGTTTTTTCAACTTTCATTTCAGTTATAGAACTCTTCCCTCCCTCATAACCACCAATGAATTAAATGTTTTTAAGAAAACCAGAGTGGAGGGGAATCATATCTATCAAAGATTCCAGAGTGTTTGTCAAGAATGGGTTAAATCATTTTACTGTCTCCAATGACCCAGATCATGAATAAAAAGTAACATCCCTTACTTTCCAGCAGATGCACTGAAACAGGAGTTCATAAATTATGTTAGAAAAAAATAATTTACAACAACAAACAAACAAACAAAAAAAAGTTACGTTTCAATTAGTTCTACAGCTACAAAGGTCTTCCAGTCTATATTTTAAAGGTTGTGTACTGATTTTCATCTATTGCCTTAACAGAAACATTAGATTTCACTAAAAAATTGTGCAAATGTTGATGTAAATGTCCAATTTTGTACTACACTATGACACTATGACCCATAAACACAAATTTTTGTCCTGTATTTTCCATACTGTTGGCCTTTATTTTCTTCACTAGTAGGTAGCCAAAAAGTTTAAGTATTAAAGAGGTAACTATAGGAGCACCCACTATACAAATATTTGTTTCAACATTCCCAAAGCACCTGGGCAAACTGCTCTGATAAATTAGAAAGTTGTTTTGTAAGGTTACTAGGGAAGAAATTAAAGTGTCAAAGATACAGTGACATTTCAGCAGAGAGAGGTCCAAAAAGTAGTGTGTTTAGATTCCACAAACAGCACTCGACATTCCACTAAGATTCACTGTGAAGAAAATGGCTGTCCAGGTAAGAATAATGATTGAAGTTTTTTCCATGAGCAGAAAACACAAATAAGCTTCTACTTCACACTGATGTGTGTTCAAGATTGGCCTAACTTGTCTCCTTCATTTCTCAAATAAAACCAGGCAGCAGTTACACAGCTGCCTTCAGGTGATCATGCTGAATTGAAGATCAATTATAACTCTTCCCAATTCCATTTTCAGTGAGCTGCTTTTTAAGCTTCTTTTTTTTTTGTAAACACTGAATGTATAAGACTAATTTTAATTTAAACTCAGACTATGTAAAAGCGTACCATAATTTTTTTAGCTGCAGATATCTCATATGATTTTGATTTCATAGAACAGTGAAATCACCAGTTCTTCTTCAGGGGGAAAAAAAAAATCCACATTTTGATTCAGAAATACAGCTATCAGGAAGAGGTTGTATTAAATTAGTAGGAATTAATGAGTTAAGTCCTAATATTTTCAAACAATTTTGCTTCATCCTATATGTACAAGTAATGTGAATATTACCTCTAGTACAAATGTTCATTGAAGCAGTTAGCCTTTAGTAAATATATCCAGAAAGTAAAATTTACATGAACAGCCAATGTTCACACTGGAAATGGTCCTCCAACTGATGAGTGTTATATTAAAATAAATGCATCTTGTTTTCTAAACTAAACAAAATTAACTAACAGATTCTATACATTGCTACATATTTCTCAGATAGTTAGTCATATTCATAAACCCAGGTGTGCACAATACCTGTTGCTTACACCTGACTATAGATATACTCTCAGAAATAACCTAATCCAGTGATATTGGTCAGCTAGTCTGTTATAAAATGCAATGGTAAACTAAGTCATCAAATAGAATTGAATAAGTTCTTCCAGTATGTGGAAAAAAAATACAGTACAATGTATCTTATATTATTTATATTAGGTTTTTGTCTTGATAGTTGGTTTGTATTTGTGCTCGGATATAGCTCAGTCAAAACAACACAGGCCAATTTCTCACTGCATAGCTAGGAGCAGAGGATTCTGGTTTGGGGTGATTTCTACCCTTGATACTTGAACTGGAACAAAAAGCACAACTAACATTTTTCTTTTTCAATGCTGAAGAGTTCAGGAAAACATGCAAAATGCCACTTTTCATAAGACAACATGTCAATATGCCAGTTTCACAATGAAGATATATAGTGCTCAAAGCAGTAGTGAACACACTTTCAAGCTATAGATAAAAGTCAGCAATTAACAAGCAAATGGGAAGAAAATATTTTTAGAAAAAATAATCAAAATAATATTCTTGCAGAAAAAAACAATACAGTGGCAATTGAGTCACCTCAACTTTTTATTGTAAAAGACTTGATTAAGGAGTGCAATTTCTTTTCTTTTCCTCCCTTCCCTCCCCCATCCAAATAATTACTCTATAGACCCAAACTGACTCACCTAAAATAACCCTTAACCAAAATAAATAAAGACAAAAATCCTTTTTCAGTTTAATCCAAACTAGTTACAAAGTCTCATTGGGATTCTCAGAAGTTTTAAATGGGATTTAAATCACTTTAGTTGTTAGTTTATAAGTACATGCATTCTAACAAGGAAACTAATCAAAATGACACAGGAGACACCTTTTACTGAACTCCACAAAAAACCCTTGGCAATTTAGTATTTAACAAGGCTCTAATGTAATTATATTCAAATAAAGCAGAAAACTACAGGGTTTTTTTTCAGTGGATCTTTAAACCACACATTATCAATATGTGGCTCTATTTGATACATAACTGTTCACATGTTTGAAGGATTTCCTAAGCTAATAAAGAAAAAAATCAAGAGAACATATTACTAGTTTATTGAAAATATCACAAATCTCATTGCATAGCCAATTCAAACTTGTCTTTGCTTTATAGTTCTGACCACTATGTGCACTTGTAACACTGTGCTTATTTTCCAAATTGGCTTCTGTTTTTCCCAGCACAATTTTAATTCCAGTTAAAATAGGCCTATAGTTTTATCACCTAATATGAAATTACTAAACTCACTGTTTGTAGCACAGTTCAAAATCATGGTGCCAGAGTACTGAAGTAGGCTGGGGAGTGGTCTGGAAGTCAGTTTTTCTTATTTACTGTCTCTGCCTCTCTCTTACAGTGGGAATTAGTCTGCTATTTTTACTTCCAAAAGAGAAAATTGGGATTGACTCAGAGCTGATGAAACAAACCAATCAAAAATCCTCCACTAATGCTCGAACACAGTGCTTCTTAAAAAAATGTTCTTTAAAATGAAAACATAGAAAATCATAGAAAACTTACAAGTACTCTGCCAGTTAATGTCTGGGCAGATATCATGACTCCTGCCCAATCCTTCACAGACGTCATCCATCCCACTTCTGCTGCCACATTCTCCTCTTTTTCATCTGTTGGTTTGCAGGCTCCATCTGCCTGTGTGTCTCCACCACCATTGATCTTCTGGGCCTCCTGCAAAGTAAGTATTTGGATTAGTTAATGTTTACCGATTTGACAAGGAAAGCCAGAGCAAAGTTATGGCTAAGAAATGCTATGAAAAACAGAAAATAGGTTTTCCTGGATTCCTGATAGATGAAATTAAGAACCTACTTGGATGTATCTCTTTGGAAATTATAGAAATAGAAGTGTTCTATAAGGCACCAGACTAACAGTAGACAATAATATTCTCCTTGACATTACATCTTAAAAACATATACTTGGCATCAAATATGCTATATATTCCTTCCTTATAAGCAGTATAAGTGACAAGAGCTCTGTATGCAATTATAGAGCTACCTATAAATGAATTTGTCACACGTACACTGAAAGACCTTTGATGTATTAGTTCAAAACAATGCGTACTGAGTGTGAACATAATTTATGCACAACTTTAATTTAATATCACTAGAATTAATTATCTGAGTAAACCTTCGCTAATAACCATGATGTAACAAGACAGTAATTATCAAGTGTAAGGGAACAAAATACACCATAGAGAATCTGCAGGGAGCTGCCATGCTATCAGTGAACCAGTTTTTCAATGAAAGTGTTTAATGTATCACAGGAATTATTCTGTCAGTAAGTGGCTCTCACAGAACGGAGAGCTAGAAATTAAAGAGGAGCCTCAGCTGCACTGAGCTTACTGATGAGTCACACGCACTGGAATTCATATCAGTCTCTCATGGATGTTGCAGAAAGGATGTCGTGCTCTGTAACTGCCTGCTATGTGCTACAGTCACTGGTGCTGCACAAAAATTAAGGGAAACGACAGGAAAAGCCAGCCTGGATTGTATAGCATTTAAAACAGACCACATGCAAAGTATCAGACTGTGCCACGAGCGTGCCTTTGGTGACAGCATAATACTAATGACTTCCTGAAGACTTGACAAGTTATGCTAAACAAGCATAGGGGAGGCAGCACGATTCAGTGCTAAAGGAAGTACCAAGCACTTGAACTTCACACATAGATCTACATTACTGCTTCAAGCGGTCTGCACAGACCAACAGCTTGAAAGATCTTGTTTATAGATGACTTGTCTGTAGGCCACTAA
This sequence comes from Neopelma chrysocephalum, assembly GCF_003984885.1. Taxonomy (NCBI): domain Eukaryota; kingdom Metazoa; phylum Chordata; class Aves; order Passeriformes; family Pipridae; genus Neopelma; species Neopelma chrysocephalum. The sequence continues at coordinate 4,396,809 of NW_020897805.1, forward strand.
GCAGGAAATCAACTGTCATTAATGCCCTTTGGGATATCTATTATACAAGCAAAGATGCTTGACGCCGGTTATGTGATTATTGTTACTACAGTAGGAATACTACACTGTGATGATCAAAACACATAGCTGTGAGATGGCCTTGAGGACACAGCTGGACGTAAGGGTACAGGCACTTCCTGAGAGTACTGAACTACTAAAGCAGTTGCATTGAATCTGTCAGCAAAGAACAGTAGAACAACAATAAAAATGTAATACAGAGACCAACAGTTGTTTTTAGAGAATCTCAGCATCACAACTTAATTAGCTAATCAGGTTCTTTCTTCTTTGACAGTTTCCCTCCCAAAAAGCAGGCTCTCTGTTCTTACTAGCAATTACAGCACAGTGCATGATGTGGCTGTATTGATAATAACATATTATTCAGAGTTACAACAGTAATTCAGTACACTTCCTAAGCAAATAACCAGACAGAAGATAAAAAGTACTTTGTATTTGCATAACTGGACCTCATTCACTGACAAATTTGGACACAGTGAATCAGATGTTTTGCACTCAGCATTGAATGACATATCCTGCACTGCACACGCACAGAGCCCAACCTACAGAAATGAGCTCATTGCAGAGGACAGTGATGTACAGCACAGCATGAGGCATTTCCAGCAGAGTAACACCTGGCTGGAGACAATTTGTGACCCATAACATCACCAAGCTGTATAGATCAGTCTCAAAGAAATGCCTTGACCACCATCAGGGTTTCGATTATAATCCAAGAAACAGAAAACTAGGCTCACTATGCCAGACATTGTAATAAAATAAAATATTGAAGCTAGATACATCTCCAAGGTCCTGGCCACTCTCCCCCAGAGTCTCCCCTGACCCCTCTGTGGCTCAGGATGCCATTTCAGCCCTGTCCAGGACCACCCGCTCCCACAGCCCTGTCCTATCCAGCCTTAGTGAGCCAGATCCCACCAGCGGGGCCAACCCACAGCGGGTTCGCCTTGCCTAGCCTGATCCACAGGCTAAGATCCCAGGCTGGCACCCAGAAGGCTCCTGGCAGCCAGGGCTCTTGTCTCATCACCCCAGCCAGGGAGTTGAGGCAGGACCCTGGCCCACAGGGAGCCCCCCAATGTTGTGACAGCTACTGACTGGTTAAAAAACTACACATTCCATTTATTTCTCTCTTCCCACCAGTTTCTCTGCCTTTTGTAACTGCTAGACCTTGTCTTTCAGAATGTAGACTTCACACACCAGATTTTGCTGCATGGTCCTCCTCTGCATTGCACAGCAAGCTTTCATACTCTGTACAAGTTTATACTGAATGAATTAATGTGATTTTCATAGTAAAGGAGTTGTAATTATCTCTTCCTCTCAGATAAGAAACTGAGGTGGTGATTAAGTGCCTAACTCAGTCACTACAGAAGTCATTGGCAGAGTGAGGATGAAACCACAGTCTTTCTTGACTTTTCCATCTAGCATCCTCTGATTAACATCACAGGGATTCATAGCTTGCTATAAACATTCATAACTATGGATTTTCACACAGAAAGTCACAGAAATACAGATCACTGAACAAAAAGAGCTGAATTAAAAAGTACATTTTATGTTAGTGAACTTAGAATTATTAAGGTTGCAAAATTCTGTTATTGTGTATGTGTTCCTTCCTTACTCCCAACCTTTTTGTCAATAGATGCATTTACTCATAAAATTATAAAAATAATTAGAAATCTCCTAACACTCAATAAAATAGTAGGCAATTTACTTAATTGAAGGAGAAAGGTAGTTTCTACATTTTGAAAATGTTTTCATACCCTAAGTTCTTTTTGCTATATTGACTTTTGGTTGCCAATAGAATAAAACAGTAAGTCATTGACAGACCTATTCACTATTTGATTCTCTAAAGGTATTAAAGTCTGTAATACATTTGAATGGCTGTATTTCTATATTTATAGCACTTACTCCACCTCTACTAAAATCTCACACCCATATTATTTCTTAATTAGAATGTAAGTAAAACAATTATCCCCTGCCAAGTATCATTTGGAGCAGACTCTCATGATCAGCCTAGCTCTTGCCACTATTGCAGCTATAATTATTATGTAGATTAGTTGCTGCTATGTAATATTTGTGTTCAGCTTGGATATTTTATATTTTTCCATCTGCATGGCTAGCTTATTATCTTACTTAATAGGCAGTTGAGTATTAAGAAAAGTTTATCCTAAGTCATTACACCATTGTGCAGAAATCATTAAGGAGGTTTAAAGACTGCTTTTATTTACACTGAGTACAAATCAGACCCGTTATCAAGTGTATAGTCTGTTCCACTGCTATTTCTTCACCTCATAGCATTAAGTAACCAACACCAAAACCTGAAAAAGCTGCTTACAATAATAACCTGACAGTGATGATAATTGTTTAATTATTTACAAGTTCAGTATTGCAAGTAAGGTATATTTATCCACTCTGCTTACTCTGCTCATTATATTAATTACTTGAGGAAAGGAATATTTAGGTAGATTAAGTGAGAAGCAGCATATTTTGTGAAACATATATTTCCTGAACCTAATGACAAAACAGAAGACATGATGAGAAGTGGTGTACAGGAATCAGGACTCACTATTCTACCAACCGTTTGACAAAGACCTGGACCAGAAGGTTCAATGCTTTGTCTCCTCTTTTCAACAATAAATATTGATTTAGATTACCTAAGTTCTAGAATGCTTAAACACACTTAATCTTAAGAAAGAAGAATTCAAAACAGGAAAAGACACTCAAAAACATTTAATGGTTGTGAAAATGTAGTCCTGCCTGCTTCATTTCACCTCTCTAGAACACCTGTACAAACATAGAACCACTGCATAGACACTCCATTCAACTCAGGACAACATGAAATAAAATCAGAAGATTATTATGAAACCTTAAAACATCTAAAAATAATTTGTCATTTTAGAAGCCCTAAAAACAAAGGATACCATAAAGACTCTGTAGTATGGTACTGAAAAGACTTGATCACTTGTTAAAATATGGAAACAGGCAGGTAATGTGAGGGGAAAGAACTGAAGCAAAGAAAAGGACTTGATATTCCCATTTATCTAACATCTAACTATTTAAATATCACAAAAACATCATGAAGTATCACCCGTAAAGAGAATACAGGGCATTGAGTCATGCTCACATCACTCAAGAGAAGACAGTATGCTCAATTTAAGTAGACGTTTAAAAACAATAACACCAATATAGCAAGTTCAGTATCAGCCTTTGATATCCTAGTATCCTAGATAACATGAGACTGTTAGAATGGCAGCTGCACCTAGTTTAAAGTATGCAGTAATAATTCAGTAAGAAAATACAGTTTGAAGAAGTTAGGAAAGGGCTGCTTTAGACAAAATTGCAGGTTTCTGTCATCATTATCTCCATTAACCACCCTTCAATTAACAGCATTGCATTCCTAGACCCTACATCTTAAGAAAGGTTTTATATCAGATCAACAACACTTTCATATTGGCCACTCTCATACATTAGGAATCTATGTTTAGATTCCTTTCTTTTTCATTCATCAGTTTTCCCCAAAGCCACCAAGAGGTGCTATGTGAAGAGGAATAATTTTGCATATAAGACTATTTCTCCTTTCTGTTAGACAAACCTCTAAAACACTGAGTTTAAAATTATTAGACTTCTATCAATAATTTAATTCCATGTCCTTAGATACATTCACTCACCATTTTGATAACTCCAAATAGGGGTCTTACATTTATACAAAACCATACTATTATGCTGCATTCTCAGAAGCTGGGCAATGAACAGTGCATGTTAAGACTCCAGGTACCTACTGAATACATTGCCATGGCAGATGCTTCCCATCAGATACAGTTACCATCTGCAGTCTTCATCTTAATAGTTACTAAGTACCAATTCATCCAGTGATAAAAACAAGTAAAACAAGAAAACCCTGAAGCAGTTCACCTGCTCTAATGCAGTTTAGGAAACACAGGTTTTCACTGGATTATTAATAAACAAAACAAGTGGCAATGTGAGAAATGAATAGCCGTATGGAGATTTACAAACCTCTTGGAAAATAGTCAGTCTTGTAGGAAAGAGAAAGCAAAGGCTAAACTAACTAAATGTGAGCTAAACTGGCCTATCCACGCATCTCCTTGAATATTAAGTTCATAGACAAGTCATTAAGTTACATTGACGTCAGTTATCATATTGTAGCTACGGTTTGACTGGTTTCAAAGGATTAATTATTGATACCAAGACAAACATTATTCCTTTCACTGAATAGAAGAACCAGAATGATCTGTGGAAAACATGGCTGATGAGATAACCAAGCATTTTGCTCTCATAAAATATTCACAAGCTATATAATTTGGTGTTTGCAAATTTAGCAGGTGAAGAAAAGTAAGTCAAAAACGGAGTACACAAGTTTTCTTATTAGTTTAAGACTGAGATGTTAAGCTCCTGTGAGACTATTATTTTTGTTTTCTATATTTCTGCAGGAATTCTGAGAAACATCTCGCTGGTCCTTAATAACAACCAGAGCCTTACTTTCTGTGCTGGCAAAAAAAAAAAAAAAAAAAAAAAAAGAAAATCACACCACCTACATTTTTTTTTCTCGTTTTCCAGTGACCAGCTTCACTGTTGCATTTGTGCAGACTTTCAGTAATCCTGACAGATTTTTTTGTTCCGTGCCCTTCATATTTCCGGTATGGGTTACTTGTATAAAATCCCCTTTTCATGTCATTGCTATGACTGACAAAAATTGATGCAGTAGAGGAATTAATTCTAAAACCTTGACCTGAGAGGCAAGGGAAACTGGATTAGTAATATATAGTGTTCCACACATGATTCCACAAATAGTACAACAGTCTGTCAAATGAAGGGTTCCTGGGTATGGTTCTCACTTAAGAATATGAAACAGCACACACCTACGTTATTTGAAATCTGAAGAAAGTACAAAAAGATTCAGTTCAAAGATTAAAAATTTCTACATGTTAACAGAAGTGTTATAATGTAACACTTTCATGGAGGTGAAACAATATTTCCAAATAATCCAAAAGTTGACTGACAGATTTTCATACCAGCCTAAGAATAGAGAGGCATGCTGGAAGTCCCTGTTGTGCCACCAAATTTTGCAAGTCCTCAGCCACACTGTGTAGGGTCTTCACCTCATAGCTACAGAACAGAGTTACAGTAGTTCTGTTGCATAAGGATCTTATAAAGATAAATATTTTTAGGATTTTTAGTGTTTCAGTATTACACAAATGGAAGACAATGCAGGCATAGTGTAGGGAATCACAAAATAAGACACTAAAAGCTGGTAAAGATTGTTAGACTAGTTATATAAGACAAACATATTAAGACAGATGTGTAAAAAGGGAAGCAATTAAGAACTATAGGCATAATAGTGAAATGAAAAAGGACAAACAGTCATTACAGACTTACATGCATTCCAATGGACAAACAGGGTGTTTTTTAAAAAACATGATTGGTTCAAGTTAGCAGGAGTTTATATCAATAGTTACATAGACTTTCACCATAAGTTAAGAAGTCTGTGTGAATAACTTCATTTATGTTTATTCATAAAGTTTCCTTTTCTGCTTATGATTACATATCAGACCACATTTACAGAAATTTGTCATAAGTCTACAAAACAAGTGGATTTACTGTCTGCAATACATAAATAAATAAAAAATAGGGCAAGTGATTGATATACTCAGGTCAAGAGTATTCACTGAAAATACTTCACAAATTGTCAAACTAACACCTAGCCCATATATTTATTTTCCTTTTTTCATAGTTAACAGAGGATTTCTTATTAATTTCCTTTACAACAACCAAATTATTATTGCATTAAAATATTCTCTGAAGGCCCTTGCAATTATAAAGTAGCAGACAAAAGCATTTAATTTTATTAATGGGGACACTAAGTTTAAATCAAAGGACACACGTCATTATTTTTTGGTCCCTACTTATTGCAGAAATAGGTACCTTAGGCAGATTAGACAATTACCACCTAAGACGATATTAGTCTTTAACTGTATTTTCTGTGGTTCGTCTTATACTGAGATCATTCTTTAAAAAACATATTTTAAAAAGAGCTTTACCATAGAGTAGTCTTAAATAAAATAGAAACTAAACTTGTAAAAATACATTAAGCAGTATCAGATGGGACTTAGTTATCAAAATCATAGAAAAGAAGTGTCCATTAATGGAAAAGCATAGAGAAGAGTAGACAAGTGCATGCATTTCCTGTTATCCTCTCATTTTATTTCTTCCCACCTAACAGAAGGCAAATCAAAGTAAGAACATAATTGGAAGTAAAAGTAATTCAGGCATCGTCATGAAATAAAAACTGCCAAATTACCTATATCCTATGAGATAATTAATCCAGAGAAATTTCTGTCACAGACGATAAAAAATTTTAAATATCATTAACCCAAAAGTCTCAAGGTGCTTCACAAATGCAAGAAAAAGGTCTTTAAAATGAGAAAAAAAGTAAGAAACAGTGGGAAAATTACCTAACTTGTTTATCCTGATTACAGGAAGTACTCTAGCTGATTGCTTGTAATTTTGTTTTTATTGTTACCATTAGGTAGTATGCAATTCCAAGTTTTTCAATCATCACCTCTTGGCACATTTTTTAGTACCATGAAAGGATGAAAAATACATTGAAAAAATAAAACATTTGACTTTGCACAATTTTAAGAGAAGTATCAGTAGTAAATATTTTATAATCTATGTGATCTAGATTATAAGAGTAGTTTTTACAAAATAATTATGTTGTAGAAGCTGAAGTAAGAAAACTACTGAAATAACTATTCACTGCCAGGAATAGTCAGTATTAAAACAGGTTATTAAAAGGTTCTGAAAATAGAAGGTTTATTGCACTAGGAGATATTCACAAATACTGTGTACAAAGTAAGTATCAAACTGCTTTGTCACTGAAGGTAAACTTCACAGTACCTCTTCAGTTGCATACTTCTCTCCATCCTGCTCAATCACAAAAAGGAGGTTTTTACCTATTAGGACACAGTACACTTTTTCATTGCATTAACTTCATTATGCTTTCTTGCTTGTGCTATCAGGGGTACCCAAGAGAAGGAGATGCAGACTGAACTGTAAAAGGAAATTTTCCCCCTCTTCTATGAATTACAGAACAGCAAGGCAGCTAGCACCTGTGACTAAAACTCATGCTCAAAATCACCTCTCTAATGCCCAAAAATCACAAAGAATCCATGGATTAGGAAAGGTAGTACACAGCTTAAGAGACACAGTACACAGCTTATGAGACAGAGTCTCTAAGCACAAGGTACTGTAACTACTCCAAAACTAGAATCTTGATCCTTATGTAAAAGGAATTAACTACTCCCTTCCTGAACTGAAAGGAAAGGTTTTCACCTTGAAAACTTGCTGACAGGAATTTTAGGTCTTCATTTTCTTCAAACATTTTCAAATGGAAGGGAGGGACTTAAACACTTGTGTTTTCTACTTTATGTGAAATAGCAAATTATCAATATTTTACGGAAACATAGGCAAGCTTCTTCAATACTAAGCCTTTCAAATAGAATTTATCTGTATTTACATTTTTAAATAGAGATTTATGATTTTTCACAAGGTTTTAAAGGTAACAGGGTAAAAGATGAAGGAGAGTGGCACTGGGACAAAAATAACTGAGAGACTCATAAATATAAGTAGTTGGTAATATCATAAGAAACATGTATAGCAATAATTTGAAGAATGCCAGAGAACCATTCCATTATCTGCCAAATTTGACAAAACAGTGATCTCTAAGGCCTTTGTTGATTCAAGGGTAAATATATAACATTTATTCTCATTGTATTAAAGCCATAAAGGAAAGCACAATGAATTAAAGGCAGCTCTCAGTAGGATATAAAGCCATATCTAAGCCTTCATTGATGTAGGAAATTAAGTTCCAGTATATAGCACATGAATATTTGAAGAGCAGCAGGTCAGCCAATAAGTAATTAAAATATTTACTAGCAGACAACACTTCTCACTCAGAGATTACAGAGTGCAATGCAGCTTACAGACTGCAAGAACTTGGTGCGGGGGGGGTCAGAAAGCACCCAGTGTGCAGGAACGTGGAGAAAAGATATACAGCTCTACTTCTCAAAATATTTAAAATGCAGATTTATTTACAAAGTAACTATTTCAATGATTACTTTGAAATAATTACGTGAAACTTAGCATTTCCCCCTAAAAGATCAATTACATCACATTGTAAGAAATGTGTGAGTGCTATTATTTAATCAAGTAGCTATGGCCTCATTTATTACCCACTGCTATGGAAACAGTTTTGTGTAATCTGAATCTCATGACTCCCTTGCGTAAATGGTAGACAAAAGTTTTTAATCTGCAAGGAATTTTTCTTCTTTTAGGTTAAATTTCTTTTAGGTAACATACATTACTTAGGTTCACTTCCTAGACACTAAGTAGCAGCATTCAAATTATCCAATATCAACACTTGTATAGACTACAAATACCGCATCTGGTACATTTATGATGCAAGGAAACACACACAGTTCCTAAAAATTCATGGATACTGACTGAAATCTAAGGCAGAGAAGAGAGGAAAGCCAAATTTCTGTTTGACTTCCATCAAATTTTATTTATGCTATATAGAATGAGGACAAGATCAGTGGATTGTCTTTGACTTTCTTAACATCATCACTTTAAATAACAGGAATAACAAACTGGCACAGAGATCATCTCCTGCTCTTTGTGGGCATTCCAGTGATGCACTGCTAGGAATTGATGCATGACTGTGACATTGAACATAGCCTTTTTAAGCAATTAGAAGTTGGACTAGTGGAAAATAAAGATACATGGTGTCCATTCTTGGCTCTCATAACACATCCTGCTCATGGCAGGATTGAATCTGCCTGTACTAAAACTTGTAGATGAAACTCCTGCTCTGACAGGTCATTTTCTAAATGAGAACAGCAACTCTCTGAAGTTCCTCAGAGGTCTGAATGCTTAGAAGCAGCCCTGGCAGAGCTGCATTAGTAGCAGAGGGCAGGTGAGGTGCTTAAAGGCAGTCATTGTTCTGTCTCATGAGTCTGCAGTTTTTGGTTTCAAAATTTATCAAACCAGCAAATACAGCATATGTCACAAAAATATGTTACCTCTGAATACTCCCTCTGCCTATAAATTATGCATGATACAGCAAGCAGTTATTGTCACCTGATCAGGAAAGATAATGAACAGATGTGAGAGGATAGGTTAAATTTTTAGCTCTTTTTCTAAGATTAAATAATAGTAAGAAGAAATGAAAATATAACTATTTTTAAATCATCAAAAAGTATTGAGTTGCTTGACCTTCATGGGAGCAGAACTGGACAATGATGAATAATGAAGTTAATGCCTCTATGGAGATTTCAATCTTGAATGCCCTTTGTTTATATCTTGCAATTTTGTGATAATGGGATCACTTTATTACAGGGCCTAGAACTTTCATTTTTTTCTTTTAAATTTTATATGAATTATTCTGATAAAGAATTCACAGCAGCATAAAGATTGAACAGTTCATCAAAGCAGGCTGTCACACTTTACACTATTCACAATCTGTGTTTTACAGAACCTACTCATCAGTTTGAAGTTTAAGAGACTTTCTCCATTTACAGTGCTGCATAATTACCTCACACGGCTTCCCAAGATGCAGGTGCCCCCCATAATTTATCTATGAATGAGATTCATTGACAATCCCATACAAGTATCACACAACGTTAAAAATTTTACCTTAAACTACTTGTTAAAAGGAGAAAGGGCTTAATTAAGACCCCAAAAAAAAAAAGTAATGATTCATATATCAGTAATTCACATCTTCCAAATACCTGCCTCTAGCTTATTCAGCAACAAGACATTGAAGCAATCTATATAACTAGAAGATGCATTTGAGAAATAAATAAATCTCTACATTTCAGATTCAGCTGATGGAAATCAGGAAAAAACTAAAGGCATGAACTGTAAGATCAGATTTTTTTTTCCAGTTTAAAAGTATGATTTTTATCCTCACAAACTAGTTCAACAAGGAAAACAGAATCTATATGGCATAACAGAAGTCATATGTAGCATGCTTCCCATTTTGTCTGCAAATACACAACCCTAAGAAGAGTATTAAAGGATATTTTTCTTCCTGGACACTTTCTAAATCCTCAGTGGCATCAGGGGATGCGCTGTGCATAATGTAAATGCTTAATTTATTAACACTTTAAAGTGCTCAATACACTAAAAGTGATGTGCTATACTTCGGTACTTTTGCTTGATGCCCATGTTGGCAACCACTACTGCCTAAAAGCATCTAGTGGTCCACACCCTAGGTTGCAAAAGATATCTGCTAAATAAAATGAACTTCCTGAGAAGGAAGCTTCTTCCTCAAGACTAATTCATATATCAGATTTTTATACTGTGTTTGTTAAATAAAACTTGACTTCAAATATATTTTAAAGGGCTCTCCATGGAAAAAAAGTCTCCTTGTTATTTATTGAATCAATAGAAAGAGCTGTAAAAATTCAAATTAAAAAGTTTTACCTTCATTCAGTTTTCATTTTTTACAGGATTCAAAAATGATGAAACAATTTTATTTCCTCTAAAACCCCACCAACTATTACCATATGAAATTGAGTTGGAATCCCTCACTCAGATTCAAAGAAATCTTTTCCTGTACTGATTTCTGCTCATGCAGATAACCACAGAAGTAACAGAAAACTATAAACTAAGCAATCTTTCCAAGCTCTACTTCCATTTTTATAAAGCAAAGAACATTTTACACAAAGTTCTAAGCAATTACTTAAAACAGAGGTTAGTGGTGGAAAAAAAGCCCAACAAAACAGTAAATTAGCTATTTTCCTTTCTGTCAGCTTTTTCTCCTATAGCTGTTCACTTTTTCCATCATATACACCAACAAATCTGCAAATCTTTACTGCTTCTACAAGTCACAAAGTGATCTTTGTGAGCTACCATTTAAGTGCACACCACCTCATTCATTCTCCTGCTCTGTGTTCTCCAGCAACATCTTTGCAGGTATGGTGCTAAATGCATCTTCTTCCAATTCTCTCAACAAACTTATGAAAACAGATACAATTCAAACAGAAAGAAAGAGAGAACAACTGGGCCCTCACACACTACTCTCACCACAAAGGTCTTGTGTATGTTCCCCATTACAATCAGCTACAGCAGCTGTAGGCATATGAAAGCAAACCCTATGAAAGTTTCTAATGTCTTTTTTTAAACATTATACCAGTCAGAAAATGAAAAAAGGAGCCTGGATTTTTCTACAAGAGTTGTGAGGCACTGGCACAGGTTGCCCAGAGAAGTTCTGGGTGCCCCATTCCTGAAAGTGTTCGAGATCAGGTTGGATGGGACTTTGAGCAACCTGGAAAAAGTCCCTCTCCATCGCAGGGAGATTGGAACGAGATGATCTTTAAGGCCCATCCCAACTCAAACCATTCTGTGACACTATGATACGAATCTGTGATTCTACTGGCCATCTCTCTGGATACTGTCATCTCATAAGGGATTACAATCTAGAAAAAACCATTGTAAATATTGTGGAGCACCATGTGAAACTAAGTTCAGAATGATAGCACCTTTGTCCAGAACTACGGAAGTATAGATATAAAGCTCCTCTGACTGGGTTTGAGGTGATAGCACGGAGAATATGATTCAACAATGTCCTCTAGTAGTCAAAGAACAGGCTCTGCAGGGAAGTGGTCACAGCACCAGCTTATCAGAGTTCAAGGAACATCTGGATGATCCTCTTACGATTTAGATAGTCCTGCAAGGAGCAGGGAGTTGGACCCAATAATCCTCATGGGTCCCTTCCAACCTGAGATATTCTATGATTCTACATCTAATCTCCTAACCTTCAGTCTAAACCTGCCTTTGTGAAACCTTCCTAATCCTGCTCTCCTTATACACCCATGACCTCCGACCCCATTAAGATATTTATCCTAACACAGTAGGGATTGAGTTCAGTAAAGGTCTCTAGTCACAAAATAGAACAAGCTGAGAGACAAGATTTATGATCTAACACATTCATTCAGGAGATAGGGAGGTATTGTCCCTCTTAATTTTTAACCTTCTAATTGCTTTTTCTAGGGATGGGGGGTTTTGAGGTTTCCCCCCCTTCCCCTCCCACCTCTCACTTCAAACATAACAGTTTGTCATTTTGTGTCTAAGTTTGGCTTAAAGCCTCCACTTTCTTTCTCAGCATCTTCTATTATTGTCATTGATTGTGGTGGCACTGAGTAGTGAAAATATGATCAACATCAGCACACATACTCTGGATGAAACTCTGCCAACCTCCTGGAGTGACAACAGATGTTTTTGTTAGTTCTCATGTCTTGTAGGAGCCAACAGTAACCCAGGGAAAGAGTCAAAACATGAAAGCAAGTCTGACAGCAGGAATAATACTATGGTCCAATGGGCACTGAGGTCACCCTTTAACTAAATAAGGCATCATGGGAGTACACACACCAAATTACCAAAATAGTTACACAGCCTTTCAGCTTGCTGGAAAGATTTTTTGCTATAACAAAATAAAAGTACAATTGTAAATCAAAAATATCATTAGGTTGGGTCTAAACCCAGTAACGTGTGTGGCAAGGCTACTGTAATTGGAACACTGGAATAATAAAAGCTACCAGATACAGTAATCAAGCTCCAGAAGGAGCATGAAAGTTCACTGGTTGGACTATTTAACTGTAAAAGTAAGCATATGGGAATAGCAGAAACAAATATACAGACACAGCTTGCTGATTTAAAGATTTTAGGAATTACAGAGTAAAATGGAATTCCTAAATATTATATTAATTAAAATTTAGATTTTTATCTAAAATGGAATTTTTTTTGGAGTCTGTTCCACTATTACTTCTGGAAAAAAAATTGTTTTGCTTAGAAAATGTAGACATAAAACTGAATAATTCCATAGGCAACTCAGGCTTCGTATTAACAGGCAACATATCCTCTGGGCTAGTGAAGTCAGAATTCAAATTCTGTCATAAAAGCGAACATTAGGGATTCTCACAGATTAATAGTCACATGTTTTCATTTTATTTGGTGAAGTTCTGTTTTTCTGAAGATACATTTATTATCAACTCTGAATACAGTTTTAAAAAATATATTTTAAAATAGTGACAATTCCTGGAAGAAATTAAACAAACCTAAAATCTTTTATGTACATCCAGTAAAACAACTATTTTAAATTTCATTTATTTTAACTAAAATAAACTCTACACCATTTTCTTAGCGGTTCTAAGGGACAAAGTGAAGAAAGTCTCATTCACTGTGACATTTTTTCGAGACACGAAAAACTTCTATGCCAGTGAGTTTCTAAAAAATAATGAAACAATTTTATTCTAAAAGCAAACTGAAGCATAACCACTTTATTTTTTTAAAAAGGGCCATATAAAGCTTTCATTTTCAGATGTGCTACCAAAAATTCAGTTCAGCTTAACCTTCATTTTTCAAAGGTACTTAGAAAAAATCTTTAAGACAGTCTCAAATATGGTTAGAAGAATAGACGAAAATATAATTAATCAATCCCCACAAATTTATGCTAGAAGTAGGGCAAGTTTCTCATCACAAGTGGGATTCATAACTGAGTTACATGAGTCATTTCACCTTGTAGGAAGAGGGGTATGAAAGGTAATAACACAAATTTTGTTCCTGGCAACCACAGTGCAAAGGCCACACTGACAATTAACTCATATCAAGAAGAAGTCCAATTTCCTGCAAAGATTATACAGACCTTTTAACAACTAATTCTAGGTTATTAGAATACAGCTTTGAGTTTGTTTCCTGACATCTTAAGTCACCCAGCATCCCAGCAACGGTGGCATTGCTGCCTTGCTGTGCTCCAGGCCCTGGAGCTCCAAAGACTGTTTTATTTCATTACTCAGAGACCTAGTAACAGTGATATTTAATAAAATGATCATCAGTCATAAAAAAACCCACATTTTAAAAAATGTATGATTTTCTGCTGTGCTCTGCACTCACTGTAATCAGCAACTTCTACTGGAATCTAAGTGGTGGAAATTTTTCATCAACACAGGCATATCAATTATGAGAATGTCAGCCCTGTTGGATGCCAGATTCAAACTGTTGTTAGGTAGGCTGTTTATCAGATGGCTGGAGCAGAAGAGTAGAAGGATAAAAATAAATTGAATACTTAATAGAGAAAAAGTAAGGTTAGAACTATATACAACCTGCATGCAAATCCTAAGCCACTGTAACAAAATCCTTCCCTGATTCCTTCAGAGGGAGTTTGGGATTGTATGTATTTTTGATTTTTTTTTTTTTTTTTTTTTACAATTAACTCACTCTCTCACATACACACACTCTCTTTATGATACTCTCTAGGATTAAGACAGACTCTAGTATGGACTTACTTACACAACTAGGTCTGAATTGCTCGAGACCACCAAAGAGCTGTTTGAGGGTCTCTCCCACTACTGGTCTATATCAATATCCATGCTATGACAAAACTATCTCAGAAAACAGATTTGTTCATGCTATCAGTATTTTCTCCCAAATGCATTCAGACATACAAGCAACATTACTGTGATAAGCCTGAATCTTCCACAAGTTCCTCTGAATCTATAAAATCTGCAGAGGTCCCTGAAGATGAAAAAATGAAGGTTTTCATGCAGACTTATTTCTGAAGTAGAGTGCCAATGCTTTGTCTTCTTCCTATGTTTCTTTGCAATCAAAATTGAGCTTGTTAAAATACCCACTTTCTTTACAATGTGAGGATAGAGCATTACCATCAAAGAAGTTCCAGGTGGTCTAATCAAAGTTATAGTCCTGATTATTAGAATATACGGGGTAGCAATCTAGTTATTAGCAGAACAAAAACAGGAGGGTTTCACTTGGTTGGCTTAGTAGGTTCTTTTCTTAAAAATAAAGAAATTCCAAGTCAGTGATTTAGATAATAAAGGTGTATAGACTCATAAGAACTAAGAAGCTGGGCCAGAAACTATAAAGATACATTCCTCTAGGACAGGACAAAGCATATGGCTCTATAAATTAGTCCATATGGTGGAGGTTTCTTTGTTGCAGCGTTGGCTTGGAGTTTTTTTCTTTGGTGTTTGGTTTTGCCTTTGTTTTTGGTTGCTTGGTGTTTTTTTTAAGTCAGCAGTGTGCAGTGAAAGAACAAGTTTATGGTATGCTTTCTGGGTACAATTGAACTGACAAAAGAATATCTACATGATTAGGGGTTGAAGGAAAGATGAGTTAAGGACAGATACTCCTCTCCTCTTTCTGTAGCAGAAGTAAAGGGAAACTTCTTTTTCTTAGCTTGGGTAAATCTGTTTGCCTCTCAGCTCCAGTCCCCATGATTCCCCTTATATCTTGACTACTGTGCTGTGACTCCACCACTTCTCAGTAATCTAAACCTACAAAGCTATGGTTCATGTGTTGCATCAATTGCATTGCTAATTCACACTCCAGGACCTTATAGACATTTTTACCACACAGTAGTAATGTCAAATGATCAATTATGTAAGAATAATTTTACAAATAACAGCCTTTATGATTATTCTATACAAAGTTTTAAATCTAGTTTAACCACAAATACACAGATATTTTAAATTTAAAATTAAAAAAGAAACATCTTCCATAAGCTTCTAATTAGTAAAAGCCTATTATTAACAAGATTTACTTGTTTCACCGAAAAGTTTCTGCTCACTGTAACAGGGCTGCAAACACAATAACTAGTTTTAACATCAGGGGTTTTTTAGGTTCGAGTTTGTTGGGTTTTTTGGGGGGGGTTTGGGGTTCTTTTGGCAATATTGAGAAAATTGGAATAGGTTTGCCTTTGTTTCTAGCATGAATATGCATCTGGTTTGGGTTAAGGTCCCTTACAACCCAAGCCATTCTATGATTCTTTGAAGAAATTATTTCAGAAGAGGAATGATAGTGCAGTCAAAATAGGTAACAATTTAA
Organism: Neopelma chrysocephalum; assembly: GCF_003984885.1. Lineage (NCBI taxonomy): Eukaryota > Metazoa > Chordata > Aves > Passeriformes > Pipridae > Neopelma > Neopelma chrysocephalum. The sequence goes on from NW_020897805.1 coordinate 4,412,772, forward strand.
GACTTACATTACATTCAACTAGTCATGAGCAAAGCAAACAGATTATCACATTCTTGACACCTTCATGACTGAGTTAAAGGGAGGGAATACAGTTATGGAGCAAATAGAAGCTATTTAAAAATAAGGGAAGACTTTTTATATCTTTCAGTAGTCTTCCAATTAGCTCTCTACTTTGTATAATTCCCTTCCCTAGCCTGAAACAGGTAATCAGAAGAACTGCACACTTCGTTGTGATAAATCTGATCTTTTGTTTGATTTTGGAATAAGTTAAAGTAAAGTGCTCATTCTTTCAGAAAATGACTTTATGCCCACAAAAGGACACATTCTCCCAGTAACATCAATGGACACTTGAAAGTGGTGACTGTCTGTCCCATACATTGTTACAGCACACTCACCTGACCACTACTGGTTGCCATCAGCTAATGTATGATCAGTTTTGGAAGGATTTTATGCTCTGGGTAAGCAGCTGCCAAGAAGCTGACACTTTTGAAGCAGTTACAACCAACTAAAATCTGCCTAAGCAAGTAATGCAATTTTATGTGCAAGATGGATGAGAAAAAACAGGATTCTCAGGATTCTGTAATATTATTAACAGAAATGGGAACAGTAGCCTTGGGATCGAGAAAACATACGTATTAACCAATGCAGACTACTTTCTTCAACCTCTTAGGACAGTTTGCTCTGATCTGAGCCAGCTAATTCTGTATGTGCTAAATTCATTTAACTTTTCTAAAAATAGAAAACAGAGTACCTCTGGAGTAAAAATAAGCCGAAAAACATACCAGTGTGTTTCAATTAAACTTTAGTTTTCTCTGTGTGGGAAGTTGCATCCTGACAAATAAAAGTAGACAAGTTTGCTAATTCATCATAGGTCACATAACTGCACAAAAGAAATAACATTATAGAAAAAAAAAAATCTAAAATGTAAAGGAAAAACCACAGAACATAACATGATAAATACTTTGAAGCCCGATTTTATCTTCTATGTCAATAAAGCTGTATGTATATGAACTCACCCTTACCTAGGAATAAAAAATAATAAAAATATTTTCTTGACATGCTCAAAAAAAACAAGTTATAATAGCACATTGTAAAGGAGAACACACTACTGAAATTAACAGATAAATAGAAATAAAACTGACAATTTCCTCATATATACTGGGCAAAGGCAAAGCAAAAATATAGTACTACATCAGAAAAAAAAGACTTTTAAAAAGTCATGTTTTACTTCTGCTACTCTGTAGCAAACACCCTGAAACTAATACCAGTTCACTCACCGAATCAGATTTGGATACTGTTACAAGAGCAATAAACACAAAAGTATCTACATATTATAGTATTTCCCCTCAAAGTGAAATCACTGCACTAATCCTGTGAGTAAACATGACCTACATTAACATCACTACTATTAACTGAATACGAAAAATCACTCATGTTCACACAGTTGCTTCTCTCAAAGCACTGATTCTGTAAAACTGTAACTGCCTTTTGCACTCAACAATTTACTAACACAGTTTGGGACTTTTACTCTAATCTACCACCAAGGAGCATTTGGAGACCAGAAAGCTAAACAGCTGAGGGACAGGATGGGGACTTCGAGGTCTGACTAAGCGTCTTCCTTGAAACTGAAGCAGAATTTTAGGAAGAATTTAAGACAGTAATCTGACAGCCTCAATTGTATCATTTGCACACTTGAGATTGATTCGTTTCATTGTCCAAAAGTGAAAAGTTTCCATACTACGATCATTATAATTTGTAAAATATTTTAAGCAGCTAGGACTGAAGGTAATATAAATATCTAACTTTTGCTTCTATATCTTGCTATTATTAATATAGTATCAAATCATATCACGGACTTCAGGATTTACTCAAAACGCTGGCAGCCTTGAAATATCTGCTTTCAGATTACTTAGACAAAGCAGGCAAATGTTATTTGACCTCTTTTTCCAATTTCAAAAAGCAGGTACAGAGAAACTGAAAGGCATGCAGAAAGCCTGTAGGGAAATATAGATATGAAATCAGATTATATGTTTTAAGCCACAGCACTAATGAAAGGAATAGCCTTCCTCTCTCATGTGGTGTATGTAAGCAGAATCCTTTGCCTTGCTAAATGAACCATACACAGACAAACTTACTCCTGAGAAATCTTTTCGAGTCCTTGAGGTCAAATTTCAAAATAACCTCATGTTACTTGGTGTATACATAAAGTGCACTCCTTATAGTCTGGGTCCTCTGATAATTTCCTATTCTAATTAGTTTCCATTGGGTTAGAAAACATAGTACTTCTTGGGACTATGATTTTAGCCCATGTCCTCATTTTTTTTCCTTTTACTAAACGGAAAGAGTCATCATAAAATCTAAACTAGTTCCTAACCAAACTTTGGCAGTGTTTTTGTAACACTTTGTTTCATCATAAGAAACCTTGCAGTAAAGTTGCCATTTAGAAGAAAGATAACTAATTTAATTCATTGATTAATTCCTTGTGTTTGCTACCAGCAGGTCAGTCTTGGAATGTAATAAAATAAGAGCAGATGGACAGCTCCCAGACACAGAAAGACTGCACAAACCAGGAAAGTAGCTTCATCCACACATCCTAGTCTTCTAAGCCCAAGAAAATATTGTCCTCGCTATGCGGAGATCCATTTTCACATGAACAACATCTTTTAGGATAAGCATATCTGAAAGTATTCTCAGTCAAAAAATGGAATTGCTACTTCAGCTCATGTTTAAGAAACTCCTGCGTACAGTATTTGAAATCAATCCAGATTCCTACCTGTCATGCCAAGGACTAGACTTTATTCTTTTTCTATCCAAAGAACTGTTACTACAGTCTGTGAAGAAAATTAATTCAGCCTTATGGATGATAGAATAAAAAACTTTACATTCCAAACAGAATTTTATTTTGCCATGTAGAGATTTAGAAAGCAGAAGTTAACAATTTAGAATTAAATACAGAGTACTGCAACACTGCGGAGACTCGTCACGACTCGTGTCTGCGAAAGCAACATCTCTTAATTTAAGGAGACTAACTCACTGGCTGAGAACTATACAAAGTTATTTTGACTTTTATTCTTTTTGGTAACCTAGAAAGTAAAAAGTGAACATTAGACTAAAGATAACCAGGAACAGTCTGCTATGTTTCCTGAAGATTAAGATCCCAACTTATGCCTCAGCTTTGCTAATATCCAGCATTCCATAAGCTAAACTATCACTGTATTAACCAGTACTTTATCAGTTAAATATGCTAACCACTGGATTGCAAACAGAAATGTGATATGCCCAGTCCTTAATACAATGCCAAGGAAAGCAATATTTAACCATGGAAAACATAAAAATCTCCTCAAGCGTTTTTTAAGCATTACTTCAGAGTTGAGGTAGTACCAAAAAGTTCTTTAAAAGCTACCTCGTTAAAAGCAAGAAAAAAAAGCCTACATGGAAATTTTCCAAAAGTCCTTTGATAGCAATTCATTTAATATTTAGTAGCAACACTTTTAAAACGTATGTTTTGAAAACAGAGAAGGCTGTTCCTGGAAGCTCTACTACTGAGTACTTTCACATTTCTTAAATCAGCACACAATGGGAAACAACTCTATGAACATCAGATTATATATATGTCTTTAATTTCTTATTGTGCCAATTAAGACTTACAACTTTTTAAAAATTATATTCAAATACTCTTCTTATTTCTCCTGGTTTTTTGAAGTTTATGGATTTTTTCTGTTTGGGTTTTTTTGTTGTTGTTTATTTGGGGTTTTTTGGGGGGTTGTTTTATTTGATTTTTTGCTTCTGTTAAATTAAGAATACAATGTATCTATATCTGACTGGATATCAGACACAGATTTGGTTCACTGAACTCAAATATTACTCATTCAGTATCTCAAAAGTTAATTAATAAAAGGATTTTATTGGGGTTTTTTTGTTGTTTTGGTTGATTTCCTTTTCATTTGTAGGTAGTACTACTGTTCCACTTAATGATAGCTACCTTGTTGCAAAAAAAAAAAAATCCTTGGGTCTGTGAGGGGGAAATAAAGTATGTCTTAATATGTAAAAACACTGAGGAGCCATTTCAATACATTTATTTTTAGACACCCAACAAGTTGTTTGAATTTCATTCTTTAAAATTACACTAGAGATTGCCACAACATACAGAATTCTGTTCCAGATTAGTTTTATATTCTCTTAGCATTTTCAAAACACACTTCTAAGTCATACTTCATATCTATATTCATAAGCCATAAAGGCAGCAACATATGGCTCTGATCATAAAAAAAAAATCAAGGAATATTAATTCTTCTGCCTTTTTACTTTCCTTTTTTAATATACACCGGAAAAAGAAATTTTGCTATTTGGAACCTATTAAAAAAACAGAACAGTGACAGTGATTCTATTTAATTTTCTGTCTGATAAGCAATTTGGTAACCTACTATGAAACAAACAAAAATCCTCCCGCTCAAGTGCATCTATTCTTGAAAGTTCCCTCTTCCGTAACTAGTTGCACCTTGACTTCCTTCACATCAAGGATCACTTTTGTAGTAAAATAGGTATATATAAAACTTCTGTTAACATTTTAAATTGTCCCAAAAATTGTGGCAAATCACTACATAATACGATACAGCTACAGTTGTTAAACTATCACTTAAGTGCTTAAAAATTTACCAGAACAACTCTAATTTCCATTAACAAGGTATGTTCAGAACTCATATCAGAAGGAACATAAGCTACAGGTCACATGAAGCTTCACCTGAAAAATAGGAACTAGAACTGAAAGTATACTACAGTGATGTGATAAATACATTGATAAACACTTATCTACCCGAGGAAAAATATTTCATTCTTATTTAGTTTTACATAAAGAAAATATGAAAGTCCTTCATGTAAAATGAGGAAAAACCCAAAAACTAGAGCAGTTGGACTTAACTGATCAAGCAATACCATGTTTTCCGTCAAGTTTTAATTTACTTAGATAACAGATGTTCTGTGATAACTGAATGCAGACACGTGTAGAAAAGGGCAGGAAAGATGTGATATCCTGCTCAGTCTGATTGCACTCTTGGGGATTTAGTTTGTGTAATAAAAAAATTTTTGATCTGAAAGTCTGAAGCAGTTTAATATCACTGATAAAGTTTCTGCATCTCCATAACCTGAACAAGGGAAAAGCAAATTTTTCTCCTCTCACACATGGAAATGGAAGCGTCTATAAATCTATAAACCTAGAAGATACAATTTTTTGAGAAGCACCTTAAACTTTCTTTTCAGAATTGTCAATACCACTAATCTTTGCCCTGAACTTCATACTGGCTAATTTTTTGGATTTGTATCAATCTTCACACGTAGTAGATTAGTTATAATCCCCTCGATTTATTTGAAAAAAATGAAGTTTGATGATGTAGATGCTATATATTTGTTTAGGTTCAAAAAGAAACTGAACAAACTTATAGAATAGAAATCAACCGTGAGTTGCTTACTGCATATCATCTATATAGGTCTCAGAAAAAAATCACTCAAATTGCAAACAGCTGAAGGTTTGGAGAAGAAAAGGAGGGTCAGTTGTATATGCCAGCCTGCTTAAATATTCTTCTACAGGCTTCCATTCTTGGCTACTATTTGCAAAAGAATATTTGGCTATATGGATCTTTGATATAAAGCTGTTTATTATGTTCTTAATAAAAAGGAATTATTAGATTGCTGACAATAATGTCTTGCTTTGGTTTAACTATTCAAAAGGAAAAATTCAGGGCAAACAAACCGTCATAAAAAAAAGATAGATACTTGGAATCAGTACAGCTAAAAGAATTACAGTCACTTACCACAACACACAAATACAAGTTTTGTGTCAAAAATTGCAAGTTACACTCATGGCTGTATCAAGGAATATCCTCCTTCTATTAGCTAGCTTACAGGTAGAAGTAAAAAACAACTAAAGATAAAAAGACAAAACATGAAAAGAAATCTGGTGACTCAAAGCCTATGAGCAAAACCTAGCCTGTACACGTTTGTGTTTTGACTGTCTTAACATTTGCTTCCTTGTTACATCTTGGGAAAAAAAAAGATACAGAATCGACATATCTATGCCTGATAACTTTAAAAAGTCACAGGAGAAGTGCATTGAATCTGGTGTTCCTTTTTCTCATTTGCCATTCTTCACATGTTCCTTTTTAAAACTGTCTTCAGACAAACATTAGGGGAAACATTCTTTGTTTTTAAAAGGCTGAAATAAAAAGTGTAATTCTGTAATTGAGGGACAGCTGGCTGTTACCATGATATGCCAAATGAAGATCCTTTCCACTGGAATTTGTTGCTACTACTGATTATAGGTTAAATTCCCAGAATTAAAACCCCATTCATAAGGATTTGAAAGCCAGAGCTTAAGACTTGTCTTCCATATGCGCCTGTTCTCACAGAACAGCGGATGCTACCTCGTAACTGCCCACAAGAGCAAACAAACAGCACAAAAACATGGCTACAGGGAACATCTTTAAACTATAAATGGTTATTAACTGAGATCCAGCGCATGCTGTGCATCTTATTACAGTCTAGCAATATGACTGTGCCTGGAAAAATGCCAAAAGCCTTGAGTTCCTTACTTAATATATAACATTTGAGCAATACAAAGATTTCTGAGGCAATTTTTTTGCCACAAATCGTAGTTTGTAAGTATTACTGTATAACAGTGTATTTTCAATGAAAAAAAAGCATTTTCTTTACCCACTATGGTAATTTTCCATTGATTTAATTTTATCAGGAGGCATAGAAATGAGAATGGACTCAAATTAGGTTTTTAAGATATGCTGATACTTTATAAAAATCCAACAGTGCATAAGAAGAGCATTTTGTAGTTCACAGTGTAAATGATCATAAGCTACATCTTAAAGGCAACAAAATCCAATCCTGACCTAAATCCAGTGCTCATGAGCTTTGGTCTTAAATACAAACCCCAAATTTCTGAATGGTTTTCTCTAACACATACACAAATGCAGATCCACACTGGAGTACAGAGTTCCAACTGATTTTTAACAGAAGTTAATCTGTTTTAGTCTGCAGTACAGAGCCACAAGTTTACCATTCACTACAGATGCTCCATACACCATATTGCCCACTAAAGTTACAAGGCTGAGTTGCTACTGCAGGCTAGAATAATACTTCTTTTTCAGCAAATGAGTTTTGTTTACTGCCTTTGCTGTTCAGTGAGTGAAAAAGCATCAAGTTTGGAGCTGAAAACGCAATAGAATCAGTAGATAAACTGTGGATTCGTGCAGCTAATTGTTTTGCTCTAGGCTATGGCATATGTATTACTTGCCTGCTAATTTCACGCTCCGATACTGCTTCTTTATAGCGGCAGATGAAACCGAAGCTCTAGTACTCTGTCCAAATAGGCTGATAAATATGTATTCCAGCCCTTTGCAATGTTTGACACACTCCTCACCCATTGTTATGCTTCCCTTTCTCAAGTCTAAAACAGTTCCTTATTTTAGCTCTTATTCTTGTCATTGCCAAAACAAATTTATATATGCTCTTGGCTTATTCACTATGTCAAAAGGAATTTTAATTTTCTCGTTTACAGAAATCCTTTTATAATTCATTGTGCCTGTAGAATATTTAGGTTGGATGTAGAGGTTCACACTGCTGTGCACTTCTAAAAAGACTGCAAGAGAATAGCAGCAGCACATTTCTCTGCAGATAGAGAAACGAACACTGAAGACATCTTACTGTTCCATGTGCACAACTGAACTTAGAAATTCAAGCTGAGATTCAGATTCCTTCTAGGAACAGAAGTATTGCTACTGTAGTTAATTTAGACCTACTTGGTTCTAAGGATTGTCTGAGATAAAGATACAGCACTGTAGGATAGTCTTAGAGGGTGGCTGAAAAAACCAAAGCTTTGGCTGGTCCTTGAATTATGTGAACACAGTGAAGTGAAAGCAAAGTTTCTAATGTTACCTTTAAGGGCAGTCAAAGGAGACGAAGAATATTGAAATCTATCAAACTCATGATAATTACATATTAGTAGATCAGACAAAAAAACAATAATAAAAAATGAATGGTTGTGAAATCAAGAACAAATCAAATGAAACCAAAAAGCAAGTAGAAGGAGACAAATCCTGCTGGTCTAATTCATATACATCTTTATTTCCACTGAAACATTATAAGATTTTACGTTCTTACATCATTGATACACCAGGAACTATCTATAATATTGTACCTGTGAAAGAACCCTTAACTGTTGCATTTCAATGTTTTTAAAGGGAAATATCTCCCCTTCTTTTTTATCTTGTTTTTTTTCAGATTGTTTTATTTTTATTTTGCATAATTAAGGAGCAAATCTAGAAGTTAGACAGTAAACAGGAGATGCAAATGAAAAACAAAAATTAGGAGAACTGAGGCATTCCATACATGTCAAGAAAGAAAGGAATTGGAATGAGTATGTCATTGCTACACTCACATATAAAATCTTAGAAATGAAAAAAGAAACCCTAGTGTATGTAAACTTTCACTTTCATACTTATTTGTGAATTAAGCAAATATATATATACATACACACACATGCATTCCTAGACATAAAAATAAACACACACACACATGACAGGCATACAATTTTAGATCCTGGGCAACACAAATATGGTTTCCTATAGAACACATCATCATCATTGCCTAGCAACCAAAGCTATTTTTATGTCAAACTGTAATAATTCAACATTTCAGCTGTCTTTATTGAGATTTGGGGGGTGGGAAGATCACTTAAATTCCATCTCTTCTGATTTGTCCCTCCAATACTCTGACATTTGAACTTTTCAAAACCAAAAATCACTCCTTCACAGAAGTCAAGTTAGGACAATTTCACCATATAAAGCACAAGTTGGAGGAAAATTCTGAGTGACAGAAAAGGACACTATTCAGCAAATGCTCCTTTCATTCCATGTATGGGTACAGTTTACTGTAATTTACATTTCTTATTTTCAGAACACTCTATAGGTTCTGATGCAATCATAAAAGATCTGTGCAGCTCATACTGCCTAATAACGTACAGCACAACTGGTTCTTATTTTAAGGGCTAAGTCGTAACAGTACAGTCTGACATAGAAAGCATTTTAGTGCACATTGTTGCATTTAATACAACAAAACTGTTGTATTGCATTTTAATCACAAAATTGACTAGAAGAAATGAATGAATATTATTATCCTGGGATTTTGTACATAAAGTTAACTGAAACTGAAATTCCCGTACAAGAATTATAACACAAATATGATGGAGGTGGAGAGGGGTGTTTAAAGCCAAAAGCCACATACACTGCTTTCCCAAATCCAAAGCCTGTTTCTGTCAAAAAAAAAAAAAAAAAGCTAGATATACCATGTGAAGATACCATGCTTGCAAGTATATAAGGAAGACAGGAGAGATGAGGTATTAAAAGACCTAGTCCTGCATATTCAAACTGCTTGGGCTATCATGAAGATAATATTCCATTTCTTCTTGCACATCAAAACTCAGATTTTTATATTTTTAGCATGTTATATCCTTTACTTTTTGAAAAATAAGAATCAAAAAGACCAGAAATGTCCTTTCTTTTTAAGTGAAAGATGAAATATTGATGCATTCACACAGCATCAGAAGGTAAAACGATGTCTCTATGGCGATTGTCTGATGAAAAATAACCAGAGCTGCTAACATTACATAATCTGAAAATGCACACGATGGAAATCCCTGAGAGAAAGACGAACCAAAATACAGCCTTTACCTACAGCTTTCCAAGAAGCAAGAAACCTACAGAAACTTACACCAAAACATCCTCCTGGCAAGGTTACCATTTCCCAACAAATAATATGCTTTGGTCACAGTGTACGACCAACTTATATACTGTCCTCAGGTAAGGATATGAAAACTAGTCCAATAAAAAGCCAGAAATTCCTCTCAGATACACATTATTCCTGTTTTAGGAACAAGGAAACTGGAACACAATGGAGTTCAGACAATTCCCAATGACACTGACTTTAGGGAAACTGTGAATTTCAGTGCTGGGTTCCAAGAGGAGAAACCACCTAAATTGCTTTAAGATGTGTTACATTTTAAAAATGTGAGTGGTTAGAACACTGTACAGAATGGAATCAAGAGAATCTAACTTACATTAACTTATATTAACTATCAACAATTAATTTCTTTCTTTTCAGTAAACAATTCCCATATGCTTGGAGATGAATCAAAAGGCAACTGCAATGGCTTCTTAACTACGAAACGCACCAAGTACTCATTACGAAGAACCTGACCAACTCCAGATCTTTTCTTATTTAAACAGTACAGAAGTCTGTAAAGCTGCTTTCCTCTGTGGAGGTTTTCCCAGAACTAGGTTTAGTTAAGGTAGCTTTTCTCAGCTGTTCTTTTTGGAATTTTAATGGCATTTCCAGGAAAGTGATGTTGGATGGAAACACAGCTGAAACCTAAGAACCACATTCAGTCATACTTCAGGAAATAAATTCTCATTCCTTAGAAAAAAAAATCTATGGATCTACACAAAAGCAAAAAATGAACTTATAACATGATCCTTTAGATATTCACTTCTGTCTCCCGGTACAGTGGATCAATGCTTTTACTAAATATTCACACAGCATTCTCTAAAATAAGTAAATGGTATAAAATAATGTACTCCTGATGCTTAAATAAAAATCACCCGTAAAAAACAACACAGAATTATAAATCAAAGATTACAACAAGAAGCCAAAGAAAATATAGACAAATAAATTCTACTTAGAATTTCAGATGACATAGGCAAGACAATGTCCCACGTTAGACAGCACGCAATATTTCATTTTCTTTCCTAAACTGAAAAACTATCTAACATTATGGGTACTAACTGTGTCTTACGATCTCCAAGCACGATCAGAGCTTTTGAAAACTGAGGCAATTTAAAAGTATATTATTACACATAATACCTGTCCCTTATGAACTTAAGGGTTTTAAAAACACCAAACACACAAAGAAGTGAGAGATTCAGGAAGTGTAAACCCCTTCAGGGAAGAAACTATCACAACTGACAAGTAATTCACATCCAAACATTCTCCATTCACTAGCCTGTGTTATTTCCTCCAGCTTTTGCTTTTTTTTTCTATACTGCTTATAAGCAAAAGTGGGGACCCCTGGTGGCCTAGTGGTTAGCATGTGGTACTCTCACCTCTGCGATTCCCCGATCCCCCGGACAGATGGAGCCCGTTAGCCCTGTGAGGCCATCCATCTATGAGAAGGTCACTCTAAACAAACCTACGTCCTGAGGACCTCACTGCCATTGTCCAAGCTTGCTTGGCCCCGGCAGATGAACCTTAGGATTAAAGGGTGGGCTCAGTTCAGCGCAGGCTGTGTCTCACCTAAAAAATCCATTGCGCAGGCTGGAAAGGTAAAAGACCTTTCCCAAAATCTTCGTTCGCGAAGACTGGCCATTATTATAAGCAAAAGTATCATGGAAAGCTGAAATGTTTTATTAATTAGTCTACTATTACACCACTTACTTCTCTTTTTTCCAAGTCAAAAGGTTCAGACCTTAAAAAGATGCCATTCATGCAGGCACATATATATGTATATTGGAAACATTGGAAATTTTACGTCCCACACAGACAAAAGTATAGAGATCTAATGATACAGCACAGTTTTTTCCTGGCTCAGATGCTCAGTGGTTACAGAATACCTCCCAACATAAAAGTTCATTTTAGCAGCTCTGGGTATTATTATAGTTGCAAATTATTATCTCTTATATTAGGTTCATTCTTCCAACAGTCATCAAAAAAAGATAAAATGTCCTCAAACCACATCATTATTTGCCAAAGATATGCCCCAGTTTTCAGTTTATTCAAGTTTAGATTTCTGGCATTACGTATATTTTCTAGAACATTATTGTGTGTGGTAATAGCAGTATAAGTGAGGAGTAATGCCAATAAAATTTTTAAAGAAACAAAGAGTAAGCACATAAAGCAGTAGCCCTGGTTTTGCATATAAAGCAGTCCTTGTAAGTCCAGTGGATAAATAAGTTCCAACAGGTCTATAAACCTTATGGTCTCAATAATCTTAACTTTTAAAAAAATGCCACCATAACACCAGTAACAAGGAAAACCTGCATTTTTTGTTTGGAGTTTGGTTAATTTTTTTTCTGGTACTCCTATGTTACTCTTTGTAGTAATGTCCATTCCAATCTGTCTAGGCAATGAAATGATAATTTCATTCTTCACTGGTAATATCAAGGAGTGTAAATTCCTCAGCTACAGTACTGACCAATGCATTTACTCGTATATCATTCTTAAATCTGACTATTAAAAGAACACAGAGATGCTCTTCAATGAACCAAGAGGAATATTTGACAAATAGGACATTAAAAATTAGTAGCTTCAACATATAATAAATAAACCAAATAACATTATGTGGTTATTGCATTTAAAATCTTAAAAAAAAAACCACAATAAATTAAAAATAAAAAATATCTACACATTTTAACATATTTTTTAAATGCTGTTACCTCAGTCATTCAAGCCTGTGCAGCCTATGAAAACTAGGTCAGGCATGTAATCTCATTCATATAATTCTGCTTTTGTCTATCCATTCAGTTTTCATTCTTTTGTGGCTTCACAACCCAAAGAAACATAACTTCAAGGAATAAATCTAAACAGTAGTTTGATATTTTTTAAATTCTGAATGATTAGCTTAAGAACAAGCCAATTTAAGCCCAACAGATATGAGATAAGGTGCATAGCATATACGGGTTTCTGAATAAGAATAAAAATATAAGGTTCTACTTGATAGTAGTATCTTCACAAGTCAGAGCTTTCCATCAGGAGGACTTGTAGATAATATCTGTAGATAATATCTGTAGATTGGTGTCTCAAGATCTGCTCTTTAAGTATTTGAAGGAAATAAAAAAAAATAATTTCAAAACCACTTTCCTATGATGGAGAGTTAGAGCATGGCATCATCTTTTACAGTCAACTTTGCCCATGTTCTTGCTATTATCTTGATTTATGTCTAGTGGCCAAAAAAAAGATTCCTGGATATGAAATAAACATGAACTATTATGTACCTTTCACTGTGAATGCAATTTAATTTACAGGGCAGAGCAGAAATTAAAATGTTCATTATTGCTTTTCATAGTTCAGACAGATGTAAATTACCACTCAATTCAGAAATGCAACTAAAACTCTTATTTGATGAGGCTTCATTAATGAACATTATTGCATATTTAAATAAATGATACAACTAAAGAAAACCCACTCTATGTTACACAGGTCACCCATCACAAAATAAAAACTCCATTTAACATTTCTGGCTTTTCAAATTTGGTAGCTTATGAAATGCAATTAGTTCTAAACAAAGTTCTCTGAGAGGTAGTTAAGTGTTGCTGCCAGACAGGCCAAAAATAAAACCCTACCAAAAAACCCACTCACACCCAACTTCACACACCCAGCTTCCATCATGTGTTCTCACAGACTAATATTTTATTTAGAACACAATTTGATTTTGGCAACTGTCCTCCACTAAAGGATCAAAATGGCATGCATTTTTCTTAATACTTCACAAACAAATTACAAAAAGCTTTATATTTTGGATCAGAAGTCTTGAGAAAAGTGCAGAATATTATAAAGTGTAATGTGATAAAAATTCTTTCATTAAATTGTTATCAACCTTATGGGGTTGATGGCTTTTTATCCCCTGCTTAGTTTTCTAACAAAAGCTTGCTCTCCACTGGAAAAAAAATAAATTCATATTTCAGGATTTCTAGTAATAAATAGAACACCCTCAAACAAAGCCTTTTTTAATTTTAAAAATAATGACTAGGAAAAGATGCAACATAATTGTTGTCTTCAACTGTTAACACATTTAAATCCTATCAACTGCACTACCTTCATTAGAATTTTACTCCATCTGTGTTAACACGTCAGCTACACAAGTCAAAACTACGTCTTTTTCACAACAGAATTATGTTTAAGGAGTTTTCCAGTTTCAAAACTGTCACCATTTATTGCTGTACCAAAAGGACCTGGTTTCCAAGCTGTAGGGCATTTCCCAGCCGTTTCCAGTGGAACTGCCTGAAGACATATCTTCAAAGGTATAGTTATTTTATTACCAAGTAGAAGTGACACTGCATAGAGCATGAATCTAACTCACAAGCTCCGAACTAATGCTGGCTGAAGTACACTCAAACGTTTGGCAGCACCATTACTGCTTTGGCACTTTCAAAGGAATGAAAAACTTGATTTTCTTTAGTTAAGATCACCTTGTTATCAGATAAAACTTGAAGATTATAGAACTAAAATTCAGAAAATTTCAAAGATTATAGATTTTGTCAGTTAGAGTTCTACTATTTTAATGTCACAAAAGCAATACTAGCTTTCTGAAACAATTACCATTGGGGGTACGTTAAAGTTTACAGGTTTTAACCTGTAATGCCTTAAATGGCCAAGATTTTTTCCAGAAATGGAAATAACTAAGCACATGGTTCCTGGCAACAAAAATAAGTTCAAGAACCTTAGAAAATGGCTAATCATTTATGAGCCTGTTTGGTAGTAGTGGCGGTTGGGAGGTGTTGGTTTGTTTCGGTGTTGGTTTTTTAAGTTGCAAATATTTCACCTATCTTGGGTGAAAGAGAAAGGACCTTCAGAGAAAAATGTTCAAAACCATCAATCGGTTGAAAGAATTACTTAAGAACTAAGATAAAAAGATTTGTGTTTGCAGATGATTTATCTGAAGTATCTAAAGATTTTATATGGAGAAGTAACACGGCAAAAGTAAAACAGAATAATCATCTAGCTATCATGGCAGACTTTGTGACAGTGTGATACAGGGCCTAAGATGAAAGAGTTGTCTTAGTGATTGATTGGATATTAATCTTTTAGAACTAGCCCAACAGAATGATAAAAAAAACAGAATACAATTTTTCAGGATGCTAGAGATGGAAAAGTTTAATCTAGGCTATGCCCAAAGCTAGAAATGTAACTGAGCTTTCTAAAATCTTGAAGTAGTATGCAAGTTTATAAATTGATAAATGAAATGCACTGCCTAATTTCTAAGCGTGGGCATTAACCTAAAATTATAGGTTAATGTCACATATTAAAAGTCACAGAAGAAATTGTTATTAGCAGCAGCGAGAAGGTTTTCAGGTTGAAAAATGCAAACACAAATTTTATGGGAGTTAATTTTTGGTCACCTTACTCTGATACTTCTAACTACAGAATAATTTATGTATGTTCCACAATAAATAAAATAACAGTGCTTATTCACCAAGCAGCATGTGTATCTGCATTGTCCACATAAACAAGGGCAAATGGCAAACAGGAAAGCAAGTCAGGAGAGATTTAATTGGCATCCCACTGAGATCTTGGCTTCTGTGATTCAGAAGCTCTAAAAAACATTTTCTCTTCCATATAAATATTTCAAGGGAGACAGGATCAAAGCCCCTTCCATTTTGCAGGTATCTCATAGCTTTCATTTAAACTAAACATAAAAATAGATAGAAATTATATTCTGAAATGGCAGCCAGAATAACTCTTCCTTAGAAGAGGGCTAGGACTGGAATCGTCTAATTCAATTAGAGGCCCCTGGTGATATGACTGGCACACTCCAGAGCATCTTCCAAAGCAGCAAACATCCAGCAGAGACAAATTAGAACTCAAAACAGACAAATGTGAATTTTTAGAGACTCGGATGTTGACGTAAGACTTCAAATGGCAAGTACTCAGTATCTCAGTGTTCTCTCCCTCCCTGCCCCCCTCAGTCGAAACTCATCTAGGAATTTCCTGAAAACAGGCTCTTGAAACACTCCTGTCCTTGCACAGGAACAAGAAAGGATGTGGAATATCCCCTTTCCACTGAGCACACCGTGTAGACATATCCATGGCTATATTCAGCAGTAGCTTCACTCACTAATCAGAGCTCTAGTACAAGATCTTTTCCAGGAAGTTCAGAACCAATAATACAACTGGATGAATACACAGACTTTCTGATTTAATGTGCATGCATTTTAGTCATTCAACTTCAGTTCAAACAGTAAGCTCCCTTCAGAAGTGTTAGAACAAGTTGGGTTTTTTTGAACAAACATAATAGAAAATTATCAGATTATAAGCAATATATTTTTCAAAGAGAAAAAAAAAGGAAAAAGAATTTGCCTTCAGTCACAGGAAAATAGATAGTCAAACTGGTTATGAGGACCAGCACTTTCTGTGCCTTAGAAAAGTGATCAGGATCACAGCTTTTCCATGTTGGGGATTTTTTTGTGTGTGTTGCCAGCACATGTAGATCAATACAGAACGCTGGGAAACACTCCTCACTTGGTTATGAGTGAAACAACTCTATGGGTTTAGATACTTGTCTATGCCATGGCTGCCTGTGCAATCATAAAAGCCTTATCTTCTTTTCTATCACATTCTTAGAGTTTTTTACATTGGAATAATTGCATTCTAAAAAGAAAGGGGTATTTTGATTTCTTCAACCCACATTAAAATTCACATGGAACTGAAAACAATTTACTAAATCCGAGGCCAATTAATAGCAGAGACAATTTATTACTGCAGAAAGGGGGAAATGCAGGCATTAAATTCTTAGTACTGGTAGGTTTAACAGGTTTTCATGTCATGTCTTATGAGTGTTAGCATGATATGCATCATTTACTTACACAGATTAGCTGTATCTAATTTTAAAAATAATAATTAGACATTGATTTTGAAAATTATTTTTCAAGTCAGTGAGCACAGAGGAAGCATACAACAATACAGACTTTATGAGGGTTAAAAGAAGCAATGAAAGTCATAAACTAGAATGACAAAAAAAAAATTATCTAGAGAAACAGCAGGAGCTCCCTGCAGAGTCTGTCTAAATGAAACAATATTTGAAATTAGTTCTGCTGTAAATAAGTACTGTTACATTCATAATTGTCATTTACATTGCTACAGCACTGTCACTTTGCATATAAAACCAGATTTATTTTATGACATCTCCATGCAGGAATTGAAATGCTATGTAACTTCATAATGGCCAAATCCCTCTGTTATGTATATGTTCAGACATACAGATATATCTTTTCTTAAGATCTGAGCCATTTATAGCCAGCAGAAGGTTAAGGTATTCTCCAGCAACAGTCAACATTTTCAGGCAATAGCACTTAAAGACTGCTGATACTTAATATCTCCAAATAAACTCAAATAGCAATTTTGACTTGCAGGAGGTCAATTATACAAAGTAAATGGAACCAAAGCTACCCTCGGCATGCAGAAAAAACTTTCTTTATACCCACTGAAAACCTATGAAAATCATTTTGTTCCAAAAGTTTAGTATATCAAAGATGTCAAGATGATGAAGGATAAGTATTTACAATCCCTTACACTGGCAACCTTAAACCACCAACTTCAATTTATCTTACTTACTAGCCCATGTCCCATTAGACACTGGTTTTATATAAAAAAAGATATCTGGAGACTGAGCTCAAAGACAAAACTGACTTGGAGTTTTGTGACAGCTTAAAAAAAGGCAACATAATTACTATTTTTGCCCAAGTGCCCAACTATTGCTACAGTGAAGAAAGCTGTGAGCAGAAATTCTAGCTGGCAGGAAAGCTTCTAACCAGCCTGGAATGGAACAAATGCTGCCTCTCACAAAAGGAATTATAGGGTAAGTAAATGAAAGTAAGATGTCCAGAGAATTTGTGCCCCTTGCTTTTTTCACATACTGTCCATGAAGTGACTGGATTAGAAGCCAAGTTCTAAGGGATAGAACATATGAACCATGTTTATGCTAAAAATACTACTAAATAATGATGCTATTATTAAGTTTAATTTGGCTAATGATAAAAATGAGATAGTTCCCTCCCTAAAAATCAGCTTTATTTTCCCAGTCTTCCTGTCTTATTACTATTTCTGTTCTCTTAATATCATTACAAATCTCAATTTCTTCAGTTTAGTACATCAGCTCTCTGGGGATCATAACAATTCTTTCAGTTACAAGTAGTTTTTTAGTGAAACTGTTTTAGACTCCTTTTCCTAAAGTTTCTTTAATTTTCCTTTAGAAAAAAAAAACCAAAGCATTTCATCATGGCTTTATTTCTCTTCACAGGGAGAATTTAAAAACATAGACTAAACTCAGTCATTGCTATCCCTTTGTTGAAAAAAAAGAAATGCTACCCTTTTTATTTAATACATTATTTCAGGAGAAAAAATTCGTGAAAATCAGGACATATCCTGAAAATGTGTAATTAGCATTGTGCGCTCTGAGCATCGTGATCCAAAAAGGGGATCAAATAATGATTTAGAAGTTATAAAATACCTTATTTTTCATATGTGAAGGTTTCGCGGTAGTGGATCAAGGGTTGGACTTGATGATCTCGGAGGTCCCTTCCAACCCAGCTGATTCTATGATTCTATGATTCACATTCTCTTAAGCAAAAAGGGGCTTCACTAAATACTTTTAAATATTAGCAATACCAAAGGAAAGTAATTGCTTTATTACTGACTAGGTGGTAAATCACACATTTGCTGAACAAGAAAATACTCTGTTTCTTTGTCCACATTTTATTTCAGAGATCTGGCCCAGCATGAGTGGCCACTGACTTGCTCCTGCACCACCCTTCCTAAAATTATCCTTCACAAAAGTTACCACGCTGTCATCATTACATTACAGAGGCAGATTTTAAAAAAACAGCATTAGAAAAGGAAATGAAATAAAGAAAAAAGAGCAGAGCAATCAAATTACATTGGCAGTGTCTCCAGAAGGACTGGTGGAGAGCGGGTGCATGTTGATAACACCTGGGAGTACCTGAGCAGGAAGGGGCACTGGCAGACTGCCCAGCTCTGACAGCGATCACCGGGGCTGTCAGAAATGCAGCTCCTTCCTACAGCAACATCACAGAAAGTGATGCAATGTTTTCTGAAACCACACAGTGGAGAAGCAGAAAATGGTTTGTTATGAAACTATTCAGGTATTGGGTCACTTTTAAAATAGGACTTGTCCTCTTGTGCAGCACTTAATTAAAACCATTCGCTATTATGCAGATTATGAAATATCAAAAACTAATAGCATAGCCTATATATTTTAGTAAAGACAAGACATGGTTACTGGTTACCAGAGAATTAGGCCAAGCCTAAGATTTTTTTTTTCCTTTCAGTAGAATATGAAATTAAAGTAACCACAAAATAACATATATTGTCTGGTTAATATTTGTCTCCTTCTAGCAAGGATCTAGCTTTCAGAAACTTCCCCGCATTTAGGGATTTCAGAAACACTCATCAACTCATCATACTATTTCTTGATTATGGTAAATTAATTAAAAAAATTCAAGGAAAAAAACAAACAATAATCTGTACATTATTTACCATGTTTTAATTATTTTCAGGCTCATTAGAATGAAAATTCACTCCCTCTTCCTCCCTTTTTATTTTTTTTTAAGTGAATTTAGCTGTATCCAGATTTGACCACAGTGAATCAGTGAGTGAACTGGGTTGCTTCCTCACTTCTGGCTTCTGACAACACAGTAATCATAACATCCTTACTGCCAGCCAATCAGTATCTTTGTCATCAATCTTATCTTTAGCTGTCAGTCAAGGAGAGAATGGGAACATAAAGCATCAGATGTAGAAACTCAGATAAAGCTTATCAGTGATTTAAATAACACCAAAAAGGGAAAAAAAAACCACCCAGGGAGATAAAACAACCTCAAGAGGCCTATTGGTGGCAATTAATATCATCTTTCAAACTTACCAAAAGCATTCTATAAAGATGTCCAAAGGACAGTCTACTGTTACAAGCAGATGAAGAGCTTTATTCAAGTGTACATTTCACATCAGGGATACAAAAATTCTCCTGCACAAATGCCATCCATCCAGTCTACTGCAGATGCAAATTAACTTGTTCTAAGGAGTTGTTATCAGATAACTTTTTGCAGGAACAAATTGGAAGCAGTGTTTCCACTATCAATTACTTGCCCAAATATCAGATAAATTCTATTTCTGGGGGCCATTAGGAAGGCCTCTGTTACAGTGTGACTCTATAGTTCTTCACAACTTCTTTTTTACAGAACTGCTACAAGATCATTCTATCACTCAATTGCAAAGGACTCATCAACCCATCAAGATTTCCCCAGTGTCAACCAACAAGCCAGTGACATCACAGAAGTTTTAACTGAGTGCTCTCATGCCCAATACTGTACTGTAGACTCTCTCATCTCTCATGTTTTGCTTCCTACAAGAATAAAATTAAATAATACTAAAAGCTAAAAAACCACTTAAATTGTATTCAGGGAAAATGAATACTTTCTTGCTCCAGAGATATTAAGCAACAGGGACTATTTCAAACATAATTCTCTCTCAAACTCCAGCAAGGGGGAAAAATCAAACAAGCTGGAAATACTGTAATCAAATTTCAGTCAAATAATATTCAGGTTGCATACTGTAAGAAAATTTGGACATGGAAATTCATGGGAAAAGTGCTAGTGAGTACAACACAGTGAGTAAATGCTGCTCAGTATGACTCAACTTGCTCATTATGGAGTTCCATTCATTTTTTCCTCTTTGGTCCATAACCTCAAAGATTTTTAAGTAGCTCAAGTCCTGTAGAACTACCAAAAATTAGCTTAATTCAAGAAATACAGACTTTAATGTCTGCTTTATTACTAACACCACTTTGAGTTAAACCAACAATGAGCTGTTCTGAAAATTCAGCTTTCTTCAAGTAAAACAAGCAAACCTCCCATCTTCATCCTTTAGGATCCCTACGCACACATCTTTAGCAGTTTGGTTTTTCCTAATAAGAGAACAAGAAAATAAGCTTTCATCCCTCTGTACCAATTTCGTTCAATGTTCCACTTAGAGGGAAAAGCTCTGGAGCACAGGGGTCAGGCAGTGAGCTCTTTCAGCGCTTCTCTGTAGAGGCTACACAGCACAAGGGGGTTGATGACAATAACCTTTTCAAAATACACACCAGAACCCAACTGCTTGCTATCCTTCATCCTTCTGTGTGTGCTCATACTTTTATATACACATCACAAAAATTTCTACATCTTTTCATGTGCTGAAACTGCTTTTTCATAGGCATTAAACAAAAACCACAGTAAGCATATCACTCTTATACAAGATGCAAACAGACCTCCAAAATCTGAACTGTAAGTACCCTGTGGGAAATGTTGCTGGAGCATGAACATTCATTAATTATAAAAACTGATTAAACTTTTCCTTCTTAAAGCCTTAAGGTTATTTTCAGATTCTCCCTTCCTAGAATTGGGTCACCTTCATGCCCTGCCCCCCCATTCCCTCCCCCCCAATATATAATTTACTAGCATTAATTATCTTAATTTAAAATAAATTCAAATAAGCAGAGCTTGAGGAAAAGTATTCCAACAATACAAGGACTGCCTCTGGAAACATCAAGGGGATCAGAATCAAGTAAGAGACAAACTAAATCCTTTCTTCTTAAATATCAAACAGAAACCCATATGGACTTCCAGGACAGAAACTACAATGCTGACTGTTATCTATGCTCACTACTTTCTTGCTGACTGCCTTACTAATAAAACTTGGACAAAAATAATCTACAATATCAACTGTCATGAACTTGCATGGGAGGGAATTTCCTTTTGGTCCATTCTGCACCCCAATCTCGCATCAGATACGTGACATTTCATGCACGCAGTCAGGATATGGTACCTGTGTAAATGCAGATCTTGATAGAACCCTTTGTCCTGAAGTACATATATTCTAACAGGGGTGAACACCAGCAGTGTAGCTGTCAGGCTCAGAAAGACACAGCTGACAACTAATATTGCTACCTCAGTCTGTAACAACTACCCTGCTGCCACATCTAAAGCACCGACAGACATGCCAGGTCACCCATTCAGTTAATCCATTTTGGTTGGACATAGTTTGACAGTCCACAAGGCAATACTACACCATGAACAAAAGATACTGTAAAAACAATCCACTGGAGTTTAGGCATAGTTCTTGAAGCAGAGGGTGAATAGCAGCTTATTCTATGGCCTCTCTTGAGATGACCAAAAATTATAGAGGGAAGGCACATGAGGCAGGCCCACCTGAAGAGCAGTATCACAGAAATCTGAGGCAAGAGGAGAAAGTCTAATTTCTGCCTGTCCATTTTGCTAATCAAAATTGTGACCACAGGAGAGATTGATAAAGGAGTAAAAAGCTGCTAAGAAAGAAACCAGCAGCTGAAAATCCACTGCTAAGAGCTGAAATCTAAAAAAAAAAAAAAAAAAAAAAAAAAAATCTATGCAGCCTAGACGGCTACAGGTTCATCACTTCTACTTGCCTGTAAGTTTGAGAAGACAGCTGACGTAGATAGAGGGAGAAAAGCAGAAAAGTGACAGTATTAAGGACTATGGAAAAATGGAGTCAGTTCTGCCAGTGATGAGCAATTAATAGAACAAGGGAGTGCAATCATCCTAAAACTATTTCCTAATTAAAATAATTATATTAGCTGGCCTTTAAGGAGATTTATTTATAGCAAGTGTGACAAGCTATTAAGGATTCAATTTAGATCAGAAGTCTCAAATTATGTCTTTAGGTATGGGGTGGAAGTGAGCTGCTGTCAAGCACAATAACTCATCTCAGATTAGAGTAATTTGTCTCTGGCAAGGGACATAACTGGAATTATTCTGCTAAGATCAGAGTTCAAATAACTTCTGTGTATGTGGACACACGTAGATTGCAAAGCGTGATTGATACATTCAACAGACTACTGATTTAGCTATCAAATGGCACTTGATTTGTAGCTATTATATCATAACTTAAAATCTGTAGTATATAATAAAACCCACAAGGCTCTCATGGTTTTATTTTTCCTATACTTAAATATTGCTAAAGACATCTGGAGTCTGTCACCCCTGAGAAACTTATGCAGATTTTATGGGCTGTCAAAATGTCCAGAACCAGTATATTAAGACTAAAACCTCCACACTGATCTATCTAAAAGGCATGGAGTTTTAGAGGTGAAGAAGGAACAAAAAAAAAAAAAAATCCGAAGAAGATTTACTAAAAGTTTTCTAAGTTCTGAATTTTCACCACCAAATGTAGCAGAACTGTTGTTTAGAGCGGTAGATTAAGATCAAACAATGGGCATCCCAAAGTCAGACTGTGAAATAAATAGTTTGGACTTACTCTTTCTCAATACAAATATTCTGTTTGTGCAAAATGCTTCTCCTGCCATGTAGTTTGCCCATCAGGTTAGTCCTAAAGGATAAATACACTGTGTATTTTACAAAAAGATCTCTTGGAACTAGATCAAAGGTATTGATGGTGCACTATGAGCTTATTGCCAACAACACTCAACAGAAAAGCTAGTTCATGTCACTCAGATTTGGTAGCTCCTATACATGTATACTGCAATTACTGCAACCCATAAAAGCAGTTGTTATTTTTTTTTAATAATTATTTTAATCACACCTCAAGATGTACAGCAGTGTGCTAGAAAATAATGTATGTTATGAATTCAAGGAAAAGTAACTTCACTGACATTTTTAAACTCAGCTGTTGTCATCAGCATTTCTCATCTAGCAAAGGCTTTTTCTCATTAGATTTCCAGTGCTTTTCTGCTCCATAATCCTAAACCTTTGCCTCCAGATACTGGAGGCCACTTGATTCACCTTTTTGATTCCATTTCATTCCTCAGAGGCTGCTTTTTTCCAGGAGCAAGCTTTTCCTCTTTAAGCCCTGAACATCATTCCATTCCAAGAGCTGATATACATTTTTCTTCTGCCCCATTGTTATCTACGGTGATTTATTGATGTAATTAATTTTTATTTAGCATTTATTTAGCAATTGATAATCCAGGGATTACTTTAGTATGCCAGGATACCCTTGAGCAATGCGGGAAACTCATTTGCTACCATGGACAACAAAATAGAGTTCTGCTGATAGCAGGACTACATGAGATAATCTACAATTCTGAACTTGTTGGTATCACCTGGAGTGCAACACACTGCTTAATTAATTGACAATTAATAGACATCATCCTCCAAAGGAGATCAGTGCTGCAGATCACTAAAAATTCAAGAGTGTGCTTTGCAGTTCAGAATGGAAAGGCCACATAGTGCTACAAGAATGTTTTCTTTTTCTTTTTTCACTAGAAGCAAAGGGCATTCAGAAATCCTCATTTTTATAACAGAAAACCAAAATGGACAGATATGACAACATCCATAGGACTGCAAAAGTTTTATTCTGTTTCCTTATGATCTTCCTGAAAAAAAAAACCAAAAAACCACAACAACATTTTTTCAGTCAACTACTAAGTGGATGGAACTGGTAAATAGCCACATCTGACAAATTCAGTACTGTATCAGGCAGTAGGAAAGGTGCGCCTTTGCTGCTTCAAAGAGCCCAAATTTTCAGTGGCCTCTATTACCTGTTCTGAAAACATTACCATCTGAATATCATCCATTATGTCCTTTTAAAGCAATTGGGTACGTTACCTGAGCTTGACCCCTCAGGCATTTGCTTCTTTTCCCTTCTACATTATAGGTAATTTTCACAGTGATAAGACATGTCAAACAACATGATACCAGTCCCATTCCCATGTATGTCAATACCAAAAAGCTGGCACTAACTTTTGGTCTACTTTTGTCACATTATCTGCAGAGCAGTTATCTAATAAGCCTATGGGTAAAACAGGTTTAGCTCTGAGCAGCTCTCAAATGTACTTCAGTCTATGAAAAATACATGTAGAAGGATTGAGAGAGAAAATAATTTCTACTATCAGTTGTGGTTCTGACAGCTTTAATATAGAACTCGATGGACAGCAACAAGTCATTCCACACGTCATATAAAAATGTATGATAGGTTAAATATTCTCTGAAGGCATATCTGTTAAATTAAAATTACTCATTGAATCATTAGATGAAACTTTCAAAATATCTATATTTAACTGTTTAAATACATTATATCCTCAGCTTTATCTTTCCACGGCACTGTTAAGGGTTAAGGGTTTCGTCATACAGCTATTAGTGCACCACTGTCATGCAATTAACACCACTTAAGTCAGCAGTCTGCTAACCTAATATTGAATACACATACAACAGTATACAAAACAATTGCATTAACGGTTCTTGAATTTGAAGGTATTTGATAATTCAATAGCACATATTCTAAAATGAAAACATTTTTAAATTGTATGTAATAGCCCCTCCCCAAGAAACATAATTTAAAATTTTTCCATATTGCTTTTCAAATACTACAGTGAAAACAAGAATAGTAACAATGACCTCCACTGACAGATTTCAGCTCTAATTTAAATTGATCTGATACAAGAAAGAGAGGAAGAACATGCATGCCCTCTCTACACTCACATCAGAAAGACTGAGAGCTCTGAGTTTATTGTGACAGTCCAAAAGCACTTTATTATACAGTATTGGAATGAATTCTTAAGTCCCTCCATTTTATTTAATCAAAGCAAAGAATTCATTTTAGATTTGTGTGGTTCATTCATCAGATTGAATTAAATTTTTGATAAGCCATAGTTAAATTTTTTATAACATAATGATCTGCAGTTTAATAGCCCTTTCACTTGCTTCTCCTTTGTCTTCCACATTTTCATGCCATCAGGCAGACTGAAGGGCCTAGGCACTGGAGAAAACAAAATATGAGCTTCTTTAAAATACAGAATATTCACTAAGCTTCAGATTTATCACGAATATTCACAAAGCAGCAAGCCAGCACATACTATATTCTTATTAGAACCAAAACACTGAATCCAGGAAACAAACTTTTGTGAGAGTATATACAGATTTAATTCTGAGGAACTATCCCTCAAAACTCCAGATACAAAAAATTATTCTCTCATCTAGAATCCCACCGAAGATAATACCAAGAGAACCCCTTTCTACAGACATTTTTGTATAAAATGCTTATTCCATCAAGAATAAGCATTTAGGAAAACTATCTTATTTTTTCTGAACTTTCTTCATGAAACAACTTTTGTCTTCTACTGTTTCAGCTGTTTGTCTTATGGAAAGTCCACAGTCTTTATTCCTGAGACATCCATGATCAAACAGACTGCACTGGAACAAAGGGTTCCTGCCTTCTGTCCTATCAATCAAATCTATACTACAAAGCCAACTCTTGTTAATATGTTATTAGTTAATATGGTATGCAAAAATGCAAGTCGACTTATGGGATGAAAAGCAAAAGTAAAGAAAAAGCAAATAGTCTCCCAACTCAAGATTACTTTTTCTTGTATAGTGTATTTGTTGCACCTACGCTCAAAACACACTTTTTATTTGGCGTCAGAAAGAAGCAGCAGAGGTAAGGGTGTCTGATTTTTAATGAGGAGCTTCCAGTTTCATTAGCCTCCATTCAGCATTTATCTAATTAATTTGCCCAAGTGTTTAAAAAGCACTTTTGGGGTTTTCTTTTAATTCACATAGTCAGCAGGTATTTACCTTTTTTTTTTCTTTTTAATTGGAAGCTGTATTAATGATATATCAAAAAAAGCTTGAAATCCTAGCTCCACCACCATCTTTCACAGAATCATTCAAGCTGGCAGGCAATTCAAGATGCGACCTTGTCCAAACTCCTGCTCAAAACAGGGAAAATACTGAATTTGAAACAGGTTGCTTTGGACTTTGTCCAAGCAGGTCTTCAATCATTGCTCCCTGCTCTGGATGGTGCTCCCCCTCTGTTTCTCCAGAAGTTCATGTCAGAAAATACAGTCGAACATGTAGTAGCTGCTGGCTGCTTTATGAAGTAGCCAAGTTAACACAATCATTTTTTTCATGCTCGATCAATTTATCACAAAGGTAATAAGGGGATCCAGTTATGTCTCAAGTTCATACACTTCCATATTCATTTTATGAATTAACAGTAAGAAAAACAGTATTTCATGGGTTTGTGATGTTAATGGAATTTCCAGTAATGAGAATACTTGAGGAAGTTGAAATTGGCCAGAGTTCAAGAGATATTTTCACGCATTCCAAGTGGGACAGATTTTAAATTGATATATCCAATGGTATGGACAGTTAGGAACAATTAAGTTGCTGACCAACTTAAAAGAAAGGCAAAAGATACCTTTTTGCCTTTTAAAAACTGAGGACAAACCTTTTTAAATAAACCACTAGATTCAGATACAAGTATAATAACATGCTCACCTTTCCCCCCTCACTAGCATGTTGGAACTTAAAAAAAAAAAAAAAAAAGGGTGATTTTAGAGCTCTTAAGCATAAACTCATTAATTCCATCACAGGTATTGAGATTTAATTCAATAAAAATAACATTTGAGAAAAAATGTCATCCAGAATGAACAAAGACTGCTTGAGAAAACAGCAATTAGGATTGCTTGGATATGATGTCAGAACTGGTAGGTTTAATTGGTTTTGAACATAGACCAACCCAATTTATACATTTTACTTGGGCTAAAACAGAAAATGAACAAAAAAAAAATCTACAGAAGGAATAAGAGGTGCCATTTCTTAGGATTCAATATGGAAAACCATTCCCTTGTGGTAATCACTGTACTCAAGTACCCACTGGAAATGTGCACATCTATGAAGCAGGCAAGCTTCTGGCCATCAGGAGTCATCAAAACCTCAGATAAGATAAATGCACGTTCCCTTAAAAATAATTCATCTTTAATGGATTTGTTTCCAGTAATGAGAATACTTGAGGAACATCTTATCACTAAATACCAATAAACAAACACCTAGAGGAAAGAATTGCAGATGCTTAAATTCACCTGGGTCAGCGAAGCAAGGTGACCCTTCCACAGAGAAAAAATAGCAAAAAATATATCCCAGACTAAAGCACAGTGTGCACCAAGATGTTGTCCTTATATTTAAAATACAGGATGGTGGGGTTTTTTCCCCTAAAAAAACCCAAAAGACAACACACCCCTCACACCCCACCCCTTCCCCCCAAAAAAATCCAAATGCAACAAAAGAAAGCAAAAAAGCAAGACAAAACAGACACACTCACAACTCCACTATTCTTGCAAACATCTTTCACCTCATAACAAAGCATGAAGGCACAAGAAGAAAATGACAACTAAAGTAACATAGATTTTCTTACTTATCTTTTTCAAAGGATATCCCACAAATGAACATTACAATTTGCTATACACAGAGTAGTTCTGCATGTAATATTTCAACACCTAGGTGTACATGTAAACAATGTCCTTCCTAACACTGCCTGCGTCCATTAAAATGTCCAGCAAATCTTTCTCTATACTCTCAAGGTGGGAACTAGCAAAACATGCTCAGGTGCTGACGGCGAGGTTAAGCCTCAGAAAGGTGGCTGTAATGACACTGGGGCAGTACAGTCTGTGGTTTGCATATCAGTGTCAGAGAAGGCTGATGCCGTTTGGTACATCCAGAAAAAAAGACAGAAAAGTATAGCAATGGCTCAGATTTACACAGTTTTAATCCCATATAATTCCCCAATAGGCCTCATGCCTGTTGGTTCTTATTGGTTGGCTCCAGGCTTCCAAAGACATGTAGCCAGTAGGAAACATCAGACAAAAGGATTTAGGTGGCATTAGGTGGTATTTAAGCTGGCGAATCTGGGCCACACTATGCTGTCCCTTTTCTGAAAGCCCTGAACACTGCCAGTGTATTTTGACCAACAAATAAGTAACAGATAGATTACTGGAAAAGAACTACATCCAAATAACGCATCATGCCCTTCTTAGCACATACAATCAATGCCTGGTTTTGATATAAATCTTCAGTTTCTCCAACAGCAGTGGGTTTACAGAAGGTTCATGGTCTGTAGTCCAGTGGACGTAAGGGAAACATACAGTTTATAAACTATATTTCCCTCACTGATTTAGCCTGTGTGAAACAACACTAAAAATTGCTGATCTGTGACATTCTGCTTGAGTTTCTGCCCTCTTCTTTTGCTTAACTAAAGGATTCAATCTACCTGAACTGTTATTGTTTAATTACTGTCATACCCAAAAAAGGCATCAAATAGTCAATTAAAAATGGTGATGTATCTCCAAGAGTCCTAAGAGCAAAAAGGAATTTGATGGAGTTTCATTGTAATTCTTATATTACATCCCCACCCACTTTTGCTTCTCTACTTCCTAGCTAGGTTAGATCTGTAGTGATATATGGAGATAACAATTTATTTTCAAGTATGTCCAGAAAGAAACCCCACCCCAATCATGAAATCAATTTTTTCATAATATTTAAGATAATCATAGCTGAAAAATTAATTTAAAAAATCTTAGACTCAAAAGAACTATTTCTCTGGTCACACTCACACATGTAGTTTGATAAACCTGTTTTTTAGGAAAGGTGGGAGATTTAACAGTAATGCTGTAGTGGGCTCCAGATTGGGGTGTTCAGGCAACCCACTGGGGTATTGAAAGAAAATACTAGAACTTCAGCAATAAAAGTATATAATTTATAAATAAATATGCATATATTGGGGATGCATGCTCAGAATTCTGTTTTACTGATAGGGTTGAACAAGCCAAGAAGTTTAGAGATCACCCTAGCTGATCCTCCAAGTGATTTTGGGGCACATTATTCAGATACTCTTCCTCAGGTAGCTAAGTGGCAAACTGAGTGAAAAAGTAAGAATCTGCCTTGACACTAGATTCTTGCAGACCTTCTAAGCTTTATGGGCAAAGCACTCCACTGAAAGAGGAGGTAGGTATTCTCAGTTAGATTAAAATGCTTTCCATTACCACGAAGTAGGTAATAATTCAAGCATCCAGAAGACCTTTCTTCTTCTTTTAAGGCAACACTTCTTTTTTACTTTGCCAAACTTGAAACCCATCCAGCTTTATTGCATTCAGTAATTAATGCATTTTCATCTTACATTTTGGTGGATTTCCTGCGAAGTCAAATTAGTTATTTGAGAAACACATCAAAAATCTCAAACTTGTCTTAGGTACACTGACATAAAGTCTCTATAAAACTGTACATTCTTACACTTTTTAATTGAGTTGGAAGCTTCCACCATTTATATCAATATTTTTAACATTTTAAGTTGATTCACTTAAGTGCAAGTTTATATCCACATTAATTACATGACCAAATCTGAACAAGTGATATCTACTAAGAGCAACTTTTAAATTGAAGTCTCTGCAATAAGACAGATGACCATGGATACTAAAAGGACCTTAAAAGACCTAGCAGAGAGACTACTGAGAAATGTAAATTCTTATTTTTGGAAAACCTCTACCACACTCAATAGTATGCATGCTGTTGTTTTGTACAGCATTTTACACCAACTAAATTACAGAAAAAGGGTTTAAAATTATCACACTGATAAGCCACATAGACAGCTGAAATATTTTTGTGACAATTTTATTGTGCTACTTGCAGAGAAAGTATCAGCAGCCTTTGTTGACCTTCTGCAATTCCGTTTGGGATTAGAATTATTTAAATCAGAGCATGTATTAGTGGGCACTGATATAATCATGTGCTTTTGCAGAGATTTATTTTCAAGGTAGAGAGAAGTTGTCTGTTATCTTTCCCTATGCAGATTGTCTAATTTAAAAGTCAAGAACAGAAACAACTTAAATTCCTTTAAGGAACGTTTAAACAACACTAAAAAGAAAACATATGACACAATTACAAGATTTTCGTAAGTTACTTGTCTTTGATCTGCAAAGTAGCATTAGTGATATTGAATAAACCTATAACTAATCAATACATATCAATACCACACAAACTTTTAGACTATACAGATACAAACAGATCAATTTTACTTCTTGAGATAAAATAAAATAAATTCAGAAAGAGGAAACTTTACTGTATGACAAAACTCCATAACCTCAACACTAATCCTCAGGTCTTAAAACTAAAGCATGCTGAAATACAGTGCACTAAAAAAACAGGAAATACGATTAAAGTAAATATACATTTTGAAGATATTTCAGCTGATCTCCCCTACTCCTTATTTCTTCAAAATAGTTCTTGTTTTACAAGTTAAGAATTATAATCTCTCCTTTGCTGAAACTCCCTGTACGGTGGAAAAGCAGATGAAGTTTACAGAACCGATAGGTGACTTGAACAGTTCGCAAATCAAAGAACACAGGCCATACACAAGAAACTTCATCAAAAACCTGTAGATTTAGAGAATAGTTAGAATTATAAATGAAGGAAAAGGGGATAGAGCAACTTCTGTACTTGACTGTTTTTAAGCTTAGAATACATTTTTTCTGTATCTTCCACAACAGCTTGAACACAAGAGTCATCTGAAGGACACGCACTAGAAACTGGCAGAGACTTTAACCTTTCAGTCATCAGTGTTGATACAGTTAGCATCATCTGTTAGCTATTTAGTAGCTTGAGATATTTAATAAATCTCTACAGCTAATCACTCTAGGCCACAGAGAACAATATGCACTTTTGCTGTAAACTTCTGTGGGAAGGCCAAGAACCAGAGGAATGAGGAAACGTAACGATCTTCACAAAGCCTCAGGAAGTGTCTCTACAGTACGGCTTGTTCTCACAAAGGACAAGTTATATTGCATTTCTCTTTGCAATACAAATTTCGTAGTCTAACAGAAGCCACTCCTGCTAACATCAAGTCAGACAACTTTCATGGCAAAGAGATCATTTAAACGAGAACAGAACATTTGAAGACTGAAGTGCAGGGGCAAGATGCATAACTTTGGTTTTCTGCTTATTAAGCGGGCTTATTGGTCTTACCCTGCCCCATTCTGCCAGTTAATTACACCTTATGACAGCAGCAAGCAATTTTATAAGTCCCATATTCACATTTCTTTAATTTCCACAGGAAATAACTGGTAGACAGCATTCATAAGATATAACCACAATAAATCTTACTTTCAAATACATTCAAACAAAAGTGAAATCTTGCTATCATTTGGAACACCATTTAACAACTATTTCTTTGAATGTGATAACAAGCAGACAATAATCCAATAGGTGCAAGTGGCCTTTGATGACACTGTTTAATTTTCTAGAGAGAAGGTAGGACACAGAGCAAGGCAAGCGGTGCGCTTGGCACTTAGCAAGTAATGGATACCATCAATCAATACTGGCTACATCTTTCTTTCTAATCAGTCCAAGCAGCTGGGATGTCAGATGTGTCACAAAATGAAAGAGTTACAGGTGGGAAAGGGATCACATTATCACACTGTTGAAAACTTCAGCTTTTTGTTTTAGCAAAAGTCTTGGTGTCCTCAACACTCACAAGTGATAATGCAAAACGATCTGTTGCCAGAGTACACAGTGCATACAATAGGGACTACCACATGGCTTGCAAGATTTTGACTTTTGCTAACTGACAAAGGAAGCAGTCAGACTGAAATTTCATCCTTCTGCGTTTTCCTCATTAGATTAATGGTCCCCCTAACAGGTCTAAAAAGATGCATCTCAGTGTGTGATCTATACAACTGTTAAATGACCTAAAAAGTACCAGCTCTCCCTCCCCACAAAAAAAAAAAAAAAATCAACTTAATTAAACTCCAGATTTCAATCAAATATTGAAAAATATGCATGACCCGAGTTTTAGTACACTGGCAAACCTTCACCTACAAGCAGAAGTATAGGAAGACAGTATTTTCCAGTTAGCACCTTAGCACACTGGTCCTCTGTGACTGATGCGTGGGATATTCTCACACACACCACCAGCAGCACTTATGTTAAGTCTATCTACATCCAAAAAAAAAAAAAATTGCAGATGCAAAAATACATTTTCTACCTCTGCTTCTCACTGAAACTCATATAATCTGCTTTCTCCAGATGTTTTAAGTTTATATACAGACAGTGCCAAGATGAGAGCTGTCTCAGCGCTAGAGAACTAACTACAGACTGAATAAACAGGTCACTGAATTTTAATTCTGGTTAGACCTTGTTGTATTGTCTCAAACTACAGTTTATACTCTTATCCTAGGCATCCAAAACACTTAAAAAAACCCCACGAATGTAAATACAGCTACGGCTACAATGTTTTTAGTTACACCAGGAACTGCAGCTTCTGTAGGTCCTGCAGTAAATTGATGCTGAACCTTCACGAGTTTGTTTTCTCATGGAAGGTTGTTCAAATACAGGCAAATTACCTTTCCCAGTTATTTCTGAAGTGTGCTTTTTCTACTGGCATTTTTAAGCAAAAATGCATTAGAAAGGAAGGCATGGTATAACTAAACATCATTCAAACTCTGAAGATTGGATTTTTCAACCAGACTTCAGTTTTAAAGTTCTCTTATTACACAGAACAATGTTGGCTCATATTAAATGCTCAAGTCTACCATGATTTGCAGAAATAAAATAACCACAAAAATATGACAGTAGTATATAAGAAATATTTAAAATGGCATTTAAAAATGTGGTAGGTACAGAAAAATTGTGCCTGGTGGCACACTAAAACATGACCAAGTTACTGCAGTGCTGTGGTTCTCTGCTGACAGCCAGATATAACTCTAACAAACATACACTCAGTCTTAGACGTACTGCCTCTGGCTAAAACAGATACAGGTTAACACACAGCAAATTTGGGCAGCCAAGAAGAAATCATTCCAGAAGTTAAAATAAATCAGTAATTAAGTGACAGTTTTCAGAACTATAATTTTAGTTCTCATTTCCTTTTTTTCCAAGTACTTTGTGGGCTGTTATTTTGAGACGGCTATTAACCGCTAGGTTATTTTTAATGTCCTGCATGTGACAGATGTCTCTGGAAGAAAAGGCAGCTGAAGGACAACAAACTCATTCTCCAAGACAGGTTTTACGTCCAGTGTTACTGTGAGGATCAACTCCAAATATCCTCTAATAAACTCAAAAGTCACAATGAAAACTTCCATATAAAAAGCTATTTAAGATCACTGCTCTTTTTCTTACTAAAGCAAGCCTGCAGGACACTTAACCTTAGAGAAGGAAACATGCCTATACTGGAAATGCACTACTAGTGGGATCTTATCTGAAACTGGGACAGGGGATAAGGAAACTGGAGTTAAAGGGTATCCTACAGAAAGAAATCTGTAATTGCTTTTGGTTTTAGTGTCATTAAAATGACAAGAGGGACCACCATACAGGCTCTCAAGTCAGCAGTTTTCCTGAGCAAGTTGCCAGATACCAAGTAATTGCTATGGAAAAAGTGAGGAAAAGGGACAAGACAGAAAAAAAACCTCTCTGTAGTAGAAAATATGCTTAAAACAGTAGGAATTGAATTATTCATTACAGTGTGGGTCACTGTAAGAATTAAAAATTCTTCAATAATATCAAACTGGGTCTGCAAGATGCACACATTTTTGAAGATACCAGACAAGTATCTTTCACGGTGAAAAGATGCTATCTGACAGGAACAATGCAGCCCCTGTCTGTTTGACCCAGGAAAAATAAAAAAAACTTCAGACCATTTCAGATTAAACAATGGATTCTTTACCAAAATGCTCAAAAAAGAGAAGTAACAACCAGTCTTCTAGGGTTGAGACAGAAGATCCCTTTCTCTGAGTCAAAATCTGGACCTGGAATGAACTGAAGTTTGAAATCTTCCATTACATAGTAAGGAGTATGTTTGCACAACCGTGCGGAAGTTCATCCTCCTCTGAAAAGCCTCTTCCCTGCATTGGCATCGCTACACTGGTACCGCAGCCTGAGTTACATTTGGGTCACAATGAAAGGATAGCTAAGATGTGATGAAAAACACAGCTCATCATTACTTTTTTTCAAGTAGGTTACATCAGTCCTTTTGGATGTTACTGAGGCAGAATGTACAACAACAGGTGCCAGAGAAATCCATCTGTACTCCTTGGAAGTGCCAAAACACACAGAACTGGAAAATGTTGCTGCAGACACTCTCGGGTCAAAAATGACCACAGAAGACAAAGTAAACCACCAGCCAAGGAATCTAGTAATTTATGGCAGCAGTTTTGGTTTTGTCCCAGTTAGAAATAAAAGGCCAAGTTTCTTAATATCCAGTACGTAGCTGCCTGTATCTGTTATTATACCAATGAAATATACAAGTTAGATATTACAACAGTTGCTTTGCCTATTAATAGAGCAAGACACTCACAGCAGAGGAGACAGAAAAGACGGACAAAAGTTCCAAATTTTTCTTGGATCCAGATATTCTAAAGAGATAAGAGACTTACTATCAACATAAACATCAGTGTGTGAATACTTCCTTAGAAATTGTTCCTGCTTTCAATTTTGATCAGGCAAAACTAATTCAATGTCACTTTCCTGTGGATCACTGATTTATTTGAGTGTCATAACATGGACTTCAGAATCTGGGTATATATATAACTGGAAACCCAAAGAATCAGAAACCTTACCACTGCCCATATCAAGGATAACAGAAAGTGGAGGGGAGGAAGAGTTTACTGAGCCTTCAAGTCAGACTTGCTATTGGTCTGCTAAACAGACTAGCATTTATTAGACATTTAAGGCACTTATTGAGAGTTTAGTGACTACTTTCACCATTCACTTATTGAAAAGTAGTCTTCCTTAATCATTTTTTGAAACAATTATCTTAGCCCCTGTCTTTTATTCATTTATTCATAATAAAAATCCAAATTACTTGCTATACTGCAGCAAATCAGCACACATTGCAACAGGAGTATGGCTGCTGCACTTTTACAACAGCCTCAACTTCCAGAAAACAGTAAAAACAGGAGCATCTTACAGGAGTTCTTAATATCACAAAATTACAGCAAGGACTTCCTTTAACCTATTTAACCTATAGGTTCTAAAACTTGGCAAATGTAAAAGTGGAAAGTCTTCTCAGTCAGGGATTAAGAACACTCAGTTTTTGCAGCTGTGTATAGAATGCTAGAAAAGTATTTTTGTCTGGACTAATATGCAAAATTTGAAGGTGGCAGCCTGTCCATATTTCAAACACCACATGAATCTTAAGATATAGCAAGACAGTCAGACTGAAAGCTTAAAAATGTTGACTAGCATTTGGGACAAAATTAGAATTATATTTTTGCCTCAACCAAGCTACCTTACTTTTTCAGCATTTAAATACTCCTATTGCTTTCTAGTGATGATTAAGTTATATATTCTATGTACAATTCACTTTAGTTTTGGAACCTCTAATTAGACTGTCAGACACAGGTGAAAGAACATGATTTAAATCCTAATGACTCTTCAGGTCAGTTTAGACTTTGTTGAAGAAAAATACTGAAGATTTATAAGGTGGTCTGGAAAGCCTTTCATTCATGGAGAATAAAATATAAATTATGTTTTTCTATATCATTTTCTCATTTGAGATGGAAGAGACAAATGAACATATGACTACATATAAAGAATTTTTGAATTTCACTCCAGTCTGACACGATGTCCTTTAGTAAACTTCTGCATTGTGCAGTTGAGACATTATTTGCTTACTTGCTAATTTTACAGAGTTTGTTTGCTTGGGAAGTTTCATTTGGTTTTCGTTTGTTTTCGAAAACAGATTAGCCTGGTTGTACCAGAAAAGAATAAATTATAGGTGAGCAAGCATAAATCCCCCATTTATATGATGTTTTGAGGGCAGAAATGGCTAGGTAATGTGTCCTCAGATGACAACAGGGAAATATCTTACTTTATAAAGATGTTCACATGATCTAAAACTGCATAAGAGTCGTAATGCACAATGAGTTTTTTATTTTGGGATAGCCTCAAGGATATGGCAGATGAATTAAAGTCGTTTCTACTTTGCACTTTCACATATCTTTTCTTTCTTCCTTCGCAAATTAATTCCTACCACAACTTTGACCTAGCAGAATTTGTATCTTTAGTTCAGCAGGACCTAAATATTATCTCCAGATCTCAGAACACTATAAATGTTCCCACTATTCCTTATCTGCCATGAGAAACTATGGAGGACTCTTAGATGTTTTGGATAGCCCTGGCAGCAGAGTCACTTCTCACTCTTTGTTGAGATTCAGTCTCAGAGTAATAACAGTTTATACAGCAAAGCATAGGACAGTCTGAAGTTTTAAATATTCTTCCCTAGCAGAGCTTCCTCCCACCAGCCCAAAATCTCAGCTGACTCCAGCTTTTTCTGTCATTTCAATAGCACCTTGGGCCCTCCCTTCTTTATTTCTGACCTTTCCACTTAATTTGGTTCTCAACTAGATAAGTGAATTGACACAGAAGTTTTTCACTGCTGGCAAAAATTCAGCAGTCTAGGATTATTCCCCAAGTCCTGAAACTGAAATTTTCCTCAATTTAAGTTCCCATTTTTAGCTTAGAAAAAAGATAGATATTACATTTAATAACATATCAAGTAAGTACAAAATATTTTTTCTATTTACATACTTGTTGATTTCCTTCACAGAACTACCATTACAATAATTGTTTTATTTTTAAAACCAACTTTGTGCAAGAGAAGACTGCCTTATGATGCCTTAAGCTTTTTCTTAAAAAGCAATTACATAAAAAAATTATTTGCTAATACAAGGGAACTCAGTATATTTTTGCAAGAGATCTGAAGTTAGCAACTAAATACAGACTAATTACATATAGGATCACAGTGAATGCACTTCAGGAAAAGGATAGTACACTGAAAAAGCCCTGAAAGAGTTTTGTCTTAGTACATCTATCCATTTTCACACATTCTTGTTTTTCCACTTCTGACATGTGCTCTTGGTTTTGGGGTCAGGGGAGTGTTTCATTTTATGGGACAAGGGAAGTAAGAGAAATGCAAAATTATCTAAGGCGTTAAAGTAGCTTAAAAACATATAATGGCATAAGCTGCTTTCAATGCCTTCGATCTGTTTAAAGGAGGAGGCGGACAGAAAAAAACACACAAGAAAAAGAATATTTTGAAGGAAAACAAGAAGCCTTGGTGAAATAGTGAATCAGAAAGAATGTCTGATATAAGTTTTCAAGGAGAACATTTGTAATATTTGGGAGCAACGATATGAAAACTCAAGACTATCTTTCAGAAAGATACACATATTGGTGGAGCTGATGTTATCAAGTGCATAATTTACTCTTGATGATGAATGCTTACAGCCCTGGACTAGCTTTGGACAGCTGTTCCTAACAGTGTAGCTGAAAAAGGAGAGGGGAGGGGAAGTAGAACAGGCAACCAAATACAGTAACAGAATGGCTGCAAGCACAAGCATGTACTGCAAGGCACCTCAAAGCACAAACAAGAACACGGCTGCCCCATGAACCTTCCAGGGTAAGACCTTTCCACATTGACATAAACTGATCTTTTACCATGTTACTGAGTTTCCACAGATGGCATTAAGCACAGACAGAGCTGCCCTTTGAAAGGCCTTTCCTCGAATTATTATATTTGCGTTAAACTGTCATCACTAACATTCTCAGTTGTACTCATATCTAGATATATAGGATTAGTCTTGGCAAAAAATACCAGACAACAGCTGTAAAAGGTGATATAATATTAGGAATAAATGCAACAAAAAGACTCTAGCCTCAGGAATTTACTGGAGAGGAGCTAGTATTGCACACTCTGCATGTTAGAACTGCACTGATAGCCTATATTTTATTTCTGCCCTCCCAGGAACACTGGAGATTAAAATATTGAACAAATACTGTTAAAGTTTTACAGAATAGATCTTTCTTTAGTCCTTGGAAAAAGAAACAACCACCCTTACTTTTTTTTAATACCATTTTTAATTATTTCATAAGGACATTCTGTTGTGTTGGTAGACCCAAGCAGAGCTTCATTACTAGACAAGAATGTTACTCTCTGATCCAGTCTAACATGCCAGCAATCATTTAAAACCTACTACACACACCAAAATGAATGCTGGGGAGTTTCTACTAGGAATCTAGATTGAAGGGCCTTTGACAGCTTTTGAAATTGGATGTTTAACTGCTCTCAAATATCCGTTTACTACTCATCACCTATCTTGCATTACTGACAAGGTTCTGGAACTGAAGCATCCCAATTCTCTGTACTGTATACAGATTTAACAAATACAGCACACGATGTCTCAGGTAAGAAGTTTGATGCAACCAGTATTTCTGGTGCTTGTAACTGAATAACTGATGGACATTCATTTGTGTAGGCACTTCCAAACAGAAATTACCTAGCTAAGGGTACAAAACAAAAGCTTGAAACACCAGGGGAATCAAGACAACTGTTCAGGTTGTGCTATGTCCTTAAATGGCCTGAAATTCCCATTAAGCCAGAACTAGAGCAGACATTTTGAGGACCCTCCACAAGATTAGAATCAACATGATTGACTGAAGTGGATGAAACTCTCCCTTGTTCTCAGTGCACTATTACCTTACAACTGTAATGAGAATGTCATGGTTATTTCCAAAGGACTGCAATCCACACTTCCTCTGTTCCAACTCTGCTCACGATTAGTTGTTTACTTATTGTTCAGTGACCACGTAAAATCCAAATGACCTACACCAAGGTAGCTGTAAGACCACAGCAACTGTATATTGCCCAACACACAGCTCAGCTGCAGGAGACAGCCCCCTTTCAGAATAAAACTTAAACAGATGTTCAAGTCTCCCAGTCCAATGGAAACAGAATATCAGTTCAGGTGCCTTCCTGTATGGCCACTACAGTTAATCTAAACAAAGCCAAAATGGTATTGGACAATTCCCATCAGTAAGCAGCATCAAAGGAATGCAGGACTTATGCGTCTACTTACCAGCCAAAATCTATTCTGCTCTAGCAGAACTTCACAAGAAGATAAGACAATTTGATTAAATCTTTGGGGAATTTTAGCAAAGTTAGCCCAGAAGGAGATAGTTTAATTTGCTTTTTAAAAACACTGTCCAACTTTTAAATTATGCTGGAACATTTTTGTAGCTAAATAAATCATCTTCTTTTGCCTGTTACTTCTGCAGTTACTGCGTATTGTTCATTGACTAGCTCCTCAATCAATGACCTTTTTTACTTATAACATCCCTAGAGTCAAAGTACTTGAGGATTATTTCGAAGTCAAACCAGTGAAATGTAAAGTTATTTTTATGTCTGTATTGAATTGTTCATTATCTATCTGACATTCTGAGAATAATTAAGGACACATAGCCAAGGTAATTTTTCCTAATTAGAACAGTATCTGTACAGTTTGTGATGAATTCATACAAGCTTGAAACTGAAATCTGCTTCTTCTCTACCTGAAACTAACAGACAAAATACAGTACTTTGCTAGACTCCTGGAACTGAATGCATTTATATTTATAAAAACAGCATGAAAGCATTTTTGAAGTGAAAAGGAGAAGTGAAAAGGTATTTTGATGACTCCGAAAAAAATGCTTGAAAAAAGGGTATGGATGAATTAGACAAGGTCAGCACTAGGAGACTTTGCTTTTACTTCTCTGGACACCAATATTTACCTACCTAAACAATCAGAAGTGAAATCATAACTCATTATGATAAAATTATTACTATGAAGAATTATCATTATTGCCATAACAAACATTTTCTTCAGAAAGAGTAGTTCCAATTCAAATAAACCATTTCAGCTCATCTTTGAACTGAGGAACATGGAAAAATATTTGTTTATAGGGCTACAGAAATCCCTGTTGAAATTCATGTCAGCAGCATGACGTTCACTGGATAGGTCTACAGTCAGAAAAGTAAATGAATTCTACCCTTTAAAAACAACATCAACATCAGAGTTTTGCATTTTTTATTTTTTCAGGTGAAAAATAT
The DNA here is from genome assembly GCF_003984885.1 of Neopelma chrysocephalum. Classification (NCBI taxonomy): domain Eukaryota; kingdom Metazoa; phylum Chordata; class Aves; order Passeriformes; family Pipridae; genus Neopelma; species Neopelma chrysocephalum. The sequence goes on from NW_020897805.1 coordinate 4,453,278, forward strand.
GGAAAGAAAGACATAACCATCTTATTTTGTTCACTTCCCATTTCAAACACCATTAAAATGCCACAGTTTCTAAGCTGTACTTTTCTTTTCCAGTAATTCTTCATTTGTCATCATCTGATGCCACCCACTGATAAGAAGTAGAGTGACACGGAAATCAATAGGCAACACTCACTGAAGTAGTGGGGGTTCAGATGCATTTTACCGTTGATAAACATTGTGCCCCAGACAAGAGAAACCCTACTCTTACTGAAACTATTCAAGAAGTTCCACTAAAACACGAAGATACTAACTATTCCTGGAACTATTATTTGTTACAAGGGCTCAGTCCAGTGCTGAAGGTTCAACACCACCAGCCATTTTGGATGCCACCTTCTAATGCAGTAATGACTTCTGGTGGCAGCACCTTACCCACTCTTTAGAAAGCTCTGCTTCAAAAGATCAGAGAAATATTTGAGAAAATGGCTGCAATAACACAAAATTAATACAGAATCTTTTAAAAAGAAAAAAATCCAGAGCTTTTAGCTCCATGCTTTTTCCCCTCTCTGTACTGCTCAATCATTAGCATATTCATATTTTCTGGATCGTGCTATCAAAATCTACATAACAGAGATGAACTCCCTCACACAGCAAATACGTGTGAACATCTCTTAGCAACAACCGGTCATGAGCCAGCATGGAAAGTTAACAGTGATCCCACTTAAAACATCCCACTTATGCATACTAAATGATAATGCCATCAGTAAAAATCCAAACTGTTCACTAAAGCAGCATTCGTCTTGACTGCTCGAAATTAAATCTTCCCTACATAAGCCAGACACCAGAAGGAGCTGTGCTTTGTCCTTGACAGTTATTCCAAGAACACTTGCAAGGGAACAGTAACGTGTGCTCCTGTCCCCAACTGCTTCATTTCCAAAATTCACATTCAGGCAGTGCTTAAAAATCACTATGCACATAATGTGCCTACATTGCCATCATCAGAGAAATAAAGGAAGAGAAAGAGGGAAAACATTAACAGTCTTCTATGTTACTCAACCATGTGGAAAAGTAATTTTACCAGACTAATACAGGTACCAACCACTGCAGCAACAAAAATCAGACTTAAAAACTGGTCTGTACAAGAAGGCCTAGAAAATAAGAGCGAGCTTAATGTCAGTGGCCTCCTAATTACATGTGTAATAGCAAGGGTAACTATCACAATGATGTTAAGGTATTTTTGGTCAGACCAATTACATCCACTCCTCCAACTGAATTAAATTAAATTAAAAATTTGATCTCCCAGTAAGAATGGTCTCTTTTCTGCCCTGTAACACCTTTAGGAGTAATCAGAGAAATACTTAGAGGTGTAACTCCTCTCCTTTGCCATCATAACATTCATTGCTTCAAGGAAGGTGAACCTCTCAAAAGTCAGGTCACATTTATATTCCTACAGATGAATTGGTTGAATTATTTCATGCACACACTTTGTTTTCTGCTATTTATATTGGCCAGAAGGCTCAGCTGCTCATGGCCCCGAATTTCACTTCCTGCAGTTACACTGAAGAAAACAATAAAGAAAATGATACAAAAAACCAAAGGGGAAAAAAAGACCAAACCAAATGAAAACAAAAAAAACCCCTCCGAGCTGAAACTTTTTTCATTTTACTAAAGGCTATAAAACATGCTTAGTTTTATGTAGCATACTTCTCAAAGGGCTGCTATATATTAGATAAAAGACAATTAAGTATTCACGAATCTATTTGGGGCAGGTGGGAAGAAAACATTGCCATTTTAAGGATAAATCAAGAAGAGATAATTGAACTAGTTCAGAAAGATGGATAGAAATAAAGCCTGACCTGACTGTGGAATACACAGACTACACGTAAGAGGAGAGGGACCAAAATTAACCTTACAGGAGTCAACTTTCCCCAAACAAGGTAATAAAAAAGACAAATTCCACAGGTGCTATGCTGAGGAAAGGAAATATGATGGAAAAAAAAAAACGCAAAAAGACAAGCAATACCCTCATTAAATTCAGTCCATTTTCTTGAAATAATTCTTTAACAAAGGCACTGAGTTTTGATTGACTGGAATGCATCAAACAGGGACACTAACTGCTTGTTACCAAACTGTCTTATGCTTCTTTTTTTTACTAGGAAGAAATTAAAGATACTGAAAAAGACTTTCAAAGTACTTTTTGAATAGAACTTTCAACTCAAAGAAATGTAGCTACACATTATTGGAAAAATTATGTATTACAGTTTTTAGGAAAATGCACCAAATACTCCCTTTAACGTTGCAGTCAGTGCTTACATTAAGTGTAAAAACTAAAAGCATCTCAGCTCAGATGTTATTTTCTATAACATCTAACATCTTCTGAAGTATTCCTCTATCCTCCTGTTCCTGTCAACTTTTATTTGACCTTATGTCAAAAACAGATATGCATTTTTCATCTTGAATTCTTCAATACACACAGACTTGTTTGAATTACAATAGTTTCACTGAAAATTATGTTGCCATTCAGCTAGCTGTGACAGAAATAACTGTATGAATTACTACCTAGGGGAAGCAGCCCTCCACTAAAGGTAAGACCATTATCTCTGCTAGATACTTTATTCAAAATCATCAGCTTCAGTGTGGGTTGTATAGCTTCATCACTTTTTTTTGTACTAGCATATCTTATATTGAGTAAAAAGGAAATTATTCTTAAATACTCAACACAAAATGATCAAAATGTTTCACAGCTTATCAGTTCAATCCTTTCATATTCATTCTAACCATATATCCTGTAGAAGTCTCTGAAATTGTAAATACTAGTTCTAAAACTATTATTTGGTAGGTTTTGATACTGTAATCAGGTATGAACTATTCACAGAAGTTATAAACCATTCTCCTTCATATATTGTACCACTTGTACATTACTCATACCTCAGGAGTTCACAAGTCCTTAGTTGATTTATCACTGGTGGCTTAAGCAAAATATTTGTTCGTTGGCCATTTGAAAAGGACAGTTATTGTCCAGATGTGATTCTGTGAAGCCATATATCAATAACCTGGGAGTAGTTTAAATTAAATGCTTTAAGTAATAAACTTACAGGTATTTATGCAGTCTCTCTGAATAACTCAAGACTGCAATAACTCTGTGTTGAATAGCAAGAACGTATAATTTATACCTACATAAAAGAAACTAATTACTTCAACCACCTTACCATTTTTTAAAATAATTTATAAAGAAAAAGGAAATAAAATCAGTTTCTTTCTGATCTGATTTTAAGATTTAGTTTACAACAGTAGCATTTTGCTGTGAGGTCATTCTTCCAGTTCCCAAGAATCCTAACAGACAATTACAAAAACAACCTGAGATGAAGCATAGCATGAGGCTGCACTTTACTGCAATCCCGATTTCAACTTCCTACACCTTGCATGGAATTCTGCAAATTAAATCTTTTGCTTTATTAGAACAGATTTACATTTTTAACTTTCAGCATGCCTAAGGTTGAGCAGTGGCTTAAGTGAAGTAGGTATACAAAGCACACTACAGTGTTCCACAATCATGTTGGTCAATACCTTGGGGCATCAACAATCCAGAGAGGATTTTGAGAATTCAGAAGGCACACATGTCCTGCCTAACTGCAAGAGCCAATTAGGGACTTGGTGTCACTAGGTGATGACTTCTGAATGAGACAAGGACTCAGCAGTGCAGAGGGTTCATTGTTCCAAACATCTCCCAGATCATTCCACAGTGAAATGGGGAACTGAGAGAGGTCAGCACTGAATAAATGAGGGGAATGAGCATCCCTCAAAATCAAGCAGTAAATAAAATTAATGAACACTGACAAAATAGCAGTGGGAATTCTCTATCTCTATTGTATCATATGATTCATTTCATGTCCACATGAAACAGAGAAAGTAAACGTGTTTTTGCTGAATTACAATGGCTCATTTTTGTGGCATGAAGCTACATTATCAGCAATCCTCTGAAAAAAGAAATTTCCTTTTAAGGTGATTCACTGTAAGTGAACCTATCTGCTGGCCAGGTACTTTGGAGACCACTGGAAACTAAAGGTGATAAACGACACCACAGACACAGGTTGGCCACCACCAGTACAGTGTTTTACAAGATTTCTAAGAGCTTCTCACTGAAAGTCTATCAGAATGCAAAAAGCACTCTAAGTTCATAAATTGGAAGAGAAAGCATACAGGAAGAAATTGGGTTAGATCCAGAGGGATATTTTCAGATAAAAATCCCTTACCAATAGTCTAAAGTAATAAAGTTTTGCAATTAATTTATTCTGTTCTAGACAATTTAAAACATTTAAGATGCATAATCTAATAGAATTTAGTCAGAGAATAAGGTAGAAGCCCCTCTTTTCTGATACAACAAGTAATTACATATGCTATTTGTTGTTAAGCAGTTGAACTGACTCAGAGTTCTGCATTAGCCCTCATATTGCAGCCCCTTTTACATAGAAAATTGCCAGCTTGAGTGTACTCCCACATTGCAACGAGCATGCCATGAAATGGCTGTGAATCACAGATGGTGCCAGCAGAGATCTATCCATTCTCATCTTTAGTCATTCTGCAGGCAGGGAAATGCATTGGCTGCAGAGCACCCACCTCCTGCAGCTTCAGCAGCAGCTCAACTCTATTTTGCCACAGACAATCAGCTTACCTGCCCAGCCTGACTCTATAGCCTGGAGACTCATTCTGTGTTCACTGCACACAAAATCCCTCGTGTACTGCTGACACTGCAGCACTTCTTAAAAACCTGTGTGTTAAGCCACTTATCCCCTGTCTTGATCTGCAAGCCAATTCTCACTCAAAGGCAAGGTCTATGCAGACATCAAGGGCACAGTATGACTTAATAATGCTCCAAACCTGGTAAAGCTTCAGGTTTACTTCCATATAACTATTTCTGTAGGTGGTATTGTTGTGATACACAGAAATAACTATATAAAAAACCAGAATCTGAAGTTTCACTTTCTAAAAGCGGTAGGATGAAATATTTCAGCATACCTAATATTCAACAATAAGGAAGCAAAAAGTATTTGATACCATTAAGCATATGATTCCATCTCTATTTTAAAATTTAAATTGCCCAAAAGTTTCAAGTTAGTTCTATATTATGCTGGAGGGAGAAAACGTATTACCCTCTTGACTGGCACCATTATAGTGAACATTCTCTTCTTCCTTCCTTTTCATGATTAACTCTCTACATTTCCAAAGAAAGTTAGAAACACTAGCCTAGCCAACTAGAAACACCAGCTATCTTTATCAAAAATCAGGACAAATACTCCCATGCCACTGAGTAATGGAAAACATTGGGTTAATGTGCTGGCTGAACAAGGAAGAAAGAGGAAAGAAACCCTCCAAAGTACTCAATTTGTTCAGTGTTAAGAGATGCCTGGTACACATTGATGAGACAATATATAGCAAGATCTATATTGCACAACCTCTGGACACTAAAATCAACTTTGATGGTGACGTGAAAAAGCAGAGTCCCTAAGATCACATGGCAGGGAAGGTCCCATTGTTGAAGCCCAGCAGCAAAAGAGCTTGGGCAGCACAGCCTGTGGTCAGTACAGAACACAGCTGTGCAGTACAATTGCATCTGTTTTACTGCTCTTTTGCCAGTAAAGCATATCAACACCCTAGAAGGCTAAAGCATTGCTGTTGTAGATGTGACCTACATACAGAAATCGTACCTTGCAAATCTTGCCTGCAATACCAATACACACTATTCATAGCGTAGCCAAATTTCCTAGTGTTCTCAGAAAATTTGGGATAACTCTGCTATGGCTATGTGCCTCCTCCTCTCTCTTCTCTTCATTCGTGCAAAATTGGTGTTTACCCATGTTGAAAGATATCAAGGTGCTGGTACATATCCACATAGAAAATGCTAAATTTAGTACAAACTTAAAGCCATTTCTGCTACACTTATTATTTAACAATACAAAAATAACACCTGTTCCTCCAAAGAGAAAACATGTTTGCTCATAAATTCTGCTTGCTTTCCTTGAAACTGGGACAAATCAGCCCCATGTCTCCATCCCTGAACTGCCAATGCTCTCACATGGCTACAATCTTCAGCAGCAATATGCAATGGTTTGCTGAACTGTGTATCTGAACTCAGTATGATTATTGTCCAAGTTAATACTGAATTTTGCATATCACTTCATACATAGAGCAGATACATCCACAGATACACACACAATATAGAATGTATATGTGTATACACAAACAAATAGGGTACAGAAGAAACACGAATTTGCTCTGAACAGTTGCTTGATCACCAGAAACAGTAGTCCAAGGTTATTGGGAATGTCTTAGCATTGTTAAAAACTACAGAGTTTATAACAAATACAAAGAATTACAAATACTAACAGATACTTACTTCACATTTGCGTTTTCTACCTCATTATGTAATATTTTAAGCTTCAGAGATAAAAGTCATGGCAGATTTGAGGCCACAGTTCTAACTATCATCTTGTACTGGCTACTTCACTGTTCATTATCATGAAACATCCTTACACTTCTGCATTTATAAGAATTAAACAGCTTAAGGACCATCTCCACAAACAGACACATCAAAGAGGAAATATTTTTATCCTGGCAACAACAGAAGAGTGGGGAAAAACCAACTCTATGACACTGACAGTTATTATCTATTGTAAATTTATAATCTGAGAACCATACAACTAAAAATGTACTGCATAAATTAAAGACAAAGAAATACTCATAGATAAACTAAGGAAAAAAAAGCATATCGATTCTCTCTCATTTACACTTTTCTGAAAAATTTGTCTTTGACTAATAAGGAAAAACAGGATCTCCCTAGACTTCTTCACTTCTAACCTTAATAGCTTTTTATTTCTGCATAAACTGAAACACTGGCCACTGTTACTGAGCACTATTTTCTTAGCTGAAATAAAAATAAAAACAGAAAACTCTATACAGCTATAATAAGAAAGGACTTTGCACAAAAGGCTCTTTGAAAAGAGGTTTTTATTAGGAGCGTTCACATCTACCACTTGTAAAAACAGACTAATATTAGATAGTATCAATGTGAGATTTGGCAATATTACAGCATTTAAATTATAAATTAATTATCTGAATCTAATTCAGATCGGCATGTGTACATTCACCTAAGCACCAGAGACAACTGCAATTTCATAAAAGACAATTTATTGCCTGCAGCTTAGCGCACCAACTACTACAGCATAAGGGAATATTTAAGTCCAAACAATAATTTCTTCTATGAAAATAACATACTTTCAACTAGTTTAGAAGAATAAATCTTATGGTACACACACATATATGGAAGTATGTATGTAGATTTAACCGTTCTTGAATAAGAAATATTTTTCTTTTCAATTATGTGCCAAGCATAATTTTTTTTTACTAAAGGCCTGGCATAAATCTAGAAAAACTTCTGCAAGTTTTGTTTATAGTACAATGACTGTGTATTTGTGCCTATAAAATAAATAAATTAATAACTCTAAATAGAATGCAATCTTCTTCTTCTTATAGCAGCTATGAACCCCAAGTTCAATTTTCATGTTAGAATGTCTTGCTGTGTAACATGCAGTATCAATAGTGGAAAGCATCATGTCCATGACTACCTTGCCAAAGCCAAGCTGTAAATTGTAATTCACTTCTAAATTCTACATAGATCTAACATGGTGCAATAACTGTGCACCATGGGGTTTTTTTCTTGAAAGCCAACCATAAATAAAATAAACTTGAAACAAAGTTAGAACAAAGTAAGTATTTTTATCTGTTTTCCCTTGTCCTAGAGTCTCTCTCTGGAACAATTTCCCCACACAAAATTGTGGGATTAAAATTGCAGCAACTCTACGTTTTTCCAATTAGTGTGTAGCACATAATAGTGGTTCATGCACATCATGAAGCCTCAAATTTAAAAATGAGCTAAAAATGTCTCTTATTTTTCTTTCCAGTCTCTTTAACCACAACCTACACTGAATAGGTGAAGTCATCAGCGTACAGCATCACACCTTCTGCATCCCCTGAGCAGCTTGTTCTGCAGTATGCAAAGGGATACAGAAAAAGAAAGGTGAGGGGAAGAAGAGAGAACAGGGAGGCAGCAACTCTATCAAGAGATCTCTACCATGGTGCCATACAAACAAGACAATGATATTTACTGCTGAAGCAGGCTCATGACAATAAGCTACTGTCCATGACCACTCTCTGCAGAGCTCGCAGACAGCTTATAATTGGCATCTATTCTCAGCCACATAGAGCAAATACCAAGTTATTTTGAGACAGTTAAAGCAAAACAATAAGTCAACAACTAGGAAACTTTCACCATTTAATGTTTTCCTATAGAAGTTGGGAAAACAAAACCGTTTATACATTCTCTCCTTATTTATTTCTCTCCCTTTACTAAATATTTTACTACATCCCCAGGCAAGGTCTATGCCTAAAAAAATACTAGACATGCAGGCTATTCCTTGTGCTCTTTCCTGCTCTGTGGCCTAGAGGGAGAAATACTTTTTATGCTGTTCTCCCTAGAGCCAGCAAAAGCACTGCTGGAGGCAGAAATACACCATGTGGGAGCTGGTGTGTACAGCAGGTCTAGATATGCTCTTTCCTGAGCAGCTCAAATCACTATCAAATGGTTTTGGAGGGATTCTGGTATTTACTGGTGACCTAACACTTCTAAATATTCTGCATTTTGGTGTTTATTTTTTTATTTTAAATAAGTGAAGGGATGAAAAGCAAAATATTATCTCACCTGCTATTGTCTGTACATAGCACAAGGCAGGGCAAAATCCCTCCTTCACAGAACAGAATGAGAACTTTTCACTCTTCTGAAGTTAAAATTAGGCCTTTTATCCTGGTTCTTTCACATTCTTAACCAGTGCTTTAACAGAGTTCTGTTGTATCACAAAGAGGAATACAAACACAACACAGGAAAACAGAAGGTGCCATCAAACAAACCTGTTAGCCTCTGTCCACTCAATTTGTAACTGACAGAGTGTTAAGAAAAAGAAGTTCATACAAGTTTCAGTCTTCAAGTTATTATTGAAGAAAAACAGAGATAAAACAAATAAGGAAAAATTCAGAGTAGAATTTACATCTCTGAGCAGCATGAAAGTTATGCAGAACAACAGTCCACATCATTCATTTGGACATGTGAAATACCCTGTGGAGAGGCTTGAATCTTAAAGTAGTTCTCTCAAAGTAATGGATGAAATAGTGCATGATAAACCAACTTGTCAGGAATCCTTTTACAGCTATTCCAACTGGAAATAAGCAGCCCTCTCAAGGAACAGTTAAAGAAAAATAGTTATGTCTGATATGCTTTGTCTCTAAGCCAGAAGAAACTAGTCTGAAAAGCCTATTAACAATCTTTAAGAGATATAATAATGCAAGGGGACAGGGAAAGATTCCTTGCAACTGCTGGGAATTAACTACACAGGAGAGAAAAACGGAATAGCATTTACAGGAGAAACAGAAAGGCCAACAGGAAGAACTGATATAACTGACAGTCTTAACTGTCCGAAGGGGAAAGGTATTACATCTTTTCCCAAAAGGGTTTTAGAGTATGCCATACAGTAAAACAGAAAAAAAAATTCTCATACCTACACTTAACGGAACAAAATACATCCTAAATTTAATATGAACATAAAAAAAAAGATATTTTTTATATAGACCATATCCTGGTTTTTTTCTTACATGAATAAGTCACTGTACAGTAACTTATAAATAATTAGCCTTTGCTGCAAGATACAACACTTTGATATGAAGTTTCCTGTTTCAGTTAAATTCAGTGGACTTACCTAGGTGAAGAATGATGGCTTAGTCAATGATTAAGGTTTTGACAAATATTTTCTGTCGATAACGATAACAAAAGAATAAGCATTAACAAGGAACTGTACATTTCAGCAAATTACTATACTCACTAAACACAAGAGCAGGCAAAAAGCCAACTTCTGGCCTTTAGTACATATAGTCTCCCTCTGAAATCATTGCCACTTTCATGGATTTAAGGTGAAATTTAGTGTTGACAAGAACCCAACCTTCAAGCTACCAAAGATTTCTGTGAAATTGGTACCTCGGCAAACTCTAGGTTAGAGCAGATTTAGAATCAGGATACAGCTTGTAACCAGTGCTAAAGATTCCTTTGTCTTAGTAACACTATAATTGCATTTGATGCCAAGGTTAACTCCACTCTGCCCTCTCAAGGTTCATTTAAATGGAGGAGGTGGGAGAGGAAACTGAGAGCCAAACCAAGGCACTGGTTCTCATTTGGTCCCCCCATGCCCGCCAGCCCACAGCTCACACGCGGCACGAGGCCACGGATCCTGCAGCACCTCTGCACAGGAAGCACGGGCAGTTCTGGTACACCATGCTGGTTTTACTCTTACCTCTGAAATCTATAATCAACCTTTCTCCAGCTTTCTCTGAACACTCAGTAGAGGTTTTGATTCAGAAAGGAAAAGTTACAGTGCGTTCCCTTTTTTATTTTGAGCTAATCTCGGCCTGCCTGGTTATACTAAGCCGTGTTGGACTTCCAACTAGCAACATGCATTATCTTCCTATGCTGAGGGCTGTTTATTGAAACACAACTATAATTTTACTGTAATTCAGGGCTAAGGTATGCTTAAGCCTTTAACTTAGAGCTCTTACCTCTAGAGCTGTGTAACCTGCCACTCCTACCTGGTCTATCAGCTGTATGGCCAAAGCAAAAGAGGGAGTAAAAGAATCTATGCACCCAAAAATAAATGAGATGCTGTTCTTAAAAGAAAATTAATTTTAAATCAGGTATTTGACTGGATATTCCACAACTCCCATTCACACAGACACACAAGTTGTGTGGAAGACACCAAAATTGACCTACAGTGCAAAACAATTATTTTTCAGTTTGATTACAGTATTTATCCAGCACAGAAAAATAGGTCAGACTGCCACCTGGATATGTCAGCTATCAAGCCAGAAAATGCATAACTCAGTCTGATAAGTCTTTAGAATTATTTTTTGTGTGTGTTACATGAAATAGATACAGCTCGAGAAAAATTCAGAATTCTCTGTAGCACCTACTCAGTCAGGCACTTCAAGTGCTATTTACTGAGATTCAAACTGTTTTACCTAAATTTTAAAAATCCTTTCTGTACCTCTCCACATTTATTTCAATGTAGTCCATACAGAGACTTCTGGAAGGAGAAACAAACTGGCATAAAGTTTATTTCTCTGTTCCAAACCTCCTCTTTACTAAAGAGACGTGCTAAGTCACCAGGAAGTTTGAAATAACTAAACCTTTTTTATTCCCCAGATGGCATTACTGGTCAGCTGTGTTCTCTCCATTTGCCTTGTTATCTTAGAATACTAAATCTACAAAACCTTTCTTAATAATTTTCTAGCTAGCTAGTACTAACTAGGAAGTTTTAATAATGGCTGAAAGACTACAGATGAAAACTAGATCAAAAATGAAAACTGATGTGTTATAGCATAGCAACTGATATGCAGAAAACAAGATATCAAAAAAAAAAAATCACTCCACTAAGGAGTGAAGCCATGTCAAGGATTTAGAAACAGTTCAGAGTCTGCTCCCTAAAACCGGTCAGTAGAAATCCAGACCAGGTTACAAGGGCAATTCAAACTTATTTAGAAAAAAAAAAGAAAAAAAAAGTTAATTAAGTAAAGTAGTGCTAACACTGCAGTCACAGACGGAAGCTTTTATAAATGTAATGTTCAGAGAATGCCCATGTTGAATAACGACAGGAATTGTTCAGAATGTTAGAATATGAACGTTGAAGAGAATAAAGACACATACAGGTGTGAAGAAAGATGACATTTGAACAGACCTTGTGAGTCAGGTCTCCAAGACTGCAAAAACTGATCCACTGCAAAAGTAATACATTAACCTTAAAAGGGTTAAAATAAACTAAGTCTATCAGCATTTAATATAACTTGAAGTTCCAACAAGTATAACTTGTAGTTATACTACACCAAAGATGAAATATCTCATGATAGTAGGAAGTGAAAGGGAAATACATTAAATCTAAAAATAAACATACAGACAACTTTGTTTGTAGTTTTAAGTGCAGAAAACAAAATTCTCTGAAATATGTGGTTTTTTGTTAAAGAAATTACATATTTTAGGATTAGGCAGATATATGAATGGATATAAATAAAAATCAAAACAGTTTTAACTTTTAAATCTTCAGGAAAAAAACAATTGATTTACGCCAATAACCTTTTGTATCTGCCAAATAGCATGTTATTTGTGTCTCTCATTGGTTGACAGAACAGTTCTTAACACAATCATGACATTCCAGTGCAATTACTAATTTCATTTTATGACCAATCATTTCTACTACTTTAATTGAAGCTTCATAGTCAGATCAACATTTACAGAACAAGCGCATGAGTTCCTTCCCATATCTTTTGAACAGAAGTTATTTTGTGGTTTTACTAATGTTGGCTACATTTCATACTGGCTTCCATTGCTACTACGTCTGTCAAGGTCTTAGAAAAGCGTAACTGCTGATATGGTTATAACAAAAGAATTCTGAATTACTCATGTTTATATTTGCAATTCTCTTGTAATACCCACAATATGCAATAAATGCTTATTAGACTGTTTTGAATTTTCTTCCTCTGTCCTTTTTTCATCCCAAACTCTTTCACTTTTTAAAAATTAACTTTCTACGAGACACTGGCAAGTTCCCACCTTTCTGTATATGGAGATGACTCCTTGTGAAACAATCAGCCTTATCTCCACCTTGCAAATAGCAACAATGAAACACAAAGAGAGATCAAAGCTGTTCTCACAGAAATACTTCAGACTGGAATAGGGAAGCAAAAAGCTTTTAACTCCTAACATTATTTCCCCTATCTGCTTAAAAATGTCATACAAAAGGCTTATTATAGCTTCCAGTGAAAAATATTGCTGCTTCCCAGGATTTTTAAGAAGTGTTCTTCATACAGAGTAGGCTGGAGAAGTATTTTAACTCTTCTGGACCCCTGTTTCCTTAAATCCCCATGCAAATAATAACTGGAAAAAAAATACCTTAGTTTTCTCTTACAGATGTTCAGTATGTTTTACCAACCTAGCCAAAATAATCACTATTTTATATTTCTCTTTTTTTCAACTCAAATTGGTGTCCCACTCCCTGCAGCGAAACTCTTTGCATAATATATGTTTTCATTTTTTTAAGTTTATAACACTAATCAGAAGATTTACTGGATTTGTTTTCAGAAGAAGATACTTATGCAGTGTCAAGGCAGAAAGCTTGTTTGTTTGTTGGAAGAGTGGATGGGAATGGTTTTTATTGTTGGGCTTTTTTTACCTTTCAATCACACTATTTAAAAAAATTAAAAAAAAAAAACAGTATAAAGGCAGAAAGGCCAAATTTGAAAGTACACTGCTTAAATATGCAGACCTAAAGTCGATTCTGGTCTGTTATCCAGGCAATAGATGGCTTGTTTACACTTTTATGCATGCACTGGAATACATAAATATGGTTAATGTCTACTAGCCAAAATTCAAATTAGACATCTAACAGGTCTGAATAAGAGCTGACTTTTTTTTTTTTATACATCCTAGAAGCCTTTCTCAAGGTCTTAAATGTCATTTAAGTCCCCAGTTGAATGCGTTGAGGACAAAAAATGCTTTTGCTGAATTAAAACATCATCTGCACAACTCCTGGAAACAACCAACCCGCCTAACTACAGGCATTGATTTTCTTTTTACAGAGAAGTAAACCATCACCACAGTTCTAAACAACAATAGGGAAATAAAACTCTACCAATATAAAGGCATAATGCATTTTAATGATCATTCTGTATTACTGGAATAGTATATATTTATCCCCAGTATCCTTGAAGAAAATACTTGAAGAAAATAAAGTTGCCTCTCAAGAACAAGTAATCTTTAACTGAACACTAATACTTCAACGAAGGATGCACAGTAAAGTGTATGTAGCTGTTCTGTGATTCCACCACAGAAATCCTGAGTGCTTAAAAGCTTTTAAATAATAAAGGAAACACATTATAAAACCTATGAAACCTTATTATGTACCACAGACCTACAAGTGTGTTTACTGCCACTCCAGGAATGGATCCACTGCAGAGCACGGAAGTTTCTGTCCTGTATAGCTTATCCCCAAACTCTTCTCCCCTATGTCAGGAGAACAAGAGGGAGGACTGCAGGAGGGACAAATCTATTATTTCATTGTTAGCCAGATTTCTTCTTCCTTCGCTTCTATAATTAGCACATTTGGGATCCCAGCCACACTAAGACAGACTAAGTCCCTGCTAAACATGGACTATAAAAAAAAAATTGGGATTGATTGGGCACAAAAATGGAGAAGAGTCATAATTAGAAAATACCTGAAATTAAATTTCTCCAGAAATGGGACTCTCAAAGGACTCAGCTTTGGCGCAATTCTGTTACCTTTTACCACTGACTTGAGGAAAATCCAAATTAGGTCAACGCTGTAGAATTTGAATTGTCAACATGAAAATTTCTTTTACTAAACATGTCTTCATCTTTTACTAACTAGTTTTGTATTTTAAAATCTTTCTCTATACTCCTGACATATTGCTGCTACTTCTTTCTTTCACTGGATTGCTGCAATTCCAGTAATGACAAGAGCAAGTTACATGGGAGTTGCAACACATGTTCTCAACACTGATCAAATATTAAGACAGGCCACACCCCTTTCATCAAAAGTATTGAAATGCAGTTACCAAACCACTTGCTTTTAGTTCGGGCAACACACTGTGAAGGGCAGTAATTTTCAAGTCTCCTCTATTATACAGGTCTTTCCATTTCCTCATCTACCAGGATTTTCTAAGCAGTTCAGAAGTGGGGGGGGAAAAAAAAAAAAGAATGTGTGATGCACCCTCATTATTTTGCAGTGAGTTATGCTAAAGCCATCATGAACCAAGGCTGAACTCCCAACAGCTACTAGGAATGCTCCTGAAGGCTGGCCAAGAACATTTACTGCAGGGTTTGGTCTCTAATTGGAGCAGCAGTGAGAACTACACTTCATTAACATCAGGGCACCTCTGAGATATCATCTGATGCATGGTCTGTTCTTTACTTCCCAGTATGTGTATGTTTTCAGTTCTAACACTTTATTTATAACAGAATGAGAAATTTTTTCTTCAGTTGACATTATTTACATCTTGCAAGTTTTTCTCAATGACATTTACTCATCTTTAATTAGATACTTAAATGTTTGGTCTGCCTGGCACCACTGCTAATGGGCCGTGAAAAAAAGAAAAGAGTAGAAAGCAACAGTCCTTGTTTTTTCTTAACCTCAATTTCAATTTTGTTTCCACAGGTTGTGGTTTAACCCCAGTCAACAACTAGGTACTGTGCAGATGCTTGCTTGCACACCTATCCCTATGGTGGGATGGGGCAGAGAATTGGAAAAACAAAGATAAGAACAGTTTCATAACTGAAATAAAGTAAAATATAATTATAATAACAATGAAAAGTGAGATAACAAAGAGAAGGTAGATAAGAGAGTAATAAAGACAAGTGATACACAATTGCTCACCACATGCTGGCTGATGCCCAGCCAGTCCCCCAGCAACAATCAGCACCTCCCAGTTTATATACTGAGCATGATGCTCCACGTTATGGAATATTCCTTTGCTCAGTTCAGGTCAGCTGTCCTGGCTGTGCTCCCTCCCAGCATCTTGTACACCTGCTCACTGGCAGAGCAGGGGAAACTAAAAAGTCCTTGACTTAGAGTAAGCACCACTTAGCAACAACTAAAACATCACTGTGTTATCAACATTAGTCTCATACTAATATCAAAATGCTGCACTGTACCAGCTACTAGGAAGAAAATTAACTATCCCAGCCAAAACCAGGATACCATAATATTTTCCAATTCAGGAGTCAAACGGCAGCTCTAAACCTGAGCTAACTCACTGAACAGGTTCTAGTGTTGCTCCTCCCAGTGACATTTAGAATTGGGAAGGGAGTGCTGTCTTTTAAAAAGGATCTACTAGACTAACACGGAATGTTGTCTTTTTTTATTTTTCTTTTATAACCAATGGGGTCAAAATAGATGGCAATTTCTCCAGTCTCACAGGCCTCTTGCAGAAATGACTAACAACTGCTGCTACTGAAGGACTTAACAGAGAAAGCATTATTCAAGATCAGGAGATTGCTCTAGCAGATTTAAAAACCTGAACACATGTAAGCTCTGCAGTCAAATAAAGAATCACTCCCTGTCCTAGACATGTATCTGTGCAACTTTATTTATCCAAGACAGATGTTTTGCTTATTACAAAATATATGTCTCGTTGTTCACTTCTGACACAGATTGCTTTTGTCAACACGCTTAAAACAGCATAGGAAGAGCGAAGTTAATTACATCATGCTTTTATGCTCCTGAAGTAATGTTTTATTATTGTAGATTATATTTAACCATCTATTTGGATATTTTTTCATAACCTTCCTCTTAACTTCTTTGATTTTGCCAAGACTTCAGCACTTTTGGTAACCTTTCAGCTAACACCTGCAGAGGGTAAGAGGTATTGCTTAATGCCTGAACCTTGTCTTCATGAAAGACACTCCAAGACAAATATAGTCTCAGTGTAGAATGTCTCTCTTCATGATGGAGGAGACTCAATTCATGGTTTCTAGGCCTTTCCCTTATATAGATTTTTGCAAAACCTAGCTCATAATTATTTCACTGATGCTCACTAGAACTGCATCCCTGACATTATTTCAAGAAATAAATTCCCTATTGTTATTTTTCCTCTTTTTCTTCACATGTCATACTCTGTCTTTCAATTGTTTGCAAGACCCTTATTTCCAATAGTCTGTTCAACAGCTGGAACCAAAGAAATTCAAGTCAAATTTAAGTTGCTCAGAAACACTTAAAAAGTAAAACGCACTCTCATGTCATCTTCCAACTGTGTTAACAGAAGAGAATGTTTTCCATCAGGACCTCCAAAAACAAAGGGTACAAGCTGGAATCATCATCTCTGTTAACATACCCACAATGGACAAACACCTAAAAGGTTAACTTGGCCAGACAAATGGATCTTAACTTTGACACTACAAGACAGCAGGGTTCTGCTTCACTAGACAAGATGAACTCATTTCACCACTGTATCAGTTTGTCCACTTTTCTCAGGTTTGTAAGTTACATAAAATGATTAAACAAGGGTGCTTACATTCCTTCATATAAATCTATACCCCAGTTTTCACTCATCAATGACAGTCTTCCATGGAATTGAAACTGTATAAGGAGGTATCACTCTTCATCTGTTTTAAGCATTTAATTAACATAAAGTATCTGTAATCTTTAACAAAGTGAAGAAATTTTACAGTAGACAAAAGTCATTTCAGTATGATTTGTGCAAACATACAACAGACAGGATATTATGAGATTATGAAAGACTCATTATGAGTATTAGATGCATATCAGGTCTATACATTGAGGTTACAAATAGTAAGTGGGGTAGCAGCTATTCTAAATCACACTGATGTCCAGCAGAAATATATGGTATGTAATAAGTTAAAGTGTGGATGTACCACACACAAAAAATGCATCTGATGCTTACTGTTTTGTCACTGAATTAGTCATCAGCAATTCCTCCTGCAATGCTTCTGAAGTTTCCCACACCGTGGTATATTTTCAGAGCTTTCTGAGTCATTGGGCCTGGAAGGAGACACTCCCGAGTACATTATCTCCCTGAAAAAAATGTCAAGTCACACTAAACAGTATTACCATTATAAAGTACATGCTTCTCAGTGAAACCCAAATACAGCTTCAGAAGGAGAAGCCAAGAGGAGGAGAGGGGAAGAAGAAAAAAAAAAAAAAGGGAAAAATAAGTCCCTCAGCCATATCAAATTTAAATATGACAGCACTGATATTTGTGTTGCTATTTTGAATACAGTTCAGTCCATGTCCCTGTAGTATATTTTCAGCAAATCCCAAAAGCACCAATTAAGTTATTTTGTTTTTATTATTGTTAAGCTGATACAAACTGGAAACTGGCATTTGGGCTAGATTATGTCACCTTTGGCCATGCTAAGTAATATCTCATCCCTAAACAGTTTCATTTTTTGTAATTTGACTTAATGAGTGCTTAACAAGAGTTAAAGCATCATTCAATGAAATTAAGAGTATGAAAAATTCTTATTCTTATTTATGCCATTTTTGTGTGGCATTTGTAAATTTGCTCCCAGTCAAATGAAAGTTGTTTTATTCTCCTCAAGGAAAGCAAGTGCTCCAGTAAAATGGGTTATTAGGTAGAGAGGTAACTTCAAGGAAAGAAGTGAGGACCACCATAACAGTGAAATGGACGGTGCACTAGAAACTTCCACCACTCGATATCCCATTCCCTTTATTCACTACCTGACAAGTTATTTGGTGTTGTTCTGCAAACCAATAAGAAAACATGAAAAATGTGGAGTTAAGCACTCAGGCCACGAAATTCAATCATGGATTTACACTGGAATAGTCAGTCTCTGCATCCACACCTGGACAACAATTCACAGGTGTATACAGTAAATACAGAAAGTGAAAAAGGCATATCCAGAAAACTGTCCATTAAAACCTTGAAGTATTTCTCATAAATCACTAAACAAATAAAATTCTGTATGTTTAGTTGCAATTTTACTTTTATCAGTTCGATTTATGTTTTTAGCTTGCTTATGGACATTTTTGTTATTTACCACATTTAAAGACACCATTCTTTTCCTCCCAGGAGGCAACTGGGAGCTGATTCTTACAGAAGTGGGATATGCAAGTGTCTAAGACACATAATTTTGTGTTCTCAGTTTCCTAAATATTAACTTTGTATACTATCAGTAAAAAACATAACTTGAACAATATTCAAGATCACAGTTAAGTTTTAGTATTCTCATATAAGGCAAAGAGTATCTTCTGAAAGACCAGCATTAATTTTTCTTGCAGCCCCTCCATTTCCCCCAGTCTACCATTCAAATACCAACTGATTATAAAACCAAAAACCTTTTAAGAGGAACCAAGTATCATTACAAACATATCTCTAAAGTACGTCATTTAATCTAACAGAGAAAACAGAGAATCTCTCCACTCACTGCTTTTATGAGAGAAGTTGTCATAGCAGGGATGAGTCATGCCGGTTTATCAAAGATGTTCCAGATCAGGCCATCTCATTTTTGGTAGTGCTTAAAGGATTTTCAGAAGGCATTTGAATACTTTATATCAAATATATTAACATAAACTAGCTTAAATTGACATAAGTAAAGCTAAGCTGTCACACTACTGGAAAACAGAACAGGAAAGCATGATAAGCAATTTGAGGGAATTTTCTATCAGTAGGTCAGTGAGACTAAAGAATAGAAATAAAGATATGTATTAGCAGCATGTATACTAGTATACTTTATGATAATAAAAGAAAAACTCTCTGGGCTTCTGCAGCTAGCTATAAGATCCAGAAGAATTACACTCTACAGCTATGTTTTCTTCATCCACTACTTTTCTTCTATAGGCTTTCATTAACAAGGTCTTACATTTAACTGTTTGGGGGGTAGGAGTGAGCTCCCTGAATTTTTCCTCTGTCTAAAATTCAAAACTGGAAATAAAAATATGATTTCCTTCATGACATAAGGACAATGTAAAACAAAAGAAGTTGCCAAGGTTAAAAAAATAAACAGACACAAGTCCAATCAGCAAGTGAGAGTTAGGATGTCCCTTTCCAGAGTTAACTTCCTTTGATTATGATTCCTATCTTTCTTTCCTGCTTATGACTAATTTACCTGCATGAGTGTCTATGTGCTAAGTAGGGCTTTTCTACTATATGAATGTGTTCATCTCCTCCCTTCTGGAATTCTGCACATATTTTTATTGTTTCTGCTCTATGTCCTATCAAGTCACATGTTTGTATGCAGTACACAGCAAAAACTCAAATGTAGTAACTGCTTTTTTAAAACAAACAGCCCAAACCAAATGAAGAGAAAAAGAAGCCTGACTTTGCATATTGTTGAGTAGTCTGGGAGGCAGTGGAAGAAACAACCAGAAATTGAGAAAATGCAGAATGACAGCCTCCCACCTCAAGAAAACCATCACTGACCTTCAAGATGCTTCAAGTTATTAATTGTACCTTTGCAGTACTGTAAGTCTCTGAAAAGCTTAATAAGGTTTAGAATTCTAAACTACTTCAGGGATGCTTCCTAGCAAAGGGCTGAAAGCTAGTCTGTAGGTGCAGCAGCCAAATGACTTAGACCTGAACAACTCTCCCATTGATCAATACTAGTTATTGAGGTCTCCCTACAATCTGTATGTCAGTGAGGAAAAAAAAAAGTCCACTGAGGACATGATGAACAGCAACTGGCACACAAAGCACACCAGACCTTTTCAAATCATCTTCCATAGCCCACGTGTACCCATGGAAAACACTGCAGGACAGATAACAAGAGCCCGATTATTTTTCAGGAGCACCTCCTTGGCCTTTCTACCTAATAACCATGTGTGGTGGTTTGGGCTAGGCCTTCCTTGGTGACCAGTTTGTAACCAAGGAAGGGTCCAGATTTACCCAGTATTCCCTACGATTTTTACGTAAGCCAGACTATAAGAAGAGAGGAGGAGAGGCCTTCGCTCTCTTTCCTTCCGGCGGCTTGGAGGTGCAGGTTCCCTGCTGTTGAGTCTGCCGTGTTGGGGAGTAAGGCCTGGTTAGGCCTTGCCGACCTTGGGAGACAGAGGTTGCCGGCGATCGTTCCGGAGCGACTCTCGGTTGTCCCAGGAGAGTAGTGAGATATCTTCTTTGCTAACTTTTTAGTTACTAGATCTCGGGCTACTGATTGGGATATATATACATATATATATATTTTTTTTATTTTAGTTTTGTTCCTTTTCCCCTTCCCCTTTCCCTTGTGAAATTGTATATAAGTGTAAATATATTTATATATATCACTTTGGTTGTCTCTCTCGTTTTCGGGTTTTTCTTAGTTCTTTCTCCCTCTTCTCCCTGAGGTTTTTTTTGTTGGGGGGGGGACTTCTGGTGGTAAGGTTTGGAGACTTGGCAGGGAGCCAGCTTCAAACCATATCACCTTTATTTGCTGCACCAGTTGTGAATTTCTGTATTAATATAAACTACACAAACCAATGTTGTTTTGGTAAGGAAAGGAACACAGCTGCAGGTCACAAGGGGAGTGGCATCAGAGGTAAATGCTTCCACAGGTAAATGAGAAAAGTAAACTTCAGTGATAAATTCGCACAGACAGTGGGAGTAAAATCCTCATTATTGTATTCTCAACAGCTGTCAATCCTTGTCAGTGATCCAGTTAAACCTTAAAAAAGAAATTTCAAAACAATGTGTGCTGCTGACTATCACAGCATTAATCAAGCAAAGGCAGTACAGATATATATTGAGACGTATATATTGTGATCAGAGGGACAAATGGTGGTAAAACCAAAATAAGACAGTGGGTCATGGAATGGATAGGTAAAACTGACCCCAGAAGCTAGAATTAAATCATTCCCAGTCATGTGTCTTCCAGAGATTATTATACCAATTAACATTTCAATACTTATATATTCCTTAGCCCTATCACTAAAAGAACTCTTCCCCAGACATATTTAAGAAGCGTTATCTGCATTACTATATGGTTTTATACCTGTTCTTATTATGAACTGCTGTCCTCAGTTATCTTGGATTGCGAAGTTTTTAATGCTAAATGTACTAAATATAAACAACAACAAAAAACACAGTGTGGAAAAGAGAAAACTTTTTTTCCATTACAGTATGGCAGGATCTCTTATTCTGAGATGCATCCATGAATTTCATTTCAATACCATCCTTCTAGAAGATGTTCACAGAAGAATCTGTATTTTCTTCACCCTTATATAAAGTACTGCCCTTATGGGCAGTACAGTGCAATCAGTGCAATACAGAAACAACAGAAAGCTGCTCTGAAAAATAGCCTCTATTAATCCACAAATCAAGTTCAAAAACATGGCAACTGAGTAAATATTGATACATAAGACATCCTAATAAAAGGTCTCTGAGTTAAACCAGAGGGAAAAACTGTCATAATGTCATATCACTATTTTAAATGCTTTCCTTCCCATGTCTACATACTGCCTTCGTAATGACTAAATCACATTATGCCACCATTTGTTTAAACGGGTTCTGAAAGCAAAATATTCAAACTAAAACATCAACTCCTCAACGCAGGCCTAAATTCACCCTCTTCAAAACACACAGCTTCTTGACGTACTGAAATTCCTTCAAGCACTATCTATTCTGCACTTACCAAAGACTTACTAGACACAGGTATATGCAACGCAGATTTTCTATTCTATGGAAAGATCTACATACATTTTTTTATTTACATCTACATAGATTTTTTAATAATATTTTGTTTCATATCAAGCACGGAACAGAAGCTAATGCAAAGCTGGGAAGCAGACCTTAGAGCCCAGCTGGTGTTATGGAAACTTTCCCTGTCTGACCATCCTGGAGCCACTCCAGCAGTCACATTCACACCACCTGAGCTGGGACCGAGGCCCCTTCGCAGCTACACACCTCACACTCACAACAGGCAGACCAGGCTTCCTCACTGGCTACACCCCAGGTTCCCCACAGCAGAGTCTCTGACATCTCGATCCTTAAAATAATTTAATCTTGGTGTAATAACTAAATAACAAAATAACAGCTTGAGCCTCTGAGGAGGGACCGAAGACAAAAAAAAACCTGGGCTTTTATACCCTTACATGGCTTTTATCCCCTCACAGTCTAACTGTGGCAAAGTCTAGGGTCCTTGGCTCCCACTGTGTCTCTCAGTGTCCATCACCTGGCCAGTCCCCAGGCTCTCTTTTGTACTGAGTCAACAGTTCATGGACTCTCACTGAGAGTTCCTGCCACCCAGAGCTCATCCTGCAGTTCCCACAGCAGCTGCACCCCGAGCTACCTGCACTGAACATATTTCTTAACACTGGTTCTGTGGTTCCCAGCGCTGTGACAAGGACATGAGTAGACCTGCAACTCTCAGGCAGGAGTAAAAGGTGCTGGAAACTTGAAATACTTCCGATGAGCTGACAAGAAAGAAGGCATGTATTTTTAAAAGTCATACCAACCTTCCAGAAGATCCCTGTCAAGATAGACACATTTCAGTTTGAACTAGTGTTTTGTGACAAAAAGAACATATTTCACTGGAGCGCTCCTGGTGAGCTTTGTTCGAGGTAAGACAATAAACAAGTAGTTTAAAAAAAAAGCCAAGTACTTTATTAATTGCACAAAGCTAGGCCAGCACCTTGTTCATTCAGGTCCAGAAATACCAGTCATGTCACTTAACTCTTAGCAAGCAGTCCAAGAAGGTCTTGGACAATCCCTTGACAGAAACACTGTGTATCACACAAGGAACATGATTACTCCTACTGGAGTCATCCTCATGCTCTTGTGATCAGGTGCTTCACTGGCCCACTGAAAAAAGCCCCATGCAAGAGTCCCTGGGGTTGCTGCTCACACAGACCACACCACGTAGTGGCTGGGAGGACAACCACAGCAGCACTGCAGGGCTCGGGCTGTCAGGCATGGCACTTGCAAGGACAAAAATTAATGTTTCTGTCTGTTGTTGGTTTGTTGAGATTTTTTTTGAGGGAAGGATTTAATATAACATACATAACATATCATTTACCACACTTCCACATTCCTGTAGGTCAGTAAACTTCAGCAAATTATTCCTAGCTTTACACTAAAATTAGGTTTATACCAGAATCCAGTACATGTCCTTGTCAAGTCTGTCAGACGCCAAACAAATTCCCTGACAGTTCTTCCACAAAATTTCCCCACACCACTGGCCTGTAGATGTCAAATCATCATTACTAATCAAATTAAAAATATGACGTTGAAAAATAACATAACTATGTTTTCTATGGACTTCTATAAATTCAAGACAACTCCCTGACCTTTTCTTACTTTTCAAACCAATTATTTTTTTCCTTTGTCAGCTAAGATTTTAACCCTAGGACAGACAAACAGCATATTTCCCATCTTTATGACATCATATGCACTATGTTGACCTCACCCTTTCCCTCTTGATACACACATATAAGAAAAAAGTAAGTTTACATCTTGATTTCTGCCTTTTTTTTTTTGAAACACACCCTTGTTAAGCAAGCACTCACATATTTTACATCTGAAATGCAAGATATTATGTTCTACATCTTTGCTTTGCCAGCTGCCTCTTTAGCCAGATATCTATTGATGTTATTTCTCATGTTCAAGAAATTTCCTTGAAGCAACACAAATAGTTAAATTTTTCTCTAATTTGTAGGAACTAATACCTGCTGGGTTCTGAAATCTTAATGACAGTAAATAAAGTGGCTCTTTTAGCATGATGAAAGCATAGGACTTCAAAACCCTTGCACAAGATGACAGGGAAAATCAAGAGTTCCTGGAATGGTGATCCCACTATTCTGGCATTACCAGATCAGGGCAACCCTGCTTCTTCAGATGATCAATCTTACATTCACCTCCCTTTTTCTACAGCAGGCATAGGCAGAAGCCAGCAAAGCTGTCTAATTTAATTTCTACCCAAATTCTTTGACAACTAGATATGAAAATTGAGTTTAACTCAAAATCCCATAGGCTACTATGGAAAAAAAATCCATGTAAAGTATTACATATTCAAGTCATCACTATAGACAGGCACTTGCTTCATAGTAGGAAGACTAAGTTTAAAGGGGATATCATACTACTTCCCTTTATTAGTGAAAACTATTTAGGTTCATACACTGCCTAAAGGGTTATGAATTCAAAATGTTGCCCAAGATGCCACTTTCATGATTTATTTTTCATTAAGTTCAAATGCATCATTTTCAGACCTTGGTTAGTTGTTGCTAGAGTGGGATGCAAGCTGATTGTTTTTTGGTTTGTTTGCAGTTCTTTGGGAAGATGATGTTAATCAGGTTTCAGTGTCTGTTCTTTGCAGAGCCAGCTCCGTTTATATTTCAGTGCTTTGAATTTCTCTGTTGAAGTGAATTTAGACCTCCTCATTTTTTAAACCTGGAAGCTACTCAGCTGAATGATATGTATATACACAATATATACACATACATAGTTTATTAACATAAGTTTCTCTAAAAGAAAAAAAAAATCTAGGTTCACTTTCCTGAGTTTTCTTTCATTGGGCAGGCAATACACAGGTTAACCTAACTTCTTCTGACCTGTTAACGAGACCTCCTTTTTTCCACACACATTATGTATTCTGCGCTAATTAAGAAAGAAAGTTAAGCTGCACTTTGTGTAAGGCAGTCTGCTTGCCTTGAGAATAGGAGCTGCACTTCATCTCCTCTCCAATCAATAATCCATAAACTGGGGTTGAATGTGCAGGCTGTTTGCCAGTCAGCTGTAGCTGAAATCTCTTTTCTAAGCCTTTCCTTTTCTTTCAATCAGCTCTGCCCAAAGGAAACATTTGAGATGAAAAAAACAAAACCCCAGGTCTTTCAGTACTCTAGTTTGTCATTTATTCCCCTCCAAACCAACTGTTTTCACATGCGGCACATGCAGATTTAAATGAATCTTGGAAAAAGTCCTGTGTCAAGATGGGTTTTGACCAGCCTTCCACTAGAACTGAGCAGGTTCACTTTGGAATGTAGAACCACACATAGCACCTTGTGTGAAGGTTTAGGTTTTAGTTCCAAAACTATTAAATCTTAAGAGGTTTATATACCTGCAACCTTTCAACTTTACTGGTTTTCATTAGGTATACAATGCACACACAGAAGCTTGCTTATAAAAATTTCTGTGCCTTCACACTTACATTAAAATTTACCACGGCACAGGCAAATTTTGAAAGTTTTCTTTTAAAGCATCACTTCAGCATATTTGGCTTTTAAACTCTGGCATTCCTGAAGCTATTACAGCTGGCCTTAATTAACCATTCAGGATAGTGAAACCTTTTCCAATGACCTCAGAATTTAGAGACAGGTATGCAGAAGCTGTATTTCATTTTTTAATAAAGTCAGTAGAAAAACCCAAAAAGCAGTAGAATAGTATCATAATGATGATAAAAAAGATGAAAGAATCCAGAAAACTAGACTATTAAAAGTATAAGAACAACATAAAGACGTATACCTCCCATACAAGAAAATCTCTTCAATACAAGATTTCATTGGGAGATGGAAGTGTGTGTGTACACACAAGACATTACTAGTGATAGCTTGAATTGTAATGGTTACTTGATCTTTTCCATTTACCTTAAGATAAGAAAAGGAGAAACGGGGGTGGGAAGCAGTCTTACAAGTCTTCTTTGTAAATTTTTAATTTGAAAAAGTGCTATTTCAGCTGCAGTGACAAAATTAAATCTACCTTTGAATTTAAATTATTTGTTAGATCCTGTGCTACGGTAAACATAACATCTGAAAAAGAGATTCACTGAGGGGTTATAAATTCACTCAAAACATTTCAGTGAATAGTATTTCCAGTAAAAAGTTGTTTCTTGAAGGGATTCTTGCTTTCAAGTTTACTCATGCACCTGAGTTAAGAAAACTGAAAAGCGGTTTCCAGATTTATCATCCATTGTAATAATACATACACTTCAAGCAACTAGCAAAGAAGCAACATGATACAGTTTTTAAATACAGTACTAAGATCAAATTTAACTTTAGAAGAACAGACAGAAAAAATATGAAAGGGGATAACATAAGTTTTCTTGATATTTATGGCTTGTTGTGAGGTACCTACTAGATTTACAAAACTTATTTCTGCATGTAACTAATCTGCCTACCAGTCTAGCATTCCTATCTCTTCACAATAATTCCAGCTTATCTATCATTACTCAAATTGTAACTTTAGAAATATAGAAAAAGTGTAGCTTATCACACTTGTTGCTGTACAAGTCCTGCCATGGGCACTTGTTAGTTTTAGTTCCCACACTTCCCTTTAAGACCTGAAACATGGCACTCCAGGAGAAAACTGAAGAGATCCAGTATTCCCATCACCTTGCACCATTTCTCAGTAACTGCCACTTTCTGCAAAGGTTTGGACTCGGTCATTAATCTAATGAGAGACACAGAGGATGTCACACATTTGAAGGGCATCATTATTGCCTCCCCACCATGTTGTGTCAGATGACCTCCAAAATGGTATTAAAAGGTATACATATCAAGTTGTTTGTTTGGTGTTTTAAATAAGAGGATAATTCCTGCTCTAATGGTGACAAAAAAAATTTAAATCAACATTTATCACCCAAGGAAAATGGGAAAAGAAAACTTTCAATTAAAATAGGCTAAATAGGCTTCATACAAGGAGCAATCTATACTTCCCCCTCCCCCTTAAAAGAAAATCACACATTCCCTGGAAATACTGGTGGGGTTCAGGGAATTCAGGATCTCCCCATCTTCTCAGATCTCAAGACACCCTGCAGATATTTAAAGCTGCACCAAGAATAGTATCCAAAAGGGATGATTTAGATTGTAATATAAATGCACAGCAGGATACACATCTCCATGAGGCAAACAGCCAAGCCTGTCAACATCTGCTGCAGAGAACCTGACTGTGGGTTAGAAGCTCCACAGACGCACTTGCCACAGGATGTAAATTAAAAGTATAAAAATTCTTAGGGTACAATACAAGTACAAACATAAAGGAAGGGGGATGGCATTAAAGCTAGGAAAAGACATCAGGTTTTACATTTTTCCAAATGAGTTCATGCTCACAATTCTAAAACACTTGCCACCAAACAAGTCATACATACTTCTGGCAGACAGACATTGCCTTTGGGACACTAACTTCTATTTTTGATTTCTAGGGCATTGTTCTATCCAGTGTGCAGGCGAGTGCAGGGAAATTCCTTAAATGAAACTCTACTGAACACTAAAGTCATTTAGCATTGAAGTGATTTCTGGTTGTAGCAAGAAGGGAGACTATACATTTTATTGAGAAATCAATCAATCGCCTGTGTAAGAGCTGAAAATAGTCATCTGCTTTTACAAACATCCCCATCACACCAAACTCAACTTGCTATATTTTTACACAGTGACATCATGACATAATTTTGCTGCTGTGGTTGCATGGCATATAATGATATCTGGACTGTAATTACACATGATGCACCTATTTGGATAACATGGCCACAGTATTGGATGATGAAGAATTGCACTACCTATCCAACATTACTGAAAACATACCTGGAAGGAGGAAGACTAATGCCCCTTTAAACTGAAGCTAACCCAAGGAGAATGACAGTTTTGAAGATTATATTCATTGATCAACAACTTATTTCAGAAGTAATCATTAAAGAGACTCTGCTGGGACAGCAAAATGCATGTTCTTTCTCCTTCCCATCTCAGCCCTTACTGCTGTCCCCATTACCATTCATACTTCAGAAGAGATGCTAAAATCCAGTGCAAAGGGAGGGAAGGGGGAAACCCAAACACTTACTAAATAACAGAGTTCTGTTGAAAAATAAGTGTGTAGCCTCTCCCCAAATGATGCCTTAGGCATGCAGAGGATTGCCTGTTCCCCCCTGGGGCAGGCACAGAGCCCTGTCTGGGCAAAGGGCAGCTGCAGGTTCTCCGGGAGGGGGTAACAGCAGAGGGGTTCAGAACCACGCACTCCGCGCGAGCAGCTTCCAAGATCGGCAAGGGCAGCTTCACCTTACAGGAGAACTCCTGCCATTCCCTTCAGCCCAATGATCCAAAAACTTCACATGGTGAGAAGCGCTTCTCGCCACAAGAACGCTGTGAAATATTTTTTAAAGTTTCCAGTTCCAAGAGGCATTTCTGGAGCAGCCAGATGCTGGGAGGAAAGCCACTACACCTGTGACTCAGATAGAGCCAAAGTCCAATGCCATGCCAAGGAAATATGAAGTCCAAGCAAGTATTTTGTCATCCTGTTTTTACAGTTTAAATACCTCTAAAAAAATGTTAATTCATTTACAAAATATACAGCTTCTTTTTTATTTATGTTTCAATTTATTAGAAGAGTATTTTTTACTCTACCAACGTAAAGATTTTATGTAACAAAGCTTTGAATAAAATCACAGTAACATTTCATTATCTGCTGTAAATAACAAATGATCTACTACTTTGGAGCCCTCACTGAACACTGGTCTACTAAAAACTCAGGCAAAGAGCCAAATTCTGGATTTGTGAATATGCATGTGCCTCTTACCAACCTCAGTGTGAGCCACGTGAATGAATCTCTAAGCTGAAGTTGGCTTTAGTTCGTGTTTTAAGCCTAATGAACTGGTAATAATCAAATGATTTGCTCCATTTTTGTCTTGTATATTTAATAAGACATAGTAACAAAAAGGTAAAAGAAACGGAACGCAAACAAAAACAGCTACTCACTGATCTTCAGTATCTCTGACAAAGTCAAAGGACTAGACAAATTTTGGACCAAAAAAAAAATCTCAGAAATCAGGTTATTGATTTTTTTCTTTTTTATTTTCTGTCCTGTGCTGGATATAATGAAACTGTTTATTTATTGCATATAAGAATGAGGTAATACAAACCAATTCACTTTGCTTCATTTGAGTTCAGTTTTACTTACTACACAGAAAAAAAAAAAACTATTAGAAGAGTGTCCAATCAGCCATAAGAACCAAGGCAGAACAGTGAGAAGGATTGAGACAGGATTGAGTACAAATAGTAGGGAGAAGAGAAAAAAAGTATGAGGATCAGATGGAACAAGTGCAACCTGACCAGCACAAGGGAGAGGCAAAATAGCAGGCACCAGATACAACTCCATTCTCTGAACAAAGGACATGAGACCGAATTTCTCATGTTGTTACTACATCACAATTTGACTTCCTTGAGTGTGCTTTACATCTTTTCTATACACACACAAACACACATGCTCACCTAATAGGATAGCTACACTGCTAGAAACTGCCACAGAAACCAGTTATAAGCATGGACTAGGACTTCTGGGATACAGACTGTGGTCTGAAGTAGGACTGCATGCTCAGTATCCTAGAAGCATAAAACCTCACCTATATTCTTTAGTGCTAATATCACATCTGTATTTCATTATATACTTTCAGCAAGACTCAATCTTCTGGCTTATCAAACCTACCATGTTTGTTATTTGTTTATTCTTTGTTAAAGAAAATTAACAACATTTCTTTGATTTACTGCAACTTTCATAATAAATCTGACAAACTGCTGCACTACTGCCATTCACACTCATCTCAAGGGGTATCTTCAAATCACTGCCATTGATTTCTAAATATATTTTAAATCACTTGCCATTTAATGTCCCCTTGAGGAAGCTTTGGCACATATAAACACAATTATTCCTGATTAATTTATAGAAACTAATTTAATTGAATAAGTAATGAGAGTTTCTTTTCCCAGTTGGGTAGGAAAACTGAAACAAAATATGCATGTGTCCCTTGAGAAGATGCAATAAAATTAAAATCTTTATAAACTAGGGACTTCCTATTTTAGTGTATACAGTGGAAAGTAATTTTTCAAAAACAATGGTACCTTTGCATTTCTCATGTAATTCTAGAGCAACAATGCAGACGACATTACTGTTACAAGAAAATACTTAAGTAAAGATCATTAGGACAAAATCCAGGATCAGTCCAGCCTCTGAGACAGAATAGAATCACCCTTTCTTGAAAGTAAAACAGTGTAAGATTGACCAAATGGCATATTCCTTCCTCCCAACAGATTACAAGTGGCTCTTCCAACACTGATCATAAGCAGCCTCTTCTTTGCTTTTAACAGTACGTCACTGCTCAGACCAGTAGAACTGAACCAAGATTTGGCTGCTTCCATGGATTCTGCTTCATATCTATATTTACAAAAGTGAATTTACTGGAAGTTGTTAAAAAGATTAAAAGTACTAAAGCAATGCTTCAATATAACTAAAACGAACAGGAAAGAGATAGACATCTGCCACACCAGATGGGAAAAAGAAAAGGACACGACCCATTTGCCAACCTCATTTTCTAATTGATCCATTTCTGGTTGTTTCCTCAAGCTGAAACAAGCCTCCACGTTCCCACTGAAGTATTATAATTGGCTCTAAATCTGCTTCTTTTGGGAAGGCAAGGTCCCTCTTCACCACAATTTATCCTGACCGGCCTTCTTGCTGTTAGCATCCCCAATTCCTCTCTCCAGCTGTGTCCCTGCTTCCCTCCTGTACTCCTGAAACTTGTTCTACTTGAGCAAGCTCATTGCTCTTAGTGAAGAAGAGCCTTCCCTTCCCTCAAAGGGGCTGTTTGATCTGACCCAAATTACCACAGGCTGGACTGCACAGAATGATTGTCTGCTGTCTTGCCAACCATACCCTTCCCAACAATTCATAAAATACAGGTAGTAAATGGTAAATAGACATATCAATATTTCTACCACCTATTACCAAATATATTTACATTTCTACAGTCAGCTGCCCTAATTTAACCTAGAATGACCTGTTTAGCTGCAACTATTAACTCTTCATGTGTTCAGTAACAGTGATTAATGAGAAACTACTCTCTGCTTTTTATGAGAACATTTTCCCTTCTTGGAATTCTGCATTTTTATAGAAAATACCAATTTTTCCAATAAGTAAGGCCAAATATTTTAGCCTGAAAAAAAATATTAATTTAGAAGAAAACATCTAATAAATATATCCAGAAATAACTATTTGAATTGTTTCCCTTCCCCTTTTAACTCTCCCAACCTCGGGAGTCTTTTAATGTTGACAGATCCTACATGCTTTTACCAGCTTTACTAAACAATTCCACATTTTTTCCCCCCTCCTCTTGTCTTATACTAAAACTCTTGACCTTCCTGAGTGATGACTCACCACCCTTTTACCACCACCAGCCACAGCTACCATCACCTGCAGCAATGCCCCCTCGCATGCCCCCTACTTCTTGCCCCAAGGCTGGTTCCTGCCCTGAGGACTTGACTGAAAACACCAGCATGACACAGCTCTCCTTCAGCAAACCTGACTGCTCCCAAACGGTGGGGAAGACCCACATCCCCCCTCAGGTGGATATGCATCTAATTACCTTATAATCATCTCTGCCAAGTGCTAATGGGAGCATAACTATGACAGCCTGGAGTTCAACACATAGCCCAACAGAGCTGTGTGTTGGCACAGCTACACTGTTTTTATTACTCAAACTGCCCAATTTAAAGTTAGCAACACTGTCCCCACCAGCTCCAGTCCCACCTATGACTGCTGCAGAGACATGCAGTCTGATAACTCAGAACGCACAGGTCTCCCACAAGGAGTAATTTTCACGGGGTCTACAGAAATACACAGTTCAGTACCTCCTTTCCTCCCCACCCAGCTGCCAAAGCAGCAGGCATTTCCTTACAAACGCCCTACTGAATCTCTAAAGATGGTGTGCAGGTATAAATAGAAGTGGTTTGGCACGATGAGATCGCAGGGAGCAAACTGCCTCACTTTAACTTGTAAAAATGAAGAGCAACAGTCAAACTGAAGGTCAGAGATCTGTACTCAAAATTGCTTCCAAACTATGGAGGAAATACTCAAGAACGAGTATCTTCCAAACTTACAACATAATTAGAAATTGTGAGAGGGTTTTTTTTCAAAAGTAGAGTGAGGCAACTTATTCCCAAGGGTCAGAAGTTAGCTGCCTAATTTCCATAATGGAAAACTACTCGATCAAGCCCAGGATTATTTTTGTTACATGTAACATCCATTTAAAGTAATTATCTGGTCCATAGGTCTAACTCCCTTTTACTCTTATTGATTAATTCTACCCATCTTCAAAAACTCCATTTAGATTCGTACTTAAAAAAAAAAGATATTATGTTTGTGATATTAAAGGCTTTTTCTTATTTTGAAACACCCTATGTTTACCCAGAATCTTCAGGATAAAATTGCTAGCACACACTTTACAGACAACTATGTAGTAGCACAAACAGAACCTATCAGATCCACATATTCCAAGGCATCACTTTCTGTACCATTACAGTGTATGAACCACAGGCAGACAGTGACTGCCACTGCTCAGAAACACTATTCCCAATGCTGCAAAACCCATTAGGAGAACTAAACATTAACTTCGCATTTCACTGACTGGTAATTTTGTCTTTGATCCAACAGCAATGCATAAGCCCAAGTCCTCCTTGCATTCTCTATTATGGCAAACAGCTACACTCTCTGAAGAAATCTACGGGAGGATGTTAATATTTTAAAACATTAAGTGAGGACAGAATTCTTTCTGAAAAGACAGAGCTGGACCCACTGTTCATTACCAAGTTCAGAACCTACAAACCTAAAAAACTCTGCAGCACAAACTGTACAGTCTCAAAAGTGGTACCATGTTGCACTAGCAGGGATGGGTGCACCTCCCAGCTGGTATTCACACAGAGCCATGATTCTTCCCTCAGCCCTTTTGTGTTTAAAAGTACAATCCCCTATTAATTTTCCCTGTACACATTTGCATGACATGTTTTGTAATACAGGATGCTGAAACATAGCCAATATTTACACAGTTTTTATTTCTGCCTCTGCAGAACAGGCGCTGATAAGCTACTTTTTATTTCAGGTTTTGTTACTTCTAATTTCACAGAGTGCAGATAAAACTAATCTATGTGTCATGCAAGGAGCTAGGTCAGATAACAAGAAAAAACCATTAGCTATTCTAGTGACAGCATTATGTAAGTATTCGATGATGCATGTTATTGCCTCAGCTGGTCTCCTGCCAGACTGGTAATATTCCTGTTTCAGGTGACCTGTGTAAAGGCACCAAAGATTTAGGGATGGATCTGCACAAGAAAGTATCAACCAATCACTGCAGTAGGTTTGCTGTACAATGTGTATACTTACCTTGCTAGTCAAGGACACTCCTTCCTCAACAGGTAAGCGTGATGCAGCCCAGAAACTATGAGCAGAGAAGGCAATACAATCTCTTACCCAGAATCTCACAGAAATTGAAGTGAAAGAAGGTACAGTCACCACATTCTCAGCTCAGATTCACTATGTCACACTCAATATCACAGGGCAGAAAACAAATTACTACTTTTCACTCACTAAGCCTGGATGTTCCAGCTTTGCCTCAAGAGAATTTTCTAGCTTGTCATAGAAGTCTGAAAGTGGCATACAATCAGAAACAGTTTGATACCAAAGCAATCCCATTTCTGCCTTTTAAGAGCCTTCCTACTTTGACTTCAAGACATTTGCACTTACAAATCTCATTCCTAACTTTTTTTAATACTTTTTAAATATTCATGTCTTTTTAGTCACACTATCATCAGCACTTCAAGCTCAAATTCCAGCAGCAGCAGCCACATATTATCCACACTGCATGCTCCAATCATTTTTTGCAAACAGAATACTTACTATTTTTATTGATTTTACAGCTTCTAACAAAGGCTTGGCACTCTTTCAGTACACACCTCAATCTTTTATTATGAATGGGCCTCTGGTAGTATCGAAGTTAATTTGGACAGCAACCTCCTCCAGAGTCAATTCTAGACACAGAAAGCAGAAAAACTGGACTGGACAGCAAACATATGGGAGCAGGGAAACAGTCATGACTGACTGCTTGACCCTGCAAAGCCAGGTTCAAGTACAGAGGGCAGCAGCTATTGCTGAGAGCCATGAAGCAGAAGCCACTGCTTAATCCTGCTCTACCAGCACTGCTAGCCTTCTCTTACCTGTCCTTTCCACCTCTTTCCTCTTCTCATACCCAGCACAAAACACTGAGTCCTGGCCCATCTCTGGTGTTTCACCTCGGGACAGCAAGAAAGAGCCCCAGATCGCAGCATCAGAATGACAGGATTCAGGTACTGTCTCTTTTCCCCAGCCTGGTTTTTCAAACCTTTTACTTTTATCCTCTTTCTTTTCTCTTGCCCCTTAGCTTATTCTTCTCTAAACAAGTCTATTTCAAAACTCAAAGTGGCCGTAACACAGCACTTGTCTGTCATCCCACTGTCCATCCTGCTGATCTCTTCCTTTCTGTGGTGTCTGCCTATTCCAATTGGTCCATAAAGCACTTGGGGCAAACACGTAATATTTTTTGTGCACTGATTAGACTATCACTACACAACTCCTATAAAAATTCTCTTGCTATTAGACTTCATGTAAGTACATATATATATGTATATTTATTTTACCTTAAATGGAATAACATTATAAGTAGAGATGTTTTTAAACCCATGTTCTTAACAGCGGCAGTTTTGGTTTTCCAGATTACCTTCCTTTTTTGATTCAGATCAGCCTTTCCCATTTTTCCCCACAAAGACAATCTTAACTTGGAGTTCAAGTAGTAATGATTCATAAGAAGCACAAAGAATAGGTCTCTGTGAGTGATCTTCCAGAATTGTATCTCTGACTTCATTAATAGTCTCCTGATATTCAGGAATTAGCATTTATTTAAGTGTTCTTATGCTAGAGGCTGCTGGTGGTTGTCAGCTCTTGAGAAGGCTGGCACTGCTGATATGATAGGGCTATGATAAAGCTGCCTGCATTTTCTGATAAGTTTCTGTTATTTCAAGCACTCACATTACAATGTATTAGCTAAAACCAAGCCCAGAGTAGCATTCTAACACAATGTAGTTTTGTGTAACAATATCATTTCAGACCATCTGTATTTCTGTTCTGCCACTCATTATATATAGGACTGATAATGCCAGATGAATTCCTCCATGATGCTTGATCAGGAAAGGCTGTCAAGGTAGTTTTTGACTGGTAGACAACTATGCAAGGAAGGGAACCAAGCTCTGAGCAAGTACCAATTACTGCAATGGAGGTTTTAACTCAAAAATAATGAAACAGATGAACTTGACAATTAGGAATCCTTCTCTTTAACCAATGCTGATCTTCCAATCAATGCAAGAGCTAGGCCAAATTCATCATCAAAATATGCTTGCTATCAACATTTATAGGGAAAAGACCAGCTTTGGGCAGATAATCTGTCCTATTCTCAATAAAACAAAATGCTTTACAAATAACCCACAGTGCCAATTCGGAAGCTCACTTTATGTCTCATGTTAGCTGCCTGGCTATAGTCTTTCAGAAATTACCTAGAGAGTTAGTCTTTTGCTGATCAGCGATAATCCACTTTCAGAGCAACCAGTCACTTAATGAAATGCTGGATTCTTAACAAGAAACTGAAGGCAACCAGAACAGCACAAAGGTTTTTCTACAGCCACTATGCTACAGAGAAACTTTACTTCCACAGCCACTCTTCCAGTGATAGTGGACCTAATACATCTTTGCAATAACAGGAGAAAGGCAGAAATTGTGAAGTAGTCACTTAAACTGGGTTTTGTACTTGCATGTTATAATCTAGAGCAACTTGATGATCTAGACCATCCAGTCTGACCATCTCACCTTGCTGTGCTGGTGATATCTGGTAATTTTCTTCAGTTTCCTTAAAGCCATGATTAGATGTGAGTCTCTGGCTTAATTAAAAAAAAAAAGATCAAAGCATTTCTCTCTATTACTTCAGTGGACAGCTTTACCCAAACTCATGACCATTTCTTTGGCAGCACAGCCATTAAATGAACAGCACTTCACTTTCCATAAAGCTGCAACCTGCTTTTCTCTGACTGATATCTAAGTAATCCATTTTCTTTTCTTACATTTCATAGGTTACTCACATTCACACCCGCTTTTTCATAAGCATATCACAAGTACAAATTGTTCATGTATTTTGTACTCCAGTGCATTATGAGTCTACTACAAAGCATGTTCTTAACAGGGATACAGACTATTGCATCATACTATTTATATTGCTTTAAGTCTATTTAATCCAACCATCATCTTAATTCTATTAATTTTTAAATGTTTAAAGGACATATTACATGCATGAGACAGTTATGCTGTGTAATTTTCACCTCCTTAACTAGAGTCATGTGCCAGTGTGGCCATAAACTTATTGTGTTTTCTTTGTTGGGTTGGTGGGGGGTTTACTCATTCTGAATAACTATTTCATTATAGTTTCCCTGTTTTCATTACATTCCATGCTGAAATACTAGCTGGACGAACAGCAATGACTTGCAGGTATCTTCAAAAGCATTCTTAGAGTAGCTTAAATAAGTATGGTTACATTACAGTCAAGGATTAAAAGGCATTTCACGGCAGCACTGGTAAGTGAACTTAGATTCCTGACATGCACTCCCATGCCAAGATGTACCAAGAGAAACAGCATCCCAAGTGAAACAAGAGTGAGAAGTTGGGAAGTGCATTTGCACTGGGGGCTATCCTATTTATAGCATCCTGAATTAGGACATTTGGGATACAGTTAAATTACACTTTGAATAAAACTAATTGAACACTGCTGATTGAGATAAGCTTCAAATCAACACTGGACTCTAAATTTTACCTCAAACTGTTAGATAAAATTGTTCTTCCTTCTGAATTCATGAAATCCTTCACATCCCTTGCATCACACGCTCTTTTAGATCTACTCACTAATGAAAAAGCACTAGATACACTAAATGTTCTATAAAAATATGATTTGGCCCATTTTACTTATGATCAGAATTAAAGTATCAGTTCCAATCTAGCAGCAATAAGTGAGAATCATTATCTGGCATCTGCCACTTAGTAGCCTGTGATATATATCAGTAGTTCTACTGTGATCCTAGATGGAAATGTGCCCCCCAAAAAAATGCTTCACATAAATGGACATACTCCTTGTCTTCCAGTACTCCAGTCTTTACCTGTAGTTAAAGTCCATGGAAGAACATGAAACTGCAAAATCCCCTGAAACAAACAATTCTCAGCTCTTCTCTTAAAAATAAATAGATGGTAATTTCAGAGAAGAGTAGCAGGTGTTACTGAAAAAT
This sequence comes from Neopelma chrysocephalum, assembly GCF_003984885.1. Lineage (NCBI taxonomy): Eukaryota > Metazoa > Chordata > Aves > Passeriformes > Pipridae > Neopelma > Neopelma chrysocephalum. Next base: position 4,490,960 of record NW_020897805.1, read on the forward strand.
GTCCACATTTCAGGCTGTTAAAAAGCACATCAGTGGTTCCCTTTTCCCCCATCTTTTATTAAGAGCTTTTCTTTTGACCTACGTTTATATGTGCCTACATATAAAATTGTGTGTCGGGTTTTTTTAACTAAAGTTTATGCAAAAAGAATGTAAACATCAACTCAACTGTTGTTCATGATGAGTTTCTACCTGCACCAACTTTGAAAAAAGCTTTCCTATCAGCTTACCTGGGCACAGAAACAAATCTAAAAGCTTGTATTCTGCAATCCCAATTCACTGCAAAGTAGTGGGGGCAAAAATTACTAAATGAAAATTAATTCTCTATGTCATTGAAAAAGTAAAGAATGGAAGAACCATTCTTCCATTCTCTAGGCTTGTCTGGTTTCAAATAAAGTTTTATTAGAAATAATACTTCCTCTCCAACTATACATATCTCTAGGGGCAATACATATATGGTGATCAATCTCACACACATATCCCTGTTATTTTTTTCCTTCTATTTACACAAAAGAAATAATTTTCTTCTGATATATAGATCTGGAGATCTTGACACTAGTCAATGAAAAAGGCAGGAGGCATTTTAAACAAGTTCTTTAAAATTCAAAAAAAAGTTGAGTTGTGATCATTGAAAAAAAGGATATGAGGGAAAGATGCTACTCTGATTTTGCTCATTTTTGTGGAGTTATTTTTCTAAAAGCAAAAAAATCCATAGATTGTCTTTCTTCTGTAGAACAATGCTTAAGAAAGCAAATAGAAATAATGTTTCAGTTTCTCTAGCTTTCTCTTCCCAAAACCATTCAAAAGATGTTTAAGCATGGTGTCATAAAACCCCACTTCAGATGAAACTAAGTAAGCTTAATAGGATTAGCTCTTACCTTTACAAAAAGGAATACCCTATATATTTGGGCTTTATGTAAGTAAAGCACATATATATATATATATGATGTCTATGAGCAATTATAAAGTCAGCATATAATACACAAGCACAGATAAAGTGAGTATATATATATGTGTGTGTGCTATGCTCATATCACCACCCTCACAAAAGCACTTAAAGGTCACTACTCAAATATTAAGAGTAACTGAAACAAAAGTTGCAGAATCACTTGAAGGAAGTGCACAGTAAAGCAATTGTGTTCATCTCCCATATCCTCATTTTGCCACAAACAGTTGCTGAGACAAGGAGAGCAGTTCTATTTGTTCTGAAGTGTAACCCACTCGTCAGACATGAGAAGAGCCAGAAACTCTCTACTAATCATTTTGGTTAGATGTTTCAAACTGGAATCAGCTTACATGAGCTCACCAGTGCTGAAAGAGGTGGAAGCATTACCAGCTGCCTCTGAAACAGGTCACTTTCAAGATGAAAGAGGCTTCCATCCAAGTGATGCAAAGCCATACTTGGCACATTGCACACATACAAGAGAATCACCACTACTGTCATCCAGATATTAAGTTCACGTTAACTGGAACATATGCCATATGTCTGGCTAAAGCACAGCACGTTTCATGAGTACATCAGTTCCCCACTGCTCAAACTCCAACAGCCTGCACTCAGAACAGCCTTCACAGAAAAGCTGAAGCCCAAAGAGCATCACGCTGAACTTCCCTTTGAACAGGGCAGGACACAGACTAACAGCCCATAGTAACACCATGTTACTATGTCCCTAAGATTACCAGAAACCCTTCTATATTAACAACAAGAACTCCTTACTACCAAAGTCACTGGTCTCAAAAAGCATGTTGGAAAGTCTTCTCCTTCATAATCCTTCCATCACAATTTTTTGGATATTCCTAAAGTCCTTGCATTCATCACTGTGCCCCAAGAACAATCCCCAAGATCAGAAAAAACTAACTTTTCATAATGATCACATTGCTCTTGAAAGAGGATTCATTTTGGTCAGGCTGCAGTCATTCCTTTCCTTTTTTGTTTAGGGTTTTTTTCATTAGAAAACAGTACACAGACATGCAAATATAGCTTTCTTTGAACTCATTTCTTGCAGGAAAAGTTCTATTAATTAAAAGAAGTCCTTATTTTAAGGACAATTTGTTTCTCCTCATGAAACAAATGTTGTTTAGCATACACGTTTACTAGTAACTTCTAATCATTTAATAATTTCATTTAATAAGGCCTATTCAATCTCATCAATAATTAATACCCAAGACCTTCTATCTTACTGTAAGGAATAGTTTCTTTTACCTAACTTCTATCAGCACCCCATGTAACTATAGGAAAGCTCCCTTGGAAACTGAAAAAAGCATCAATATTGCCACTCACAAGTCCAATATACTCTTCAGACAAATCTTCTAGAAGCCCATCAAGTGGACATCACTACAGACTTTAGATATGTTTGCAAATTAAACATTTGGAAACTACCATGAAGAAAAATTGTAGAGATAGAAAGCAGTCCTCTTATGGGTCAAGCCTTGTTAAGAATAGAAGATTCCCACTGAATAGGACAAGTGAGAAGCAAGAGTGTTATGGAACGAACACAGCTACCCTATGAAGTAGAAAGGAAAAATGAGGAAGTTGGAGGCATATATTTATCTGGGTAATTCTAACTTTACTTAGGAAATTCTTGTACTCAAATCTCTTATTTTGAGATAGATTTATGTGAGAACTACATCAGTCTTTATACTTATCACCATTTATATAATGTTTTTATCAATCTTAGACTAAAATTTCTTGGAGCAAAAGATCAGATAACATCCTTCATTTAGTCCACTAAATGAACTGATAACACAGAACTTAAGGGTTCCCTCCCTGCCCCTTCAAAATGTCACCAAGTCAACCACAACAGCTTACACACCAAAATTTTCAATTAGTTTACACACTTCTAGTGTCATCCATCTCGTAGAAAAGCCTTCTAAGGGCAAGAACCTGGCCAGGTAGATATTATACCTCTTAGGGAAAAAAAAAAAAAGTCTTTAGAATTAAAGACCAAAAATTGTGCCTCTTAGGTACATTTTCTTGTAGCTAGACAGAACATATTCAGGTTGAAAATACCAGCCCAGAACCTTACAGTGTATTCTATAGACGTGTTGATTTTTACTTGCTGAGGTTTTCCATTACCAGTACTCGTCATCCCACAAACATTAAGACAGGCACACACAGACTTTTGGTGGAGTTGGTGATTCACCACCACATACATACTTTCCACTAAGAAATGTTTGCTGGTGGGGCCCTTGTGACTCACCTCCAATGCTCTTTCTTCCCCGTCATCATGGTCCCTTGGTGGAGTGTTGGTGATTTATTAATGAACAGCCAGTCATCTTAACTCAAGCAGTGTGCCAGATGACTACATTGTGACTTCTGCTTGCAGAGTGAATCAACAGTATTCTTTCACACCAGTGTGTATTAGTGTATAGTACTCACTGCTGCACTCGTGAGCTCTGAAGACAGAACTGTTCCATTACTATTCTAATGAGCCTGGTCCTTCCTAGTTTTGCCTTGTCCTATTATTTCTGAGGGTCACTGAAACACCTCATTTTCCATATGGTCAGGTAACTACAGAATGCTAACAAAATGAACACTTCAAAAAACTAACTGCACTGTGAAGCCACCGCCAGACAGCCCACTAGGCTGAACCCCAGCACCAGGAACAGAATATCCCAGCTATAATATTACAAAGTTAATGATGCTAACCAGAAGTCCAGTAGTACACACTCCAGGCTTACCAACTCTAGACTCATGCCTAACACTAGAAAGGAATCTTGAGGTAAAAGCCAGGAATTTAAAAAAACAAACAAACAAACAAACAAAAACAAAACAAAACTACAAAAAAAAATTACCCAAACAAAAAAAAGGCACAAAAAAAACCCCACAAAAAAACTCCACACAAACCCCACAGACAGCAAACTCTTCGATAGTTCTGTCCTGGAAGAAAATAAGAAATAGCATTGAAGAGGCACAAGGCATACACACCAAACACTTGAAAACATTCAAATCCAAAAACTGCTTCGCCTACGTATTCCCATATAACAAAAATTATGCTGTTTGTGATTGGTATTGATGCTTTTATGGAGGGTGTTCCTCACTACCCCACTCTCCACCCCACAAGTTCCAATACTTGTGAACGTTCATATTTTGTCTAGCCAGTTGAAGATATAAAAGGTGCTGAAAGCTCCAGAAAGGAAAAGGAAAGTAGGCCTGTAATCACAGTTAGCAGTATGTACAGGGAAGATTTTTCAGATGATTTTTAGGACTCTAAATTTTTATTAGAGATCACTTTTTCACTTGGCATCCTGTCAAGCTTTCCATTAGCCCTGTGTTACCAAATGTTCTTTATACAGAATAAATCATTTAAACATATAGGCATAAGCTATGCAAGAACTTTCAAAAAACACTTTTTACTAGGATTATCTATGACATGCTGGGGTTTTTTTCATCAGTTGTAAAAGAGAGACTATAGATCAAATCTCTAGCACCTCGTTCTACATTCTGCCCTACTTGAGGTTACAGTCATCAATGCTCTCATTGTTCTTAGCTCAACTATGCCATGAAAAGAAATTTAAACAGGTAGCACATTCTGTGCTGCTGTCAGTGGTGAAGGGTTACAGTCCAAGTATGGATTTAATAAAAGTCCCAAAAAATAGTTATGTCATATTACTTTGGTTGTGGTCCTCCTTACATGCTTTAGTGAGAAACTGATGCTATTTAAGTAACTTAAGAATACTGTTTCTTTTCCAACATCTGCCCATCACTCACAGCTTAGATTAGCAATTACTTCTACACGTGTATATAAAAAGATCTCTACTGCTCTGAAATGCTAAAATGCTCTTAAAAAGTTGAATTTTTTTCCCAAGAAGTAGGGCATCCTGCAAAAGCAGACAGCAATTCATGCTGTGTGAAAAAATTCCCATATCTGTTACTTCTATGACATTTGGAGAGAATTTATTTATAAGTAGCTCATTTTTTTCCTATTACTGTTAATTTATTTTCTCATTGTGTTTGCACCTATATATTTAAAATTACTGATCTACAAAGAGAAAAGAGGAGTAGCAATAGCAACACAATTATGCTGTATGCTGCACATTACACTATCACTTTGAAACAAGAAAGTGCACAGGCATATAAGGAAGGGAGCACTTTTATGTGTGTTTTTACCTGTTTTGTGTATTCTGATCATGATGTGTAGACCATTATATACAGATCCCTGTATCTAGTTTGCTCTTCCAAATCACTAAAAGCAACCATTACACTTTGGAGAGTCAAACGTGTCAGTGACTGCAGACAGTAGAGGAGTTGTCAGAAGTATGATCACAGTTAAAAAAATAAAAACTCACACGTCACACACCCCTCTAACTACAAGAGACTGCAACTGGAAAAATATGCAAAAAAACCTAGTCCATAGGAAATAGAGCAGTAGCCTGCACAGCCCACTGTCTCCAAAAAACAATCATAGCCAGCCTTTCTGTGCACACCCTCTGACTCAAGCTGGGATCTAATGGAAAAGGATGAATAAAACAAGTATCCACTTCAAGCATAATAAGGAAGCAGACTATAAATTCTCAATCAATTACTCAAACCTCACCAGGATATGAGCCCGTAGCTTTCCCCAACTCATGCCAGAGCGGATGTGGTTTTCCAGTTGCGTAGATGAGGAAACCCTCAGTGCTGTTAGTCCATCCCATACAAATACATTTTGTTTACATTCAGGTTCAAGGAATAAGACTGAAGAGGCTGCATTCATAGAGGAAAGATTTGTGATTATTTAATCCAGACAAGAGTTGGAGGCAGCATGGCTTTACCTTCAAGCCCGTCGAGATTACTCCTTCTATTCTCCTGCAACCAGCAGGAGAACCAATGGTCCACAGCAAGAGAGAATGAAGCCTTCTAACACAACAGTGAATACCCACCACCCAGGAACCCTGACAGCACACCAGAATCCTGGCTGCTAGTGCCATTTCAGATGCTGCAGGTTATGCTTTCCAGAGTGCAACCACTGCCTGATCATCAAACAATTTTACATAGAGAGGCCTGGGTATGTGCAACACAGCATATGATCACGTGCAAAAGCACAACAGAAAAACAAGAACATCCTCAGAACACTACAAGTTTCTCCCTAGCTGATAATAAGAAAGCTGAGCTTCATCTGCATATATTCCAGTGCCAGATATATACAGAAATACAAAAAAACCCCTAGGTCTGTAGTACCTGTATATCTCAAAGAAAGAAAACCTACACTAGTCAAGTATATACTGCAGTACAAGCATATCCCACAAAGCAACAAGTCCAAGATCATACAGCATCTGTTTTTCCTTTTTTCCCCTGCTGTGCCTTTACTCAACTTCCACGGTCATACCTCATGTATGAAACCTGATAAATTTTAACCAACATTTAAAGATAAAATCTCCCATTATTGCTTCTGCAACTTTTATGAGATTAGATTCTGAAAGCAAAAATGATACATAAATAAGGAAAAATCCAACAAAAGATAAATTAGTACTATTTTCACGTGTTAATAATCCAATGCAGCTAAATCATCTTACTAGTAATTTATTGTCTATAAATTAAAGGTCTACACAATTTTTACATTTTCCTGAACACATATCAAAAGCTTGAACAATTACTCAAAGTATAAAATGCATTTATATACTTTGTAAATGCCCCTTCCACTGAATAAAACAGCAAATATTTTTAAACTGGCTTTATTCCATTTCCATCTAATTATTTCATATTTTTTACCTAGAGAAACTTTTAAGGTCAGAATTCCTTAGCCTGAATTACTCAAGAACCTCCCTGAAGCATATGAGTATTTACCATTTAGTACATGCAGAACTAGGCTATATAGAACCTACAAGAAAAACAGCTTTGTATCACCCATTAACTTTGTTTTCATAGCTTTACCCAGTGTATCTTTTGTTATGACAGCTGCAAAATCACCCCATTACTCAGCCCTCTCTTCCCTGCTCAGCATTACATCCCTGTTTGCCTTTTGCACACATCCATTCACACATGCCCTCCTACACTGGCAAAATCTGAGGATCCATATTAGTTGTGGTGCTAGTATTTACTTTTCTTCTCCCCCTTCCTCACAATCAGGCTCACAGCACTTTCCTCTCCAGTATTACCAGTACTAGCCTGCATCCTCAATATCATTTGTTTTGGTTACTGCACTTTACTCTCAGCTGCCTTTCATCATCAAATCCAGCCCACGTCACTAAAAACTGTCTTCTCCTGTGCTACCAGAAGTCTGAGGTTTATCACACTCACCTTAGTATGCATCCACACATTTTATTCGTACAGGTCTTTTCCCCTTCATTTGCCTCTAGCTACTGGGAACTTTAAGTCATCAAGAGTCACTAAAATAACTGACAAAAACAACTGATATACCCTCTCATAACAAAGTGGAACCAATGGTGCTATCTTTCCCAAGTTTGGGATTTAGCAATAGAAGTAATTATTTCAAAAGGTGGAAGGATAAAATGGGAAGGATTTTAGAGTAACTAAAAGAGAGGTCAGGGTGAGAAGAACCTTTGCATAAACATCAGTTACTCCCTCCCCTTAGGCAGAGGTTCAGAGAGTGCCCTTGTACAAATACAACTGGGAAATGCAACTTCCAGTAGTGTTTAACTGCATTGTAGGCAGTTACATTTATTTCCTCACAACTGCATAAGCTAAATGGGGAATTTCAGAGCCATGTTTTAAAATAACTCAAAACGTTTTAGCATATTCATTAGGCAGCTGTGTAAATTCTGTCTCCTGCCATTCTTCTGATCACTCCAACAGGAAATGCCACTCTGTTAGCTGACACTTCTGCAAAGCAAATGTGATATTGTATCGACTGCAGACTAGTCAGCACAAACCTCTGACTCAGTGCTCTTTCACAGTTTCAACAGCTGCCTCATGAGTAGGGCAGTGGGGAATCAAACCAAAGGTAAAAATCATCAATTCCTTTCCTTGCTCTTAAGAAAATGTATCTCCAACAAGACTAGGACTTCATCCAAAGATTTTTCAAGGATGGTCTGACACGCTTTGGTGCCTACAATATTAAGATCTTTGCATGGATGCATGTATATCCAACAACATTATAAGTGCAAGAACAGATGAAGAATTCTTTTCCAAAACACAAACATCCACACTTAAGCCATCTCCCAATCCTGAACAGCTAATTCACTACATGCTAACAGAGGCAGCTTTAAGATTTGAAAAATATACCCAACAAAATCTGTAAAGCAAGTTGAAAAGATTTTGCTTCCTTCTAAACAGACCATACTTAAGAAGCAAAACTTAGTCCACAAGTTAAATATTCATATAGCATTTAAACATTTAGAAGACTTGGACATAGCAAGAGACTCGTGTGAGCCTTGGGGCTGCAAGTGTTTCACAATGAGGTTGGCATGAACTTAAACTACAGTGTAAGTCACTATCAAAATGGCAATCACAAACAAGGCAGCCTTTCAAGTGCCCTCTCGATGTTCACCACTTGCACTTCATCCCCATTGTTAGCTACAATGAGTACAGAATGTGTACGTGGTTCAGAGCCAAGGAACATCCTTCTAGGTCATAAGTTTGGGGTTCTAAGATCATAAAAAGGTAAGTAACAGGAATAACATCACAATTCATTTACTAGACACTATGTGTCATAAATTGTTATCTTCCTACATAAAGCTGGCAAAAAGCCCAATTAAAATGTCATTAAAACTACAGAAATGAATACTCAACAAAGAGATCAGACTTCACAGACCTTGGTCTCTTGAAAGCCAGAAATAAGATATCCTTCACAGTCAGGTTTATCAGAGCAAAATGACAACTGTAGAACTTTGTTTCTGTTAGAAATTTTTTAGGCACCTCACTCAGAAAGTAAAAACTCTGAGGAAATTAGAAAGTTTAAAAAAAACTTAAGAAGAGACCAAGTAAACATAATGGCAGTGAGAGTGTCAGAATTGTTTGGATTCCATTTCAAAACCAGAAATAATTCAAAATGTAATCAGTAACCTATACAATCCATGCTTATCTTTAATCATCAAATATGGGCCCAAAGAGATTCAAGTTCTTGGCTAGGGCTTAGCTTACCAAATAGCCTTCCAAACAATAAACTACATAATCCAGGAGTTTTTGCATTAGAGCTGCACCTACATTCTGAAAAGTCTTTAACACTGAGACTGCACTTTCCCAGGTACAGGTCGAACTTGTTTTCCTTTCATCCATGCCAGACCACGTGGGACCATGACAGTGGACAGCACACTTCATTCAGGCAGTCAGTACACGTGGTCACACGGGCACTGCTACAGTACAGCTCCCTGAGCTAGACACAGCCACATCAGAACCCCCTGCCCAACTGCATCCACAGAGAGAGGGAAAAACAACAAACACCTACCTGTACCTTTAGGCTTTTTATTGCTTATGTAGTCCTGCAGGAGTGGAAATTTCCTGCAACAGTGAATGTTGGCCACCAGTAGACTGTGGTCAAAGAACCATCTTCAACCAGATCCACATTTGAGCTACTTGTGTTTTGGACAAATTAAAGACCAGTCCAGGCACTCAGACCTCAGATTTCTTCTTTTCTTAATATAACTGTGTGTGGTCTCAGAGGTTCACTCTAATTTCAATGAACCCCTTGTCCTCTCATTAAGTCAGAAGAGGGAAAAAAAATTGTCCAAATGTCTCAAGTTCTCCATTTGATGATTTTCAGCTACTTCATACTACAACCTCTTCTGAGACTGCATTTTCTCCTAACTTTAGCAACTTCAGCTTCCCACTGCACTATCATCCTGATACCAGCCTGACAGAATGCAGAAAAGCCCATTTGAAGTTTCTGAAAAGAGACAGTTTGAGCTACACCAAGTGCCATAACTTAGTCCATGCCTCAGATTCGGTATGATTTTTTCATGTCTCAACAAATGAGCTATTAGTGTGACATAACTATAAATTTAAAAACTGATATCTCACACATTAATAATAAAAGAAATAATAATACGACATTTTACTATCCCACTAAAAGTAAATATAGAGCTGAAAGCTATAATTATTCATCCATGAAGGCACACTGTGCTGTGAAGGATCTCACTGGGAGCACCCATTTTCATATTCTTTCATACATGCAAAAATGGTGTTTTATGGGGTTACAGATATTAGAGGTGGCAATATTTTAGCTTTTGTTTTCCACAGAACAGCAGATGCCACCACACACAAAGTACTACTATGAGAAATGGGAGAGGAGTTATATTAGTCAGGTTCTGGGTGCATAGGTGTGATGAATAGACCGATCTCTAGAGGTTTGAGATACTTGCAGATCTTCAGTTAAAACTTTAGTTTCCATGCTCAGAGCCTTAAGTGGACTTGGGAGTGCTTCTGCCATCTGTGATTCACTCAGAAAAGTGCTCAAGATGATTAAGGTGTACATCTCATCTGTGTATTTTACATACCTCTACAGCTGCAGCGCCTCCTCCACACCGTGACCCAAGAATTTCCACACAGTAAGTCTACAAGACAGGTTTTGTAACTGCCATTCCTTTTTACTTTTTTTTATGGCATGATAATTTTATTTTTTAAATATATCATCTACCTTTCAATTCTTAGATCACATGCTTTAAAGACTTAAAGCCAGTGCTTAAGTAAGGGTCACAGGTTAAATTTTCATTCACTCTGTGTTTATTTTGTCTGAGTGATACTGGTGGTTGATCACTGAAATAGATGGAAACCTCACATGGAGAAGTCTTTAAGTTATGTAGCTCTCCAACTTAGCAGTTGCCAGAAAATGTGATATTTAAATCAAAAGGCATACCAGACTTGCCAATTACCTTACTTTGAAGTAACAGCAAGTAAGGCATTGACATTTATGATGAACAGAGGAAAGAAGATACTCTGATGCTTGTATTAGAGTATGGGATGGCAGCTGTGCCAAGTTTATCTGCTTCTATTAAAACTCCAACCATCTAGTAAAGCTAAGATAGCTGCAAGTAGGAGTGTCAAGGTACTCTGGCATCATACAGGTTTCTCTTCCTTCTGTGATATACTATATTCTTACCTTCTTTCCTAAAGCTTGAATAAAACCAAAAAATTTTGTTCATCTTGGAATTTACATAGGACATTCGTATTTAGGAAGCCCCTTCATCAAATACAAACTAAAAAAATATCCTTCTTGTACTGTTGCCCTGTCAGAAGTTCTAAGTGTCATTTTAAAAGCTGTGTTTCCAAGAGACACACAATGATCACATAATGCCAGTTTCCATTTTTACCAAGTAAACTTCTGGTTCCTGTGGTGGACTTTGAATTATCCTCATTTTACTACAAATATTTGTTTCCTTTAGTATCCTAGACCAGTCTTAAAAAGGGGAACTTTCACAGCAGTCCACTAGCCTTCAAATGCTCTAAAGAAATATAAATGCCAATCTATTTAAGGAACTGTTTTTCTAACACTGGAGAGAAGTATTTTGAGTTTGGTTAGAATGCAAAATTCCCACTCAAGTCAGCAAAAGAAGTATTTGGATGATAAATCAAAACCAATAGTGATGTACCACAGTCTTTTCCTATTTACACTGGATAAAAAGAGGGCACTGGACACTGACCAAGCAAATTCAAAAAAAGGGTTGTTTTTCTAGCAACAAGCTTCCCAGTCCAACTTCCATCCAAGTCTCCCACCCTCTTTACTGCAATTAATCATCCTGAACAACGTGGTACCTACTGGGTTTTCCCCCCCTCTCTGCTCCTCATCTTTTAAGACAAACTCCTTTAATGAAAATATTCCACTAAATGAAGGTTCACGGCTGCTATTCTTCACTCCTGTTCTACCGAAGTTTCAATCTCTTCCTTGTGCAGGCAGCAAAAACAAAAGCTGCCAAATTTCTCTGTATATTGCAATTTATCCTTCCATAAATCAGGCCTGTGACTAACATTATTTCTGATGTTGTTGGGTTTACTGAAGCCTGAAGAGTATTTTCAGGTTGTTGCTTGTGCCCATTCAGGACTCTGCTTTCCCTTTCCATGGCCAGAGCATTCTCCACCCTTCCACACAACTGCTACATCCCTCCATTTTGTGGGATGTAGGATATGCACATCTTTGCCTGCTGCTGAAGTGTAACCCCTGGATCTCAGTTTTTTTGCAGGCAGGTTTTTGTCATTCCCTCTCCTCCTGAACAAAGTTATGCAATACACTCATTTCAGAAGAGCAGACACAAGAGTAAAGAAACGTGATCTTACTTGTGCAATACAGACAAGGAAGAATAGAAGCTGAAGGGGCAGAGTTTATGGGATACAAAGAGGATGAGGAATAGATAGAGAGGTGGAGAAGTGAAGAATGTTTTGTAGGCTCTTATGTGGTCTTTTTTCATCTTCATACTCTCCAAAACTCAACTTTCCAATGAAATGCAGAACTGGCTTATTTTAGGTTCATTCACAACTCTCAGTAATTACAAATGAGCATTTATGTTTGAGATTACTTTAATTTTGAGCTTCTTGCCAAATTTCATTGTGGGTAAACACCTTTGAGTACCTAAAGCCAAATCTGTGTTAAGTATAATATTTCATGCTCCTCTTTCTTTCCTGGAGTGCTTCCATGTGCTCATACACAACTGCTATGCTCCACTTAACTGATGACTGATGTTTTTCACACCCATACACATTTTTCCTGAGATGTATTGTTGCCCAGCTCTAACTTCCTATTACTTTAGAACATACTGAAATTTTAGCAACTGCCGATGCATTACATGTGGATGTTTCAGATATATATTTTACAGTGATCCCAGAACAACTAATTAAGCATGTACTGTTTGACACTCATTAGCAGGGATTCTCTCAAGCTAAAAAAAAAAAAAAAATACAGCTACTCAAGATATCTTTCCTAAGTTTATGGGACACATTTTCTTCTTTCAATAAGAATGCTCTTTAAAGGAAAATATATAAACCCAGGATATTATCAGAGTTCATTATGAATCTAAATATATATATATATATATATTCCAGCATCATATAATTCTCCATTACCCCCCAGGATCTGTATGTAGCTAAAATCAAAACAGTATTTCTGGTACTAAAGAATGCCAGCCCCTGTAAGGCATAGAAGTACTTTTGTTAGTGAATTGTTTCGGGTTGGTTTTTTCCCTTCATTAATTATTCATCTCTGTGGAAAACTTCTGTTAGTCCAAGATTCTCTTTAAAATAAAGAGAAGATTTCATCTCTGGAAACAGTCTACTCAGGGGTCAAAAAATCCCCAGCATTCTTTGTTTTTAAACTCATTAACCTCCTTACAACTGTTATCAGGAGACTTTCAATACTTACATAACTAAACAGCTAACACTCTCAAATGCTGAAATGTCACCAATGACAATGAATGGCTTCAGACCTGGAGTGCTGGAAAGCTACCAGCTCTGGCCAAGGATTTGCTGAGTTTACGTTGAATTCTTGGACTGGATTCTAAATGCCTGTATTTTGTTTTCAGGCTTTGGCACTGACCCATTTGTATCTCTAACAGTAATAAATTATACAGTTAAGAATTTCATACTGTTTTAAGAACCTCAGCTGACAGTGCCTTCAACATGAACTGAGAGTTCTCAGAACATCATGGAACAAGTGCTTCAGTCCTGATCAGATAAAAATTACTTAAGTACAAGTTCAGATTTGATTTGACTGAGAATACTTGCTAGATGCATTTTAAAAAAATGTGAGAACACTTCTGAACCTACAGAATATTATTTCTTTTCAGCAAAGAGGAAGATACCTCTATTAAACTCCTTCATTTCCAATTCCCAGGGAAGACCTACAGGCAGTAAGCCCAATATCAACAGCCTCTGCAGGACTCTTCTACCAAAACCTACATAGAACTGAAATTCAACTCAAGGGCTGCTGGGGAAATTGTTATAATATTGAGACTTATTTTAAGTCTGCACGATAATAAAACTTTGTACCAAAGTCTCAGGAAGATCCCTACTTCCCCCCCACCCTCTGCTCCTCATCTTTTAAGACAAACTCCTTTAATGAAAATATTGAAGAAATAAAAAAATTAGAAGCCCTACAATTCTTTAGACAAAGTAACACAGGTTTCCAAGGAAGCTGCACATCCATAACCACACCCTGCAGTCCTGCAGGCATATATCACCTTTTTCCAATATGGTGCATGTGTTACCTAGAATTTATCATTTACCTCCAGGGTCCTGACACCATTAGATACCAGAGGGACTTGTACACAAATGTTTACAGGCACTAAAGTAGCAAATCAATGTATTACTTTGAGAGTGCACCAGGTCTGTGTGACATTAATTCAAAGTAATACAGAGGCAACACACTACAAGAAGGTATTTGTACAAAGGCACAGAATGGCTTCTCTTTGCAAAAGGAACAGAGCCCTGGGTAAAGAGAGGAAAAAGGTGGGTAACCAAACTGATGTTTGGTTGCACAAATAGTGGGAATTTTAAGTCTTAGATGGTCTAAGTATTCCATATGCAAACTACTCAAGGAAAGAAGCATTTAGCCATCAAAACAGAAAAAATAAAACTGATATGAAGTGGTGAACAAAAGAAATACAGCAAAGCTTTTTATATGGGATCTCAATGCAATATATCACAGTAGAGTAATTTAGATTAAGGATAAAAGCAAATGAAAAAGAAATACTAAATCTGTGCTAATGAAGTTCTCTGAATGGTTTCGACTGTACATTTGTATAATTGCCACACATGGAGATCCCAACCAGGAGATGACTAGGCTCTTTGGGTTAAAATCTCAAACGGTATTCAAGAATAAAAGGCACTCCAAAAACCTCATACCAAAAGTTAAGTTTTTCAACAGCACTACCTATAGGAATTTGCTTAGCCTCAATTTTGTACTAGGAAAATATAAAGTAGAAAACTTCTGGTTTAGACATTATGCAGTCAGTGAGCTCTATATTAACTATTTACACAATGAATGTTTACTTCTGAAGTTCTATAGTAACAGTTTCTTCCAAACAGTACAATAGTTACATTGTTACAGAACCCAGGTAATCTAAAAAAGCCATCTGGATAAATTAAAAAACAGTTGAGTGTAACAATAAGTGTAATTTCTCACTAAAACTGAACACTTGCAGCTCCAGTTGAAGTCAGACTGCACATTGGCACTCTTAGAAGCCAGAGCTCCTTTAAGCCACAGGGCACTGCTTATCTCTGCCACACTGATCAACCAGTTCCTACCTATAAGCCTTCTTCTTGGTCTAAATCTAATTCTGGTTTGGCTCAGACTCAGCTGTGTGAAGTACTCATCAGGCTTATAAGGAAGGCAATAGAGGAAGAAAGTAAGATATTTAATTTTCTTGTGGAGAAAAAAAAAACCAACAAACAAACAAAAACCTGAGGGCACATATCTTCAAAATAAGACTGGTAATTTATATTGTGATTTAGTGTTTTCCAACTCAATTGACCAACACTGTGGAGGAGTAGTAACATCAAACATTCGTCTGCCATATTGCAAAAGCTATTCCATACCTCTCTCTTTGCAGAGTAGAATATACCTCTCTCTTTGCAGAGTAGAATAGCCTGGGATATCACCAATCTATTTCTCATGTAAACATACAAAAACAGCACCAAACCTTCTCTGCCTCCTGGTAATCAGTTTTAAATTTTGCCACTAACAATGAACTGTGAATTACAGTCAACGTAGCAACAGGTCTCCACATTCTAATGTTTACCTCAGAAGAAAAAAAATAATTTTCAAACATGGAATGATAGTCCATATGTAATTTATTGCCATGTATACCAAATCTGTATTCAGAGCATAGATTTTAGACGAGATAAAAGAAAACAGCAGTAAAAAGCTAAGTCCAAAAACGTTGCACTGAAGAATTAAGTGAACTCGGTAACACAACAGGTACACTGATAAAAAACAGCGTAGGAATGGCCTAGAAAGGCATTACTGCACCAAGCACTTTAAAAAAATATTATGTAATATTAAACATTTCCTTTTCACTGTCTTCTCACAGACCAGTTGTGATCTGCGCTGCTCCCATCTTGCCACTTTTTTCTTTCATTCCAGTGCTGAAAAGCTGTGTTAAATTGCTCAAGGGCTCATCATTCAGTAAGCAAGCCTGTTTCCATGTACTTGTGTGTCTGCTATAATAGCTATTTCCACAAATAAATCACATTAAATTCTTAACAAAACTACAACTATCTGAAGACAGAAGAATTACTAAAACCAATGCAACATATTAAACATCTGACCACAGTTTTTACAGTCATTTAGCTGCTACATCCCTTCCTATTGTCATGCAATCAACTGATTTGAGGGGGTTTGTAGAATTTACCACATATTTACAAATGAGAAACATATCTAATGACCTAATCTTGCATGCTTTCCACAATCTATTACAGGCAATAAAATTCACATAATACACTCTAATACAACAACACATTACAAAAACATCTAACTTTGGTGTAATTGTTCCTAAAATTTTACACAAATATTTATATAGCCATAACCTAGGAATGGAAACATTCTGAGACTACAGCTCAGCAGACAGCAGCATTGATGTATTGCATAGAATTTTAAGATTAACAAATTAACTTCTAATATGGAAACAACTCCCAAAAACTATAAACACTTGTCAAAATAAGATTCCTGAAGGACAAGTGTGAATCAAGCTATTAACTCCCTTTGGTTTTGACCTTACGATATGAAATAAAATATAACACTAAAAACTAAAATATTTATTTCCTGGAAAAAAAAAAGAGAGAAAGAAAAAGAAGACTTTCAGTATCATCTTTCCCCCTCCCCTAGTTACTGAAACAGCATTAAATAGTGTTTTGCAAGTACACCAATTTTGGCAAAAGTATATTTTTCTGAAAATTATTCATCAAAAATGGAATTCAATCCTCTCCACTATGAAAAGACAACCAACATTTATGTAATATTGCCAACTACCTAGAATCTTTTGCTTGAGTTGCAAGTTTAAGTGAGACAAATGAGACATGCTCTTCCAACTTTCATGAGAAATATTCTCATTGAGGTTTGTTGGGATTTTTAAACTAAAAAAAGAAAAAAAGTGAAACCTAAACAGCATGAAATAAAAGAACAGAGGATGCTTAAAAAGAATTTATAGATGAGGATGGAATTTGACTTAAAGGTAGGTAATAAGATTGATTTATTTTTTTTAAGCTGGATAAAGATCTAGCTACTAAGCTCTTAAGTTCACAAAAAGCTCTCTGGCCTACTTTCTCCACTTGTTTTAAAGTCACGCCAAAAGGCCCAGGTACCTGCCCTGATGAAGTACATTTCCCCAAAGATTGCACATTAGCAGTCTTCTCTCAGACACGTGCCCCATAACATAGGCAATGACACAGAAATCATGTCTAACTGGTGCCATAATAAAATTAGACTGTGTGCTAAGGAGCCCTGCCAAACTGCAAACCCCGCGCTGGGAACAGACACCGTCCGTTAATCTCTTCATTGCCACTTCTTTTCTAATCTAATTCACTTCTTCACTGCATTTATGCTGTTTACCTTTTCATGCCTCCCAAATCAGGTAATACAATTCAATTTTAACAGTCATTTTTACATTCCTATTCCCAGTGATGCAATCACTACATTGAAAGTATTGCCGAGAACTTAAACAAGGTAATTTTGGCAACAAAAAAGTCTGCATAGAGATTTTGTATTCTT
Organism: Neopelma chrysocephalum; assembly: GCF_003984885.1. Classification (NCBI taxonomy): domain Eukaryota; kingdom Metazoa; phylum Chordata; class Aves; order Passeriformes; family Pipridae; genus Neopelma; species Neopelma chrysocephalum. The sequence goes on from NW_020897805.1 coordinate 4,508,524, forward strand.
CTTACACAAACAAATTTGTAGGCAAAATTAAGTTGGCACCATACCTTTCACAATTTTTATTTTGCACAACAGCTTTCTATATTTTAAACAGGTATACAATTTTTCTGAAACTGTAACTTTATTTCATCTGTTTCAAAGAATGTCAAGCCATTTATTTTCAAACAGACCCATACAGGGAATAGTATGTTTCTCACAGGATGGATTAAATGCATTTGTGTTTTATTAATAATGAAGAAAAATATTTATCTTTTTAGCAATGCAACAGAAACAAGCATTTCAAACTACCCCCTTAACCCTCTTAAAAACAAGACTACACAAAAAGTAAATAGCCTAACACCAAGATTAGTCTTCTGATAGTGATGTGGCACAGAGAACTTTACATGTTATATGATGCACTATATGTTTACTCTGGCTCAAATTCTTTCACCTGTTCTCCCCTGGCATTGCTAGCACTACCAGATGGATCCATTTTAGATTTAATTAATTTACCCCGTCTCCTAGGATTTCGAAGAAGTAAAGCACAGACAAGAGCCCTGGTTCTTGCCTTTCTTGGAAACAGAAAAAGAATCTAGACACAGAGAGATTTTCCTTTTAAGAACAGAATAAAACATTCACAAATAAATATCTCAGGAGAACACGTGCTGTTCAAAGAAGCTAAAAATAGTAAAAGCAACAAGCATATGTTTAACTGGGAACCTTCCTAGATCCTAAAAGTAACATTATTCTTTAAATCCAGTTGTGGATATGAGAACTCAAAAACTGTGGGCGTTTTTTTTGTTGTTGTTTTGGTTTTTTTAATGGCAATTAGGCAAGCATATTCCAAGTGTCTGCATATAAAGTGAATACCATACACTGCATATTGAACTAGACAGATTCCCTCCTTCTTGTCATCAGCCTTCATTCCCTCCACCATGTTATTTTTCTCTTCTTAAAAATTCCTCAACACACTACAGCTAAAATTTCATCCCACCTAAAATATTTTTATTATTCCTCTTAGTCTCTGCTTATGTAAAAAATAAATCTTAATGAGAACTTAGCATGGCACAGCAAGTTGTAACCACTCGTAGCTCTTTAAAAATAGTAACTGCTCTAAAGGACTCACAAAACGTATTCCCATCATTAATTTAAAAAAATTGGGTGAGTGGATGCACATTAATTAAATCATCTGCTTATCTTGATCACTGGGTTGCTTTATACGGACAGGGGCAAATCAGTTCTTTGACTGTCCTCCTCTCCTGGCTTTCTCCTATTGTCTGCTTTCACATCATAAGATGCATGAGGCAGTGGATCACCCCTTCGTCAAAGCTGGTAATAGGATCTAGCAAAACTGAGCCAGCAAAGTCATATGGCCTCAGAATACTACAGTAGAAAAACAGTTCAGATGGATCTTTCAAGTTGCTAAGTCAAATTTTGAATACACAATGCTCCTTATATAGAATAGAACATTTTAAAGCAATATCCTAGAGGTCTAGCAATGAATTTTCCCACTTGCAGATAACGCTACAAAAACCACAAACCTTTCAGCCCTGTAAATGGAACTGAAATGATCCAGAAGCACTGAAACACAGTACAGGAACTAATTTTAATTCAAATATATCAATACAAAACACAAACCAGCTTACATCACTTACAAGTGATACCAACTCTCAACAGTCTGTTTCCATAACCGATACACCGCATCTCTCCTGATATTAAAACATTTCCACAAAGTTTTAGCCCCAGTTAGTGTCACACAACTGAAAAAGAATCTCAGGTTTTCACCTTCAGAAGTCTGGTGAGACACTTAGCATAAACTCAAGACTATGTAAGCTAATCAAAAGCCTGAGGCCAGAAGACAAAGAGAAACAACCCATAATTAAATTCTGCAGACCATGATTATTTTTTAAAATACTTTACATCAATGTAGCATTTGCAACCAGACCTGCAATGAATTAAACTACTTTTTATATTTTAAATAATTGATTTTTTAAGGGTTTGGGTTTGTTTAAGAAAACAGTGATCTAATATTTTGACTTGATGGTCTTATAAATTACTAGAAAGCAGCCCAAACAAACCCAAATAAGCTGACAGTGTAAAACCAGACATCCAGGAACCAACATCAATATAATATGGGGTGAAGAATCCCCTTCTTTCAGTGGTATTAACTGCCAAAACACTGCTATGGTCTTGAGACACATAATTTGTTCTGAGATTAGGTGAAGTGTCATTTCTATCAGCTCTCAGAGCACCTTCTCATTCCCCTATAACCATTAAAGCCATCCATTTTAAGTCATGGGCATTATGTATTTCCTATAGAAGTTATACAATACCCTACTTTTACATACCATTTAAAATCCAAAGAGTATTTTACAAATCAACAGAAACTACACTCTTGCACTCACTGCTGAAAGCAATCCATTCCCAGGACCAAAACTATTTGTCCCAAAAAAAAGACAATTCAAGCTGAGAAATACAGTTATAAAAGCAATCTGCACTTAAAACAATTCCTCTGCTTTTTGTTCATGAACATTTTTCACTGAGCTGGGAGAACACAAATACACATGAGACACAACCTCAAGAAGCCTGTTTATATTGCCAGAAGCTTTTATAGAACTTTTACCCTTAATTTAAGCTACTGTTACCTTTCTCTCCACTTCTAATAAATGTTTTGGAAATAAAACCCAAGTTCTCAGCTACAGGATAAGCAGCCTGGGCACCAAGCTCTATCATCTATTATCTCAGATTAGATCAAACAGGCAGCTTCTTTAAAAAACCTCTCACAAACCCATTTTCTTCCCCCTCAGCCAGGACAAGTTATAATACCTTTATCCATTTTGATTTCATACACTTGCCAAAGTTCCCAGAAGATCAATAAAATAAAAAAAAAAGAGGCCATTTTGGAATAGTTATACTGAAATTAATCAATAGTTCTGACACAGCCCAACACCTGTGACATTTTAAGGCATTAAGATGTCATCCAATGCCTCAGCCTCACCATTGTCTTCACCACCCGGCTGGTTCACCATCCCATCCTCAGCAGCCAGCCTGCCCAAGGAACTTTGCATGGCCAGCACAGCTGGACCACCAACAGAAAGTCCACCAGCATAAACATAATGCTGAAGTGAGAGTTCCAGCATAATAAAAGAGCTCTCTGAGAGACCAGTTGTGAGCAGCTGTACAGACACTGTACACTGATTAAAAAAAGAACAGTAAACCCAGAAGCTTACCAAAAAGCTCATCTAGGCTTTTCCCTAAAAACACAGCTAACTTTACCTGGATGGGGAGCAAAACACAATAAGAGAAAAAAAGAGTTGCACAGCTGCTGCACTTCAGCATTTATACCCTCACTAATCCAGCCCAGCTGTGGGGACTGAAGGCCCATGAATAGGTGGAGCAGGTCAGGTGTGCTCCTGGAGCTCATCTTCCTACATAGTTTCACCTGAAAGGAATCCACCTAATGACACTGGGAAAGCTAGAGTTTACTTTCAAATGTCATCCAGCTAAATGCTAAAATCAACAAAGCCATATCCACCAAAGGACATAATGAAATTAATATTTAGAATGCAAATAATGAAACAATCTCTCCTTTAAAACTTTTCTGCATTCAACTTTTACCTAAGAAATCCTTTTTGCTCAGTTAAAAGGCCTTAAAACACATAAGAATGGGTTAGGATCTGGAGCTACAACTACCTGCCAGTCAACACAGCTTAGGTACCTCACAGCAAGTCTCCTTGCAGACTTTAAACTTTGAATTTATTAGCACTGTCAAACCATCACCTCAGGATAGTAAGCCCAGTCTTAGAAGACTAAATAAAAATACTGCGCTGCCTCAAAACATTTATTTTGCTCTAATGCATTAAATTTGTGTTTAAAAAAGTTTCAAGTGACATAACTTAGGTTCAACAGGCATTAGGTCAAATCAGGTATGATGCAGGTATCACCTGCACTTTATACCAACTCATAAAGTGTCTAAGCAAAATATGGCTTAGACACCTTCACAGAAATAATCATGCAATCAGATGCTCTAAATCAAATTTCTATTCCCATATGCTCAAGAGCACACAGGAGCAGCAGAGTTAAATGCTGGATGACAGTGTGGAGCTCTATCCATCACCCAGTCACCCCCAACACACACACCCACGCTCCTCATATCAACTCACTATGTGATTGACCCTCCTCTCAGCAAGACTCGGTAACACCATTGTAGATCATTAATGAAGGATTTTAACAATTAGTAACGCAGCAGGTTTACTCTTTTACTGCACCTGATGCAAGTCTGGAGTCCTTAAGCTGTTGCAGGCAGAAACGTTAGCTATTTCAAAACTGAATATTCTATTTCTTTGTGTGTAAAAATCAAACAGACATGCCTATGAAATTCTTGGTTTGCTTTTTTGTTTAAAAAAAACAAGCAAACATTTCACCCTAGGGGTTGAACTATTTTTCACTTTTACAAGTCATGACTATACATTCTCTCATTCAACCACTCTTTAATAAAAGACAAGAAAGTTTCTCAACACAGTTTCTGTACTCAATTGTAAGGATAAATTTAGTTGTAAGGATGCATTTTATTTTTGTACGCAGTTGGCATAGGAGCCAATAGATTAAGATCTATTCACTTTAAATCATTACTATTTCTCACTTCAAAGAACATAAATCCAAAGACAAAGAATCGCATGGACAACGAATAAAGACAAAAGTTTATATACAGCTTTATTAAAGCAACTGCAGCCACAGAAATAACATGTTGTGATTACCCTCCTATTTTCCAAATGGGAGCATGAAAAAATTATTTTAATTTAATTTTTATTACAGTTATTTCTAAGAGCAATCAGCTCAAAATAAATATTTTTATTATGGGGTATGTATAAACCTCTTAGGCAAAAGAGAAAGAAAATTAGAGTATTATGTGTTAGTGCAAGAGACACTATTGCTTTATAGAGCTTTAAAACCATGAGTAACTTTAAAAACACTTGAGTATCTGCTCCTATGTTTATATAAGCCAGGGGCTTAGATAAACCCAACTCAACACCAGACTATGATGAGTAAGTTCAACATTAAAAAAAAAAGATATCTGGATTTTAGCTGTTATGTTCATTGACAAACATCTAAATAAAGAAAAACGTTTTCAAGAACAATAATACCTCTTTCTGAAAATGATCTGAAATTGTCTTTGACTGAAATAAATTCAGATTAAGACCCTATTCAGATCTTAAATATAAATTTTGGTGTCTAAATGGCTATTTTGTGCAAGTGACACAGATCCTCCATATTAACCTAAACAACTGGCATGTCTGTTTTCTTTTAAAATTATGAATAACCTTAAATAACAAACATAATGCCACAATCAGGAAAAGCAAATGTTTTTTTTCCTACTCCCAGAATCACACAGAATCATTCAGGTGGCAACACAAAGATATCAAGGTTTTTCTATAGTACATATCATGTACATTAACATTAAAATTTTATCACTTACATCATACAGGCAGAGTCAAAGCTCCATGTGTTGGACAGCATTTTCCACTTTAAGTAAATAAATATTTTATTATATCCTAGGGTCACATTCCAGCAAAGAAACCAAAATCATTTTTGCAAATATCAAAATTGTGAAGTTTTTAATGTTGTTTTCTTTTAGGAACAACAGATCTATAATATGAATTCTGCTCTTCTGACTCACGAAAAGACAACACCAGAAGTTACACATATAAGGCAGTGTCAGTGGAGGAAAACCAGCATCTAGTCAGGTAAAATTTTGTATGGTCTTAAACCAAAAACCAGACCAGGGTGAACGAAAAGAAGTGTTTTATAGCTAAGGGCCTTAAGTGATATGAAAATAATGCAAACGTAAAACCAGTAGTCCCCTATTTCTGATGCTGAAGGAATTAGAAGCCTTTGGATATAAGTGTACTGGGAATAGAAGAAAACTAATACATAATGCTGGGAAAACTTCCCATATAACAAAACCAATGTATCAGAAGTGTATAATCAAAGCATTAAAAATATTTTCTCACGGGGGAAAATGTTTGCCCCGCATACAGACAGACCCTGCAGTAGTTTCCCCTAAGCTGTTCTTGTGACTAAAAGGAAAAGGAATAAAGAGGGGTTTTTCCTTCAGTCCTTAAAACCCAAGTAGAGTTTGTCAGCTTCTTTATGAAACAATATAATATGATAACCTAGAAAATGTAAGAACGTCACACAACTTCTGCCGGTTGATCAGCAAATTCACTTTCAAAAAAGGGAAGTAAAATCATTAGTAGCCAAAGGATTCACCATATCTGAAGGCACCTAAAGTGCTCTACGCCAATTATGACCATTATAGGTCACAGAAGCCACCAACTCATTTCTGTCCAGCTGAATATCTGTTCATAATCACAACTAAAAGATGCTTACACAAAGAATCATTCTAATACATTTCCCTTTATTTTTTGTAATACTAAAGTCACCATTTGAAAATAGCTTTTTTTAAAAAGATATCTGTTATAATGTTTCCCCATAATTAAAATAGGAAATTAATCCAATACCAGCAGTTCTAGAGGTAATCTAATTAATAATAATAATAATAATAGCAAATTAAAAGTGAGCTAGCTTTTTAGTATAACAAAAAAAGAGCTAAACCATTACATAAAAATGTAAAACATACCATGAAAAATGAATGAAATATAACAAGAAAGGAAATGCCAAAATATTTAGTCAGCATTTGTTTGGACAAAGGGGAACAAAACTGTATTATAAATTTATTTCTTGTTATATAAAGAGCAATGAAAAAGCAACACGGTAGACCTGTATTTAATAGTTACAGTGACAAGCCACTCAGTTGTTCTATGATGCTACAGTTGTTGATGGGGTTATGGTGCTCCTCCTAACTTTTCTGGCCTGGTGATGAGATTTGGGGTTTTTCTCCACTATATGTTAGCTGTTCTGATATTTAAATTAGGTAGTGAAGCTCAGGACTTGAAAAGGGATTTCCAGGACTCAGAGCTGCAGCAGCACATGCGCCTGTCCTGCAGGTGATCCATGGGGCAAGGGACCTGTGCCAGTTTCACTAAATATGCACTTACTGCAGTTCTAAAAAAAGAGCCAATATTTACCATTGCACACCAGCTTGCACGAGAGATGCCATGATACCACTCAAGTTTTGATTTCCAAGGGGAGCCTGGCAGAAGGTGTAATTCTTGACTGCAATGGAAACATACCTCATGTGATTTTTAAATATTATGTTTCTAATGTTGATATCTCAGATATAATGGCCACAAGCCAAGTAAATACACCTCACTGCAATAAAAGAAAAATGCTTTTAAAAGCTTAAAATGTTAACAAAAGAATAATTAAAAAAAAAAAATCTGATTCATCTAGAACACTGTGAACATCTAGGCCTGAGTCCAAAGCCATTGAAGTTAGTAGGACTGCCTCCCTCTATTTCAACAGACTTTGGATAACACCCTCGTTTCTGTAACTCTCAGACAAATACAAGCAATATATCATCTCAAAGCAAACTAAACTCAACACATTTCAGTGGCAGCACATTCATTTAAACAGAACCATGCATACTATATATGGAAATGAAGTGTTCCTCTCAAAGATGCAAACCTGATGTATTCTCAGGCTATAAATACCATCAGAATTCAAAATGGGCCCTCTCTGACCAATATATCTCTGACAGGCATGGAAGATAGGTATCTTTCTTTTTCATTTTTTCATGCAGCTACACTATTGTTAAAAGTGCTATCAAACTTCTGCTGCATTTCCACCCTCCACTGTCACCCAAGGTGACCTATGTGCCACAGACAGAGTGCACACACTTACAAACCATGAGGTCTTATTTGGAATTGGCGTATTTGGCTCTGTGTAAAGTTCGTATAAACACCAGTCTGGTCTTGTGGTCTATCAGACTTCTGCACTCACTTCCCAGTCAGGCATTGTATTCCTGCAAGGAGCAGCGAGTTGGACTCAATGATCCTTATGGCTCCCATCCAACTTGAGATATTCTATGATTCTAAGCCTTCAGCCATGTAGCAGCATATGAACGCATTACAGAAACACAGCTTTTTATGAGAGCTGTTTAAAGTGTAGTTCCTTTCCTTCTGTCACTAAAATCATATGTGGGGGAGAAAAATATTTTTTAACCATTAACACCCACATACAATGTTTCAGCAATCTTGCCCTTAGAAAACCTCCACAAGCTGTATTCACTGTGCCCTTCTTAGACTTCTGACAATTCAATAATTTTCATACATGTAAAGTACATAATTTTATACAATGTGACTATGTATGTTTAGTAGAACCAAAGGGATACCCCGTCCCCTAATTTCATCTGGTGTTATTTTATGTTTACATCTCCCCAGAGATTTTTGCTGCCCTACAACCTCACACTACAGAATGCCTTGCTGCTGCTGAACTACAGCCTGAGCCTGCTGAGGAATTATCACCAGCCAACCCTGAAATTCACATACACTTTTGTCACATGGAGTTGGATTCCACAGAATAGCAGAGCCAATCTTAGAAGGAACATTGACTACTGCTCTGTATTTTGCCTGCTGACTAGAGATTACTGCTTCTTTTTAGGATTTGTCTGAGGAAGGACACTCAATGACTAAGATGCACAAGCCACTTTCTTGCAACAGTACAGGACACACCACGACCACCATTGCTTTTTTTAATTATAATCATTAGATCCTGTCCCTGCAGAGATTATACTTAGGACTAGTGCTGTCTAAATTTTCAGTCTTTCTGTCTCTGGGGCTATAAACTGCCCTCATTCTGCATTCGGAAATCCCACCGCATCAAAACTGGGTACATGTATCATTATTACTTAAAAGCTTTCTGTTTGCTATTATAGGCATTTCTTCTATTGAGCTAAACTGGAAAAAATGTGAAATCTAATGGCTTCCAACCAGCATTTACAGATTTGCAAACATGTGAGAACTGCGCATTCTTTTTGAATGCAGATTTTCTCCTTAAATGTATGTGTTGCAAAGCCTTGAAAATAAGTATGATACTGTATCCAAAGAACATTTAGGTAGGGAATGTTTGGTTTATAGCTTAAATCCTTGTCTGTACCTTTTCTTTTCTGCGTGCATAACCAATTTGAGCGTGTGTTTATAAAATGTGAAATCCATTATGAGCTCCAGAGAGTCAAAAGTATCTTCCTTTTCACAGCACGGAAAACAGCAGCATACACCTCTCCATATTGGTGCCTTTTTTCACTTGTAGAAACAGCATCTGCAAAAAGCTGCAAGTACCTTTTCTTTCAGAACTTGACCTCTCCACCATGGCCATCTCTCAACTGGCAACCTGTCCGGGGGGACCCGCGCAGAATAATTGTGCACAGACCACCTGATAGCCATGAGACAGGGATGACTGAGCCAGGCTGTGCATGTGACTAACAAGCAAAATGCATTACAGTCCACTGCTAATCCCTTCAGCCTTCCAGTTGTTCATCATACGCTGCAGCTCGGTACATCTTCAAGAGAGTCAAGGCGAGGTTTCCACGCGCAGACTTAAATGAAGGGATCCCCTGCGTTACGTGTCCACATGTGTCTTCCAATGTACTCTCACGCTTTTCTCAATATGTCATGCCTCAAATTTGTTTATTTATTTGGAAGGGATATTTATGCGGGTACTGCTTGGAAATCACCAAACTTAGTATATATGAGAGCCACCTTGGTATGACTGCTGCTTCTTTTAAGGAAAACTTTAATTTTTCCACTTACAAATTTTCTCAGGCTTTGGAGTTCTGGGTTAAATTTTTTAACTTTTCAAAGAAGACTTCTGCAAATATTGTATTTCCAGTAAAAACAGAATTTTTCTATGCAAAACAAATGGGAACGTTGCTTGGTTTCTACTGACCAAATCTGTATAATTTATTAGATTTCAAAAATATGTAGACCAATGTCAAAGAAAATTATTATAGCTTGTAAGTTCAGGCTAGCAACTGCTATCCATAATCATAACATAATTTCATTTTATATGTGTACAAGTCCTGAGTTACGGGGAAGGAAAGCTCTTCAAAACACTGAAAGCATCGCAATAAGGATACATTTTACCTGCTAGAGCCTCGATGACAAAAGGTCCATAAGAGGTATCACTCACTGGGGAACCAAGGGGCAATGATAAAGGGTCTGGTATCACACTCTTCAGAAGGGTACAAATCCCACTTCATTCTGCACTGGCTGGCTCCAGGAGCCCCAAACTTGTGCTCTCGCATTCCACTGCTCCCTCTTCATGCTTTAGAGTTTGTTCAAAGCCAAAATATGGTATCAGATAATGTCAGTAGAAAATGCCCTTCAAGAGCATAGAAAATGCAGAGGGAGATCCATATAATCAAAAGAACTAGAGATTGTATAATACACATTTAGCCTCTATGTCTACTGTGTGCGTCACCGTGCATATTTATTTTATTTTTCTGCTACTGCCAGAAACAAGAGCAACTAATGGTATTAGAGACCAGCCCAATGAAGTTCAATCTCACATTCTACTTTTCATACACAAACAGAAATGAGTTGGTCAAGGGATAAAGAAAAAACAATGACAAGACAAGTTCTTTAACAATATCTAGGCATCGCTAAAAATGTAGATGTAAACACTGAGCAGAAAAACAGCCTTTTTTAAGTCTTTGCCATTGGACTGTAGCTAATTTTGAAAAATTGCATCTAAAATTATATACCATATTAAATAAAGGAATACAAGAGCTTCAATTGTAATGACTGACATATTACATGAAACACTGACAACACAGGTCAAGATTTACATTTTTTTTTGACAGATTTTTTAAAATGTCAACTCACAAAGCAAGTGTGGAGCACAAAAGTTCTAAAACCTCAGCAATCATTTTTAGTACATGATTAAGAGTAATGTTCTATTCATACACAATTACATAAATTAGATATGGAATTTTAAGGGGAAATGTTGATCATTCTGTTAGCAGTTTGCATATTCTTGACTTACAGCATCTTGACTTTCTTATCTCCAAGAAAAAAATTGTAATGAAATTTCATACCATAAATTGTTAAACTGTTTATATCATGTTTTTAAATTCTAACCTTAAATTGAATGAGTTAAGGAGGGAAAAACAACCAAACAAACCACATCCTAAACACTTCTATGTAGTCATTAAAAAGTGTTACATAATAAAGTCAAGTTGACAATCACTGACAAATCCATGGAATACAATGTTGTGCTTAGAATATAGCAGGGAGAAAAAAATGAAATTTTTTGCAATTCCTTGCAATAACACATGGACATGAGTGTTAGCACAGTAACTCTGAATTATTCACATATATATGTGAATTATTCAATAAGAAGCCACAGAAAGTAGACATGAGAAAGATTTCTTTTGGTTCTCTCACTGGGACTGCTTTTTATGTAGCTCATGAGACGATGCTGGATAACTCAACTCCACTGCAACCTGTGGAGCAGCAGAAGAGGCAACACAGGGAAGGAAAGGGCCTAATATGCAGAAAACTTCTTCAATTCCACAGTAGGAGGAGCTACTTCTTCTAAAATTGCTTTTGCTAGCAGGCCCAATAGAGTTGACATAGCATATGTAAGAATTCACATTTTTCACCGGCAGCCTTTCCCAAGTCACCATGCAGCAAAAAGCAAGTGCTTGATAAAAGCAAAGTTTAAGACATTTCCAGTTGTTACTTCAGTTACCCTTTATACCCTAAATACTAGAAAAGTGTTTTGCAATAACTAGTTACTTCTTGCATACAGAGAATTCCCTCCAATTCCCCATTTTACCACATAATGAATGTAGGATCAGCCCTTGAAAGTTCTTCTTCACCAGAGTCTTGGAAACCCTTACAAGTGGAACAAATAGGATCTAAAAAGAGACATATATCTCCCCCTACCTGCAGAGTCCTTTATCCTCCCGCCCCAGGGAATGACATACAGAGAACTACTTCAGGTCTCAAAGATGAAATAAACTCAAGTCTTACAACCTGACACAGTAATAGTATGTGAAAGTATTCAGACTGGAAGTGTTGGAACCCCTCGATGATGCCTGTTACTTACCAAACTGACACATTTAGACTAAGAGGTTTTAAAGACAATTCCAATATGCCTTTCTATACCAGTTAAGAAACCACTGATTGCTTTAACTGTTCTCCCACTAATGAATTATCTGATCAACAATACCCACCAAGACACCACATGGAAGAAGTCTGTGTACAAGTCTGTAACTTTTCATTCTCTCAAGGAAAGGAGCACGAGGTAATAACTTGAAGAATTTTCTTTTTCATCCAGATCCCTGATAGCCCCTTTAGATTTGTCTCATTCCATGGAGAAGAAAATGCTAAATACTCAAAAAAACCAAAGGTAAGTCTTAACTACTCACCCTTTCTTGAAAATTGCCTTTTACTGTTGTAGGAACTGGTATCTTATTATCACAAATTCATTACAGCTGTGTCATCATACCTGGCTGACAGCTCTCTAAGAAAGTTCAGCTTTGGTTTGAAATGAAATAAAAATTGCCTATAGAGAAGTAGTACTGCCTGGTAGGATTCCTGATGCTTAAGGTTGACTTAAAAGCTTTTATTCCTTAACTCTAGCAATCACTCCTCCCATACATAGGCCAAGTTCACTGTAATAGTTTAACTTCCAACTGGAATGTGGAGGTTCATTTAGGCAATCCAAACTACACAACAAACAAGTACCTTAACTTCGCAGGCTCTAACTTTTTTTCTGGTTTCCCCTAAATGTTGGACCCTTCGTACAGCAGGGTTATGTGCTGTATCAAGTGTGTTTAGGGGGGAGGGGACAGGAGAAAGGGGGAGACAGCTCACTGTATGTCAAAGCAAGCCAGCAACCTAGCAACCATATATTAAAAGGTGTGTATGTTTTTGTGGGTGTCTGTGTGCCAGGAATAACTGAAGCAGATATTATTCCATTTGTAATTCAAAAAATGTGAAAAGGGAAGGGGAGAAACTCCAGCTGCCGGTCTATTTTGGGGTCTGTCAAAATCCACTTTCACAATACAGAGTCTTAACACTTTCTATCCCATTTGTCTTAATCAAAAACTGAAGTGTGGACCTGAGCAAGTCTTAGTTTTGGTTTGAAAAGAGACCCTTCAAAACAGGAGCTGAACTTCCTTCACATACCATGCTTTCTTCCAGCTGGGAATATATAAAAATCGAAGAGGCAGTGAGGTTGCCTCAAAGACTTCACACTTAGGTTAAGAGAATACTGATCTAGCGTGTTATGAATGTACTGAATACCTCTAGATAGCCACATTTAATTTAACAAACAGAAGCATCAAAGATTGTCAGCTAGCTTTAAAAATATTTACTTGAGTGGCAAAGTTGAAAAGGTAAATTTCTCAAAGTTTCTCATTCCACAAGGGAACTGAGAATTTAGATCAGCAAAGGCAAGCTCCTACCCCGCCATCATATGCGGTCCCGGGGGTGCAGATAAACTTCTGATCCACACTGTGCCACTACACCAGCATGTGCCTCACTGAGAGTGAGGGAACACCAGGTGCAACTTTCGTGCCACCAGATGAAAACGAATGAGCCCCTATGTGGAACAGAACGGGGGGAACAGGGACGCCTCAGGACTGCACTCAGCACCTCACAACCTCCAGCCACACTCCCCACGGCTCCCAACAGCCCATGGCAACCCTACCACAAGAGCAGACAGCACACTGCCATCCAACGATAGCCCTTCGGCGTCCGCTCCAGTGCCACCTCGCCTAGGTGTCCTGGTCTACAAGGCTGGGCTCCTACTACTACTCCTCACCAACAGCACCGCACCAAACCATCACCGGCAGCAGAAGGGGAAAGGGAGGGGGAGTTACCTTGTTTTTGACCCCGCAGTGGCAGCAGACAGTCCACAGGTACTTGAGGGTCCTCCACAGCAGGATGATAAATAGTCCCCCAAAGAAAGTAACCATGGATGAGGCGAGGAAAGCCCACCACATGCGCTGTCCGCGGCTATCGCAGGGCACCTCCATGGTCACCGGGATGATGAGCGCATCCATCTTGGGCACATTGACGGGGGAGGAGGACGAGTCTGTGTTGAGATTGTTGGCGTTGATATTGTTACTCATTCTAATGCCGCCGCCGCCGCCGCTGCCGCCCGGGTAGGAGCCGCCGCCGCTGCCATTTGCCATAGCTAACAGCGAGCCGGGCGCGCAGGGGCTTCCGAGAGCTCCTCCCGCCGCCAGCGCCCCCCAAAAAACCCATCACCAGCCATATTGCTGCTGCTGCCGCCGCCGCTGCTCAGCGGGAAACGGATAAGGAGAGTAATAAAAAATAAAAAGCCCCCAATCAAAACAAACAAACAAAACAAAACAAAGAAAAAAAAAAAGAGCAGGTGAAGAAAAGCGACCGCACAATTCCCGGGTCCCTCTCGGGAGCCGTCAGGCCGGTGAATTCCGAGCGTCCTCGTTGTACGGTGAAAATAATGTTTAAAAAATTAAAAATAATAATAAAAATATAGTCTCCTCCTCAGATTCCCACCCCTTCCTTCTCCCGCATACACAGCCCCCACCCCGCCCACCCCAAAAAAATCATCCACCACCACCACAAACTGATGCCTCGGAGCGTCTCTCCAAGATACCCAGCGCTGCGACCCCGCTGCCCTCAGCGGGGATCCCTCACTCAGCCTCCGCCGCGGATCCTCCCGGAGGTGGTCTGTTATTATTGTTATTAGTCTTTAACTTGTTATTAGCGATACTCAGTCCCCCCCGCGCACCCTCCTCCTCCTCCTCCTCCTCTTCCAAGTCCAGCCCCTTCCTCTCCTCTTCCCCCCTCGGTGCCGGTAGCAGCCTCCTGTGGCTCCTAATTCATCCTCCGCTGGCCCATCTGTGCGTGCGCTGCCGCCGCCTCCTCGCCCATCCTTCGGGAGCTCTCTCCAGGGCCCGGCTGTCGCTCAGGCTGTTGCTCCCACACGCGCAGCGGCGCCGCCGGCTCCCGCCCCTCCCTATCGGCCGCCGGGGGACGCGACGGCCCCTCTCCTGCAGCCGCGGCCCCTCCGGGGGCGCATCCACGGCCCCGCGGGGCGGGGGTGCCGGGCCGGCCGGGGGTGCCGCGCTGCCGCTGCCGCCGCGGGTGGGGGGCGCCGGCTCAGGCGGGCTCCCGGCGCCCCATGGGCAGCGCCCGCCGCGCTCCCCGCCCCGCGGCCGCTCGGTCCCGCTCCCGGGGCCGCCGAGGCGCCGAGCGACCGCTCCGGAGGACGGCGAGGCGGGAGCGGTGGGGGCTATGTGTCGCCGAGGCGCTTCACAGGTGGCGGCGAGGCGGTGCCCGGCCGCGCCGGGGAGCTGCCGGTCCAACAAGTCCCGCCGGCCCCGGCGCGTCCATCGCCGCCGCGCTCTCCGCGCTCTCCGCAGCCGCGGTGGGGCGGGGGCAGGCGGCGGCGGCCCCCCCGCGCCGGCCGTGCGCGGGGCCGGTTCGGAGGATGTCATGACGCAGCGGCCAACGCACGGCGCTGTCACGGCCCCGGCCCCCGCCGGGCCCCCGCGCACATCTCCCGCATCCCATCTCCCGCATCCCTCCCCCGCTGCGATGGGCGAGCGCGTCCCCTCCGCAGCCCGGCCGGAACGGCGCCTTCGGGGCCGGGGCTGCAGCCGCGGAGCAGGGAAAGGGAGCAGGGGGGGACAGAGGGGCGCGCTCGGGGCCCGCGGGAGGAGGTTGAGCTGCAGCAGCAGGTGCCCGGGGATGCGCACGGCGGGGCAGGGGGGGGGGCTGGCATGGAAATGCGGTAAGGGAGCGTGAAATAAACATCGGGGAACTGTGGCGTGGGGTTTTTTCCGCTAAAGGCATTCGTGGATTATCTTTAATTGACACGGGGAAGTACTGCGAACGCGCTCCGCAAAAGCAGACCGTAAATTGCCGCGCATCCCAAGAACGTTCCTGAAATTAACCCTTAGAAATATAAATAGCAATTTAAAATTACACGCTTGGGGAGGGAGGGGAGAGGGTAAGCCAGCAAGGAAATCTGGCTAGTTGTCTCCTACCTTTTTTTCGGATTCACGTTGAAAAGCAGAGGAATTTATATGTCTGTAGATGTATTTATTTATATATAAATCAAAATCTCCGTTTGGCACATGGTCTGCTCACTGAGTTGTCTGTACAAAGTATTATGCAGATCCTCTTGACAGCTTTCCAAGGGTAAAATACAGCAGCCTTTGTGTGCGTGACATTCCCCCATCTTATCTAGTCGCTACACCAGCAGAGAGCCACCATTATGAAATAGTAATCTCTTAACCTTTACTACTAGTAGTTTCTGTTTCTGCATCTGTCCGGGGTTTGTTTTTGTTTTCTACTTAAGTGATGGTAATGAGTTTTTATAACTTCTCAAAGCTTTTTGGGGGGTTCTCTAGCCCTCTCACCCCCAATTTTTTCGTGCAATAACACCACCATTTGTCTAGCTCCATGAGTTTATCATAATGTCTCACTCCAGTCTGTTCCTCCTGTTTGTTCCTTCAAGAGAAGGCTTCCTTTTTCAAGAGGCATTTAACAGAGGCCTCTGAATAGAGAAAGATAATAATATGGAGGTGTATACAAGTGAGAAAAATACTATATTACTCTGTCCTAGAGGAAAACAGATAGTCAGTTATGTAGCGCACCTGATGCAGCCCATTCCCAGGAAACTGCTGTAAGAGGGTATTAAGTTGAAGATTTCTAAATACAGAAAACAAGTCAGATTGAAAAGAAACTGCATGTCACAGCTGCCACATGCAACCCCAGACTGCACTGCCACAGCTGATACCCCCTTACATGTCTTTTCGTTACCAACCCTCTCCACAGCTGGAAAGTCACCTGGGCCACAAAGCAGTGTTGTGACAGGATCACACACCTTGGGTCCTGGGCTCAGAACCTAGTCCTGATGGTCATTTGCTCGGCATTCCCGGGTTGGTGTTCAAGCAGCACCCTTTTCACAGCTGCACACATACCTACGGATCCTTTTATCCATCAGCAAACATTAGGAGTGGAACAAGGGCAGGAGCATCGTAACACAGCCACTTGAGGTCTGATCTTCAGAAGCACCAGGTACTTACAGGCACTCTTACAGCTAATAGAAACCATAAACCCTGTGCACTTTGAAAGACTGGGACAATGAAGAGCAGCTGCACAGCATATCCCAGGGAAGGCTTTTGCATGATGAAATTTCTTATATATTCTGGTCTGGCAGATAACAAGGGATGAGTCTCTGAAGCCACAGACATGACATATGTCTTCTCTTGCTGTTGTTTGAGATGGCCCAGAAGATTTGACAGAGGTGCTGCAGTCTGAAAATATGTTTTTTTGCTTTATGCATTCAGAAGGTATATGAGTTTAAAGGTATTTGTTTGACTCTGTGTACTGCTGCAGCTCAGTGCTGCAGACACCAGTTTGAAGAGCAGTCCGGATGCGAACAAGATCATTAGGCACTTCTAAAATATCATCCCCATAACACTGTATCCAAAAAGGACAGTCCTAAAGAAAAATTCAGACTAAAGCAAAGCAAGAACACCACAGAATATAGTCTGTATATTAAAATAATTTGATTTGAACGTGTTCACACAAGATTTACACACAGACTTAGGGTAGGAGATTTATTGTGATCACTTGTAAAAAGCTGTTTTAAGTTCTTATGGTCAAAAACTATTCATAAACCAACAAACACGTACATTATATATACTATGTATATACTATATACACACTGTATATCCAGGGGAAAACCTTTTCTGTTCTCTATATAAACAAAACTTTTATTTACATAAATATGGCTCAGTTCTCCAAATATTTATGATGAAACTCACACTAAAAAGTAAATATTGATATCAACTGGTGAGACTTACCTTGCCAGTGAAAAGTTTGCTTAAGAGGAATTATCTGTGAAAGACAAAGCAAAGTAGGTAACTGTATTTTTTCACCTATTCATAGAGACAAATGATCCTTGAAGGAATATCCCTCACAATGTCCCATTTGAGCTTACTCCTTTATGAATCAGGAAAGGCCTGCTTTCTAGTGTAGGTTTTATAAAGCAGAATTTGAGAAAGCCTGTGGCTACATGCTTCGTTTGTTGAGGCAACAATGGCATTTCGTGTTGCCTTCAGACTAAACAGGATTTTCCAGCTCTGTTTCCTGGAAAGATCTATTCCAAGCAAACAGAAAACTGTCACGTATTAGTTTTCAGATTAGTTGTCTATCTAATATTTCAACACAAGAGCTCAAAATTTATTTAACAGTACTATTTACAGAACATAACAAACACTGTGCTTACCTCTATTTTTCCTGTTCTACCATATAGCATAGTCAAGGACACAATCATGCCAACTCAACATAATTCTGGAGGATTTGGTTCCAGAAAACAGTGTTTTAGCAGCAAGGAAATTGCTCCTCTCTATGTAAAACAGTTCCCTCTTGTGGATATTCTGTGTACAGTATCACTGGCAAAGTATTTAAAATATTCATCAAACCTGGATCTTTGCAATTAAAACCCCCACCTCTATTCCTCAATGATCCCAACACCTACGACATTCTTGGCATGAGGAAGAACAAGCTATTGCATTTTATTATAATACAACTTGCAAAATTACTCATTATCAATAACAAATTATTTAATCAAGCGTAATAAACACAACAAAGCTAAATAAAGTTGCATAACTGTATTTATATGAGTCAGGTATAAATCAGAGTGAGATTTTTATTTTTCTTATATGAGAAAACTTTCTGTGTGTTCCATTAAAGGAAAC
Source organism: Neopelma chrysocephalum (assembly GCF_003984885.1). Lineage (NCBI taxonomy): Eukaryota > Metazoa > Chordata > Aves > Passeriformes > Pipridae > Neopelma > Neopelma chrysocephalum. Next base: position 4,527,176 of record NW_020897805.1, read on the forward strand.
CATGATTAAAAAAGAAGGAAAGCATAAACTATATAAAGGAGACAATAACGGCAAAACAGTCAGGGTTTCCAAGGATGCATGTACGGAAGACAAAGAAACTGCAAAGATAAATCTTTCAATTAAAACTAAAGAGTCCAAGCAAGTAAGTGGCACAGCTTCACTGGTGACACAATATTGCACCAGGGATTAATTTGGCATGGCAGTTCGGAAAAAAAACCCTATGAATGGAGTAACAGCATAAGATTTATGTGTTCTCTAAATGATGACTACATTATACAAAGAACAATTTTTTTTCTTAAGTAAAATGTGAGAGAATAAATGTGTACTCCCCAATTTTGCCTAAAGGCATTTAGTCTGGGTCTGGGGAAATGATAGAAAACAATTGCATGTTATTATCTAGAGGGAAATTATATTAAAAAAGACTAAAACCCTTTATGTACCAATATAGTATAAACTTGTTTACCACAATTTTTTTGTTTAATGGTTATATAAAACCTTACCATTTGATTAAAGGTACAGAGTAAATGTTAAACAAGCAGCTTAAGGTTCTCTAAAGGTAAATACTTTCCAATGTAAAAAGCCAAAGTTCTAAAATTAAGTATGCATTTATTCTCTGCAACACCAGTCTTCAGGTGAACAATCTCATATAGGATATCCTGTTGTTACCTTATGCAGATGTAACCAGCATTAAATAATGACTGTTCGTGACCAACAGCCTCCTTTGGATTTGTGTTGTCCCTGTAGAACACGCTGTTGGCTTTTATGTAATGTTAGTGGCTGTGGCAGGGCAAGCAAATACACACAGAAATACCATAAAATAAAAAATCAAAGATTCTACTAGTCAAGAGGCTACATCTGTGTTCCTGAGGTCAGTGGGGCACTTGGTCTTGACTTCAAATGCTAGAGACACAATATCAATCAGACTTTACCTATAAGCACAGATGTATTGCATATTTAACTCTGAGCCTCACTTTAATACTATTCTTTACTCTTCCTACTTTGTCCTGGGAGCAGAGTGAAAAATAATACATTGTAATGATTAGGTAGATACTGGAAACAAAATAGTATCATGAAATAATTCTGAGAGATTTTTGTTGTAATGCAAAATGTTTGCTCTCTGAGACGCTAAGGAAGAGCCCCTGCTGATGTAAAACACACCTAAGGTTGGATCTGGTGTCCTTGTCTTAAAGACTCTGAAGAGGAAATATTAACAGGAGATGATACTAATATGCATATAACAATATATTTGCATATGGCAAATAATTATCTTTAGCGATTGTTCTTTTCATAGAATTTAGACAAGCTATTTCAGTGCATGTTAATTGAAAATTCTGTTTAGCTTACTTTGCATCTGCCCAATCCCTGTTCAAAGATTGAAGTACATATTTAGCATGATAATATATTGTATGCTGCAACACCTTCTTATCAAAGTACTTTGCAAATACGAATATATTCAACCTCATCACATCTCTCTGTAACCGTATACGTGAACACTATTCTTGGCAGTGAGGTTACATAACGATTTCCTTGAATTAGTTAAAACTTTCGTATTGAGATCTATTTTGGCACTTAACCCTGGCAAAATCCTCCAGCTGGCAGGACAAAGACATACCTCAGCAGAATGCTTTAATGGGTCACCCAGTCATTCCGAGTGATCACCTCCAGAGTACTGGAACCCTTGCACTCAATCCAGCCAAATAAAATATTAAAGAAAAGCCCTTGTTCACGCTAATCCATATGGTATGAATAGGAATTTAATACAAATGAATATTGCAAACATAGAGCATTTTCTTTGGCCTTTTTTTTATTTTCATAAAGCAAGTCATGAATATCTTTGTATTTTGTTTAAGAGTTAGACCTAAGTGTAGTTCCTCATCCTCATTTTCTTCTTTCCAGCTTTACCAAATCACATGATATTTGATTAGATATTTCTTGCCAGTAGAACCACTTATTATTGCAAAATGTGTATGGTTTAATGGAATATTAACACATGGCTGCTGTCTGAAAAAATGTGACAGCAGAAATTATGACCTCAGGAGCAATATTAATTAAGCCATATTATATCCTCTGAGGTCTGTAAGTGCATTTAATAAATATCAATCCACACACTTAAAAGTACTCTTGACTCCTGTGAATGAGAACCTGTTTATTACCGTTTGTACTAAGGATTTTTCCTTCCTATCGGGGATTTTGCCACAGGAAAGAAGAAATTAGAAAGATATCAGGATGTTCTGAAGACAGAATAGTAGCAACCACTATTAAACACAGGTAGACTAACAAAGAGAGATACAGAAACAGCAGTTAATGAATGCATCAACAATACTTACAACAAAACACATGAAGAAAAAGACCTTTACAACGTCTCTCTTAAGCCATTAGTTCCCCTTTTTCTGAGTGGGCCCTGATGACCAAACCATAGAGAGAAGCAGTAAACTTCACCCTGTACTAAATGATGATAACAGAACAACAGAGAAATAAGTGGTGTGCAAAGAACCGCTGCTGGTACAAATAAGAAGAAGTAGGGTAAATTTTTTCTGACACTGCTTTGTGTTGTATAAAATCAGGACAGCAACATCACCCTGAAAAGATATCAGGGCAATGCCAGGACTTCTTCTTATTTCTGCACAACTTTTGTTTTGTGGAAGCTGTCTAGTTCTTTGTATAAATACTGGCACTCCTTGGGCTTTCCAGATAGGCCCAGAAACTTCCAATGGAGCAATACAGAAACTGTTATAGTAGTACAGGAAATACATAAGTTCTGTACGTGCCATAATTATGAAAACACACAGCAGTATGAGTGTCCCCCATACCTTTGTGCAATTTCCAACAGCAGTGTTCACTCTGTGACTATGACTGCTAGCTATAAACCAAGAATTCCAGAACTGCTCGGGTATTGCCATAATAATGATCACACAGACCAATATAAATTTTTTCTAATGAATTTAATTTGGAGAACTAAATGTTTATTGCCTCATCTTTTAGCGTTTTTCTATTCACTTTACCTGATATCTTGCATATTGGAATTGTGTAGGCCAGGTAGCTTTATTTACTTGTTTCTAGGAACCATTTAGCTTTGACTCTAGCCCTTCTAAGAAATGACTAAAAGGGAATGGAGGGAAGAAAGTGTAATTGTAAAATATAAATCTAAAGATGCCTGTTTTCTTTGGGCAATTCTCTTTTAGGTCCAGCAGCCAACTTTGCCACATGGCACTTGCAGAGAGGCGTTGCTGGTAGAATCAGAGCCCCTACAATGGAAGCTCTGCGAGTCATTCCTGAAACCAGCTGCCAGCCTTAAGATACTGTAGGCCTCCAAAATCTGTTGTGTACAATGTAAATTACTTGGGGAGCAAAGTAATAGTAGCAGAACAGTAGTGCTGCTCTACTCCAAATAGGCCAATGGAAATTTTCATAAAAGCCAGCTAAATGAGAAAACCAAAGAAAAATGTGAATATGTATGTGGACTGAAACCAGCCACTGAGAACAGCTCTGAGCACTAGCTAGCTTGATGTCCATGAGGTGTAAATCTGCTTAACACTGAAAAATCAGACATCAGGAATACTAAAACCATAAAGGGGAGACCATATGTTTACAAGCAGCCACTCAATTTTTTTGCAGCTCATTATGACACACTTTGCTCTCCCCAGGATATATTCACATTTAGGAACTTGGTGTTTATTTTTGACAATAGCCTCAACATAATTCAGGAAGAGCAGCATTTGCAATGACCTGCTTTGCTTTCTTGTCTCTCATGGCAGTCTGGAGCTGAATGGCTGAGAACTGGTAATTTGCAACTGAAAATAAATTAGAATAAAATAAATCTTTCATTATCAAACATCAGCCCTTACAGTAAGGTCTGAAAAGCTGAATCTCAACATAATCAGAAGATGCTCTTTCTCTTCCCACTATATAAGCATATATCCACGAAAGTGTTTTTCTAATAGGAGGATGAGATAAAACCCAGTTAACATGCATCCTGCAAAATGCTGAACATTCCTGCTTTGATCCAGCAAAGCATTTAAACAGGTGTCTAATGTTATGCACAAGTAATCTCACAGAATCCTGTAACCGAGTCACATGTTTAAAATTAAGCATGTGGTTTAGGTCCACGGTGACAAGGCTCGACACCTTGTATGATTAAGTGACTAGTAAGCTGAAGAGGTTGTGTAGGAGTCATGTCCTTAATTGCTTGCTGACTTCATCAGCACTTACTTCTTACTGAGGTTGTATTTGCCAGCGTGCAATATAAAGGTGACCTTTAATTCCAAAATTAATACAGTTTAGTATTTTCTTTTCTGTTTGGAACTATATGTTTTTCAATTAACAAAATAACAAAAAAATAATACCCAACTTAGTCACAATTTTTGAAGGAATCAGTGATTCCTGATATAAGATTAATCTTTGAAATAGTATTCTAAAGACATAATATTCTGTTTTCTCACTGATAGATCCAAATATGTCCTCTCACAAGTCAATGGTGCTGCTAAGGATCAAATATATAGCAGTAGTCACAGCTAAGTGTCAAATGTCAGAGCTCTGCTAATGCAGCAGTCTTATATGCAGTACTAAGCCTGCAGCAGGTTATAAAACAAAATATCCTCAGGCTGAATTAAAAATCACTGAATTCAAGGCCAAAATGAAGGCTGCCTTAAAAAGGAAGTATTTTCTAGCAGCACATATAATTTTTTATCTTTGCTAAATTCAGTGGAATGTTGGGATACCTAATGGCAACCAACAAAATGAAGTCTTGTTTTGACCTTCAGCTGCAGCCTGTGGGCAATATAATAATAGTAGAATGAAGCTTTATTAACTGAGTAGTCTCATATGCTGCATCTACTCATATTCATGGCTTTAATTTAATCTGATCTGCAGGCAGATGTTAATTTCTGTTTTCTCTTATAGGCTAATTGTAATTCAACCTATGGTCAGAACTAAGATAAGTTATTTGACAAAAGGCATAGATTCTTTCTGTCTTCTGCAGTGGGTGCAGTTTGGCTTTTGAATACAAGTCTGTAGCTACATCAATGAAGGATATATAGTAATATCTAGTAATAATATCTATAGTGGATATCTAGTAATAATTTACATGTGCATATCTAATAATAGTTAGACAGGCTAATTTGTAATCGGTGGAGCACTATCTTTGAGGAAAAGCATAATAAAGCATTTATTTTCATAAATGTTCACAGGTGGATATTCTGAATTAATTATTAATTAACATGCAGGTTTAGGCAATGGAATACTAAACAGTATTTAAGTGTGAGACATATTAATCACAAACCTTCCACCTATTCACCATCTCAGTCAAGTCCCAGTCAAAGTCTCTGACAATAAACTCTTGTGTATTATATTACTTTATCTCACACAACAGGTTTTCCCAGCATCTCCTCTACTAAAAGGAAGTTCACTGCTATACATGTGATAACACATTATTGCTCAACTACCCTTAGATTATGAGAAACTGATATACACAGTCTATTGCTAACTGCAATGGTTAGAATACTTTTAATGTTTACATGGGTTCATGGTACTTGAACTTGATCTGTTTTTCATTAATCATGCCTATTGTTAAATGTGTATTATAAAGTATTATTTAGTATAATCAACTTTACTAAGCTTGTTATCAAGACTTTTTTCTTCCTCTGAATTTCCACAATGTCATATTTCAAGTGTTTTCTTTTTGTATCAAGAAATGGGAAACCTAGAACTTTTTAGATTGGTGAAGAGATGAAGTCCTGTGATCATTCTATGTCTTTTAGGATCAAGGCAGGTGAAAAAGAAAAGCCATGTAATGTGTTTATCACCCAAAATTAAAAAGACATCATTTGAAGTGCTGGAGGAACCTACAGCCGTATTAAGATTCTATAACATGAAATAATCAGTACTTCAGTGGTCTTAGTGTGGTCCCAGAGAAGCTCTAGCAGTACAGTATTCAGTCTGTGTTAAAACAAGAAAAGTTAAATTAGAATTTCAGGGGTACTTATACTCACTCCCACAGACAAAGCCAGCTCACTACTACATTGCTTTCCTGGAAGAAAACCCACCCTCCTTATATAAAAAAAGGTTTATAAAACACTTCCTCTTTTGTTTGCGGAAAGATTCAGCTATTTAGAGACAAGTGGTCATGAGTAAATTATTAACTAACTGCAACAGAGCAATAGGACAATGAAAGTTTATCAAGGGCAGGTTACCATTAATATAAATAAATACTATTTCAATAGACAGTATTTAGGCAATACACTTTGTTCATTGTGCATCAGGTTATTGCCCTTTCAGTGACAGGCACTGGCAACTAATTAGGAGGTGATTGATGTGTCAATGCAACACACTTCCGCGTGTATTGCAAGAATCACAAAGTAATAAATTTACCAGGTTTTTATCACTATCAATAAAGACATAACCTAGATTATGTTAACTTTTTTTTTTTAAAAAAGAGTATTTCTACTACCTTTTCTCCTGGATGGTACACTAATTGCTTTCTAACATCAACTAAAACATACAACCAACCTTCTTCAGTGTTTTACCTTCCTTTTTGCGAAAGAATTCCTGCCTCTGACACTCTAATAAATTCAGTATTAGCCATTTTTAAATATGGAGTGTCATCTCTCCATTCTTTTCTGGATTAATATCAGGTTTCAGAAAATACTACAAGTAGAGCTATTTCTTCTTTGGACACAGAACTGTTTTGCTTTACCTTCTTCAGCTTGCACTAACCAGTGATACCTGGTTCTCACCTTAGACCAATACTTCTGCAGTACAGAAACATTATCAACTCAGTCTAATAATAATAAAAATATCCCAGTTCTGTAGCTTGTTAAACTCTCCTAGATGAAGGATGAGATCCTTATGAACTCAAGATACGGAGGATAAAATGTCCCACACTGAGGACATAAAGCTGTATGTTAGGAATCAGTGCTTCTCAATGCTTCTACAGTGTGACAGAAGACAGTCCTAGCCTTAGCCCTACTGAGAAGGAACAAAACAGGCAACATTCAAACAGGGTCTCCACGATGGAAATGGCCACTGAAGGCAAAACAGTATTCAGATCTGAAAAAAGGTTTTCAAGTAGCTGGTTACAGAGGAAATGCATGGTGCAGTTTCACTTATATTCAGATTTTTTTCCGGTTAATGATTTCAATATTCAGACTGGCTTCATATTAAACTGAGATCTGTTGGATGTGGGTCAATGCACACACATTTCCTGTTATATTTTCCCCACCATGCCTAATATCTCTTGTGTAATGCGTGCATGTTCTTGAAAACTAGACAGAGGCGTTTAAATCTCTTCTAAACCAGGCAATGTAACTATTAGTAGAAAGTACTACAGATGGCTGACTAATTGAACCATGGAAAGCATTATCACACCATTTCTCAATTTAGATCTCGTTATTCATTTGAGTTCAATCTCATTTCATTACTGTTATAATTCCATATAAAATTAAAGTGAGTTTTAAACTTACACACCTTATTGAGGTTATTTTACAGTCTTCCGAACTACACCTCATTTCCAGCCAGTACTACCAGTCCACTGAAAATTAATATGGGGGTTTTTTGCTTATTTTCTGAGGGTTGGGAATATAACTTAGTTATTAGAGCAGAATCCCTAAGCGACGAAAAACTTGTAACCTTCACTCTGTGACCTTGAGACGTCACTTGTATTTCATGGGTTTCATGTTTACTTCTGTGCAAAGGGTATTATGGGGGTTAATGTTTCTACAGCACTTTTAGGGTGTTAGATGAAAGGCACTGTAAAAGCTCAAAGTATGACTTATTAATTTTATATATATATACATATACATACACGTATCTTTTCCAGTTCATGTCTTAGGTATCCAGCATGGGGATTTGTATTTGTGCAAACTGAAGGTCTTCTGCAATAAAACAGACTAGAGCAGCTACTTATTTAAAGTTCTTTTGCACCAGATTAACTGAATGCCTGAGAGAATGATACTAGGTCACCTTCTTAAAATGGCCTGAATACCAGCAGAAGATTAAGAAATGGTGGGAGTGACTATATTTTGTTACACTGAAAGCATTACAAGCAAAGTCTACATGAGCAAAGTGACATTCACTGACAGATTGAATTGCATTATGATAAACTAAAAATGGCAGAGAGGCTCAGACCTTTGGAATAATAACTCTTGAAGATTTTCCATTTTGATAATCAGCTGATTGACAGAGGGTACAATGAGAAAATGGCTATGACTTTTAGTTTGGAAAACAGTCGCTTTGGAATCTGAGTTTCACCCTTACAACAGTGGTGTTACAATCTTCATCTCTGCTAGTTTTCATGCATCCCAGGCCATTTTTTTAAAAATTGCCAAATCCTCAGTTTTCCCAGCAGTCGCACAGCAGCGGCTGTAACCAAACACTCATCATACCAGATCATATGTGATGCAGGAACACAAGCTACCTTTCATCTGGCCACCATACTTACAGAACCACCCTATAATGAACTATTGCTGTGACTTTATTTAAGATCATCTGTGTTAAAATACAGTTGGATTTTTGAGGTTCTCAAGGCCACAATACTGTCCATTTATGCAGCTTGACTTTCCTCATGGAGCATTATAATGCAGAACATAAGCATGTGGGTTACTTTAATGGCATTTATGGAAATATGTTTATGTGTGTGTATTTTATGATTTTTTAAATGAAAGATATGAATGCAATTATATCTTCACTTAATATGTTGCAGTTTTAATATACTACAGGATAAATTTCCGGCATTACATTTCACACAGCTTTTTAATTTTTTTTCTAATTTATCTGTCGTGAAAGAAAAGTGAGGGGTAAGAATAAACTTTCTAGCTGGCCAATATCAACATAGAAAGAGAAATACTTTTTTTCTCCAGGCTAGTAACATCCAGCTGAGAATGAAATCTACTTTGTCAGTATACCATGAGCTAAGCCAGTCAGTCACTGGCAGCAAGAAACCAGGTCATAGTGGTCTACAGTGATCCTGCTGTTGGATTGTACTCTCTAATGAGAAGAATGTACATGGACAAAGGTACAAATTGCATCAGCAGCAACAGCTGGGTGAAATAAGATTTAACTGCTTATAGGAACCAGATGGTGGGCTATTAGAAATAGTCTAAAGCTGCCCTGGAGTAGCAGAACAGGCTTGAGTTCCTGCAGCAGGCAGGAACTGAAAGCATTAGTGTAAAGACTTTGTCAGATGAACATGTTGAGGCACTCATTCCTAATGTCTCCCTACTTCTATTATAAATTTTAAGGGCCATAAGCAAAGGAGAAAGATACAAATTATGGAAACAGATGGAGAGTCAGTGAGGCATAGAAATACAGGTGCTATACGAACAGATGGAGTGAGGGGGATAAAAGGAAAGGAAGAGTGCTAAGTCTGAGAGGTGCACAAAATTCTGCAGGTGTATAGCAGTTCAGTCTTGTAGGGGGATTTGGAAATTAATTACATCACTTTTTTTCGGATAGCTCACTCCTTCCCACAAGGGACACTAGTTTGTTCCCTCCTCCACATGGATTAAAACAAATTGACTTGTCCTTGAGTACATCTGACTGCCAGAATTTTTTTAAAAAGTTATCTTGTGACAGGCCAGAACTAAATCAATCTCACTAACTAAGAGCCCTTAATAATAAGATCCTTAATATCATGGTAATTCCTTTTTCCCAGCCACACTAGTTTCCAGATCAGTGTTAAAAAAAATGGCAAAGCTGGATTGCTCTTGCTTTCAATCTCAAAGCAAACAGTATCAGTGTCCAAAAAGATGGTGCCAGTGGAGGTGTTCAATTTGATTAACCAACTGATAAACTTAGACTGTATTCACCAAATGTCAAATCCAGTATCACCTTCCAATTACACAGCAAAGCACAATCTCACTGTCTGCCATGAATTACATCGATTTCCCTCTTGTAATAAAAAGCCATACAATGGCTGTTATTTGTCCCCTACAGAGTTGTTTGATGACTTAGAAAACTCAGAAAACTTAAATTCAAAATTACAGTACATTTCCTCTATGCCTTTGCTGATGTCACTGAGTGACAACATTCTGTAACAGAACCGGCTCTGAGAAACCTTCAGGGTTTAGCCTAACAGGAGTCTTCGCTGGTAGCAGTCTGAGTTCAGGAACTAGGTTGGCTGAAAGTCTTTTGATTGATAGATTCAAAACTCATACACACCATGCCCAGGCTTAGCTGGGGGGACAGCTTCTCAGCAGCAGATGAGCTCAGTTGGTTAGAGCATGGTGCTAATAATACCAAGACTGGGGGTTTGATCCCCATATGGGCCATTCACTTAAGAGTGGACTTGATGATCCTTGTAGGTCCCTTCCCACTCAGAATATTCTGTGATTCTAAAATGCACATGTACCTGCTTTCCTGAAGGCTTACATTTGAAATACCCTTTTTGGAGGAATTTACATTTGTAAGCAAGGCATGTCAGTTCCTTTCATTTATCACTATGCTTTCTTCCTTTACCTTCTGGAAAACTAGGACTTAATATTCCAGGCATTACTTTCTGGACGTTATTGGTCACAAAGCTCTCATCCTCTCTTTTCTTGAAGAGAATCTCTGGTTCTTTCCTGCAATAGCATGTCTATTTGAAAAATAGCATAGCTAGGAAAGATTATTAATCATTTTCTCATGAAATTCAAAAGCTAGAAGGGAAACTATCTGTTAGGTCCACTAGTCTGTTCTCCCTTTCACGTGTTTTACAATGTAAGCTTTGCAGATAATGCATACTTTGGTTTGTTCCCTCCTCTGTGGGAGGAATGGGTTCCATTTTGAAGTATTACTTCTAGTGCTGCAACAAAGACATTGGAGTCAGGGTTCATAATTTCAACTTCCATGTCTTGACCACATAAACACCTTGTGCAAACTCAAGATACCATTGTGAACTGTGACATTAAACAATGTCAATGCTCAATCCTTTCTGGCCTGTGATCAGGAACAAATGTGAACACAAAAGCAGCAGAATAGGCTGGGATCCCAAAGTGGCATTCCCATGGCTGCCGTCACATTATTTTTCTGCATGTTTTTTGAGTCACTCTATACAAACCTTTGCTTGGCCTTTGATTCTTATGTTCAGTTTTGTTATTCAGTTTAGCTAGCTTTAGTTATCACTGCTTTACATCAGTGTTTCGTCATAAAATCAGAATGACATCACAAAGGCCTGCCAGCTGGCTGAGAAACAAAGTTGAATGCTTATTAGATTTTGAAGGCAATATGCAATAGGCTACCATTTGGTAGATTTATGCAAGTCATGTAGCCCTACTACAATAAGATGTCTCATAAACCATTAGCTTTGGGAGCACTGCAGGATAAGGCATACATTAAGCAGATTAAAAACAAATACGAGGTGGCAAAAGACAATAAAAGCCATTAAAGAAAGGGTCACAAGATCTGTTGGACAGAGTCAACACTCTTAATAGGGAATCACTCTTGCACAAAATTGAGTGTTTAAGCCTGCTGCAGTGATACTCAGAGCAGCAGTGAGAAGAAAACTGTCACTGACTACCTTGTGAACCAAGGAATAATTCAGTGCAAGCAACCACCAGAACCACAGTCACTCTCGTCCTGAAGAAACATTTCTAGAAAAGTATCTGAAAGATATTTGTACACCAAGATAGAAAAAATACATATCCTGAAAATCTGCACAATTCTTGTTTTTATAGTTTCAAAATCCTTATTTTACCTAGCTAATATATTTAAAGGAATTTATTCATTGACTTATCCAATATATGCAAGACCTGAAGTCTTACACCAAAAAAAAGTTGACTTTCAATATTAACTCAATTATCAGAAAATATTCCTGTAGGAAGGAAAAAAGAGACTTTGCCCTTGATTCCAGTTGCTGGGTTTTATATGATGCAAGAAGCAAGGGAAGCAAACTCTGAGAAAAAAACCAAATCAGAAATTTTTTGTACTCATGAGCAAATACACAAAAGAAAATGTATCAAGTCTACGGTCACGAGCATGACAGATGCACCCAAGGTCTTGCTGACATTGGCAGCCTTACAGGGGCAATCTGTATATAAGGACAACATGCTCTTGAGCAATTCCTCCTAATGAGGAAGGCATAGAGATTAGTTCCTTTAATATCTCTGGCATGAAGTTTTGTCTTTTTTGATTATGAATTGAGCACTACAGAATCATTGGAGAACTATAATAATAATAATAATGATAATAATTATAATAATAATAAAATTGAGCACTGCAGAATCATTAGAGGATAATAATAATAATAATAGTAATAATAATAATAATGGCAGGAATTTTCCTGTACATGTAATATGGAACATATTTTTTTTTCTCCCAGCTGGAGACAAAGCAGCTTAATAAAAGGCTCAAAAGAGTCCATATCATAAGCATTTTACCATTTTCCATGAGAACGAAATTACACAAGGGAAATCATACAGACTGTGAAAAGTAATCTAAAAACTAAGGTAATTTAAGCAAGCCATACAAAATACTGAAATATGCATCTACTACTTTTAGGAAGGGATAATCACTATAAAAACTTATTTAATTTCAGGCCTGCTCCCTCCTTACATGTGTAATCCAAGGACGTGATGGGTTTGTTTTAGGAGGTAAAAATCAATAATATACTTTAATACATGAAAGCAGGACACACTAAACATCCTTCATTTACTTAGGAACTGGTTGAATGCATCAAAGCTAGTATGTCATCAGAAAAAATGCAATCCTGTATTAAAGGTTGTGGGGCAAATAGCCTCTGTTATGATACTATGACAGCAGTGTGAACTGTAAGTTCTGTTGAATAACCCCAAGAGGAAGAGCCAAGCAATATGAAAGAAATTACTTTTAAATATCACCTGCCCTGTTCCTTACAGTGGTAGAATGAACCAGGCTCATGGGAAGCTTTGGCTACTAATTCAAGGAAAGATGGGGCAATTTTTCCCCTGTAAAAGACCTAAAATGCTTTCTGTATCAAGATTAACCTATCCTTCATCCATAGGGTGCTTACACATGCTTCTTTTGTCTGTTTTTGTGAGTGGAACAATTACTCAAGAAAATAACACCTGTTTCTCTCTTCCCTTTCTCTCAAAAGCTCCTGTTAACCTTAGCCACTCTTTACCCTATCAATACAGAGCTGAAATCTTTCCAGACTGAACATTAGATTCTTGTAGTTATAGTTTTAGGAACAAACACTGCACTTTTCTGGCCAAGTGAACTCATGTAGTGTGAATTCCTGGCATGAAAGGTGCTGTTTCATACTTAATTGTATTAATTGCCTTTAAAACAAGAAGTTTGGGGTTGTTTGTTTTTTTCATAAAAGGTAATTTAGTGCTTCCCTTATGGCCTGAGAGTGTACATCCCTGATACTAAAGGATATAGGTGAGGATTTCTTCCTAGAATCTTGATTTGAAAGATGCATTAAACATACCTATATAGATAAGTGCATCTAGATCTGTTATCTGTTTGTATTACTTGGATGTCCTAATCAGGATCAGTCTTATTGAACTGGGTGCTGTAAAGTTTTGTAACTACCATCCACCCAAAAAGCTCTATTTTGCATGTCTTTTCTTCTCACAAGGTTACTTAATAAAGTGGATACTTTAAAAATAATGCTTGATGGACCTGATGAAGTAAAGTCCTGTAGGTTTGTAACTGTACTGTTTTCTGTGATTCTTGTCATTGTGGTATCAGAGTCTTTCATAAAGAGTTAAGATACAAACTAGTTTGTCTGCAGTGTTTGCAATCATTAGTATACTGACAACGAGTTTACAATGAACTTGATATGGTGGCATTCTCACTATTGGCAATAAAAGTTACACCTGAAAAAGGTAGTTTTGCTTCTTCTGGCCTTCTAAATACTTAATTGAATAAGGAAGAATAACCATACCCATTGCATAGACCAAGGACTCAGCCAGAGATATGAGGTTACACATCCAAAGCCTCCCTGTAAGGCAAAATGGAAACCAGAAACAGAACAAATGAGCCTATGTACAGCTGCAATGCCTGTGCAATTCTGTTCAGAGTCCGGAGATCAGCCACAGAAGGAAAAGACTGGCACGCTTGCCCAAAAACTTTCTGCAACACAATTCCACCTAAAAAATATGTACTGTAATACTCAGTGCATCTTCTGTATTTTGGCACAAAAACAGGATGTGGAGACCTCAGGTCAGCCTTTTCATTTTCAGGGATCCTGTGTAGCTCTAGAAAAGTGTAGCTCAATTATGAGTAAATTGATGGACAATTTTTTAACTTTTTTTTTTTATTTTGGTAATTTTACTTTCTAATAACAATGAAGACAACAGTTATTTTCCAGCAGAATAAAACTTGGCAGTTCTCTTCATAATGTACAACAGAATCAGCTCAGCTCTATTAAGGTTATTCTTTCCAGAACTCATGAATCAGCCATTCATATTTTCATTGTCATATGAATTAAAATATCATAATTTCAGTCACCACTTTTAGCAGCTATTTCCTTTTATACTTATTGCATTCAGTTCAAAACTTCACCACAACAGTTTCTCTGCAGACAATTCTTCCATATGTCTCCTTCCACTGAATAATTGTTATATTTTAATCCTTCAACCGTATTTCTGAATAAACAGGAAAGCTCCTATTGGGATGACCCATGTAAACACTGCAATGGCTTAAATTGTGTAATTCATACACTTCTTGGCATTAAGAGAGGCATTACCATGTGCTCGGGGCAGTCATATGGGTAACAAGATCAACTAGGTATTTCAATTTATGTGACATGAATAGGCTTCACCAAAATGAGAGAAATGCCGGAGTTATAAAAGGCAGAGCATAGATGTCATGTTTATTTTGTGCTTGGGGCTCATGAGCTCTAATTATCTGTCAAGCCAATTAGCCTGAACAGACATGCCAAAATCCTTGCTGTAAGACCAGCTCAAGTATGTGAGCCCAGGACTGAGAAACTTCACAGCCTCTCCGTGCTGCTGGTCCCATTCCCCTCCTTCTCTTCCTTCTGTTCAGGAACAGCAACCTGGACACCCATTTTGCAAATGGATGAGGAAAGGGTTCAGCACTCAGCAATGACAACTTGCACTTCATGTAATACAGAGAGTGCCCTTGCTGAGTCAGCCTCAATGATCTGCAAATTGCTGTATATTGCATTTCCCTTTATAACCTCCTAGTTATTGCAAGACATCCCAGGAGCTACAGGGAAGGGAGAGATTTTTCCCTGTGTTTATTCTTCAGCTGAGAACCAGCACAGGGTTTATGTTTCCCTTAAACCCTCAAAACAAGGATTAAGTGTGACTTGACTGCTGTTGGCCTAGCTGGTTCTGTTAGAGAGGTGTGAAATTCATCTAGACTGATCATAGCAGAAATATTTTAGTCTCCTTTTCCAACTGGTATTAAAACTAACTTCTGCAGAATGAATCTTTTGCAGGAACAGCCGCAGTAGCAATAGATGGGGAGAGAGGAGGAGAACTCTTAAATTTTACAATTTACTGTTGTACGTTCTATGAGGCTTTGAACTGTTTTAGGGTGATTGTGTTTGTCCCATTTTAAAAGCTTCTCAGGTTTTGGTCTATATTAGATTTTTGTGCATTTTATTATATTTATATGTATCATGACTATATTTCAATTATAATCCCCTTCTTGAAAAAATAAAATTCAAAATCATTAACTCTGTACTAGTAAGTCTTTTTAAATAAGATTGTCATACTCGGTTATTTATCATATCACAGTAGAAGCAGCTAGTGATATCTCTTGCAGTGTATGAGCATACAAATATGCTTTTTTAGATGGTGTTTGTTTATTCCCTAAAGCTAAGGCTCATTTAATATTTCAGGTAAAATCAGAACAGTAACATAGGTAGCCTGAGGTTGAACAGTAACCACCTAAAGATGACTCAAGGGGAAGTTGCTATGACAATGGCTTCTGAACAGAGTCAAAAATAAAATTTAAAAAAAACCCCACCACTTGCTGATCAGAAGAAAAGTATGATACAGGAGCTGAGGTCATCCTGAAATTAGACCCCCTGCTTTTAGTAATGCTCTAACAGAGTTTTCATGAATCCAATCCTCTCTGTGACACCCGACATCTGTAGAAAAGTATAAGAAAAATTCCCAGTTGGAAAATAATGAGATAGCAAAGGAACAGAACAAATCCAAGCTAAGCAGTTAAGAATACCAATTCTCAATTCCATTTAGACACCCAATTTGAACATCTTTCTACAGGCTGCATAGGCATAGAAGAGGTACACATGTGCTGTCCTACACCCATTACTGAAGTAAGGAAACCAGCCATGTCAGGGCTCCTCTAACATCTTCCCAGCTTGACATGCCTGGCGTGCATCACTCAGAACATGGGAGCTGTTAATTGCCACAGTGCAAGATTTCCCTTGGAGGAGAATTCCCATGGCGAGATTTGTCTGCAGAGCCTATTCTGTGCTACTTAAGGGACAGCTGTTACAGCAGATGAAAAAATCTGAACACAAATTGAGACAAGCATGGTTTTGATATGTGGAACTGCTCTTTTAGAAATGCCAAGAGGTTTGCATTACAGCATGGCTGCTTGGGGTGGAGATCCTACAATAACTCCAGGTCTGCGTTTGGTGCACACAGTGCACAGTAACTCAAGGAGATACAGCCGGGAGGAAGTGACTGTTTGGATGTAAAACCTACACAACAGATATGTTTTTGACAAAGGTAAGCTGTGTCACCAAGAATATCAGTTTATGAAGGTAAACAACATGCTGTCTTTGGACATCCTCTGAAGTGGGGCAGAGACTCTACAGGTCTAACATTAATGATTAGCATAAGGTTTCCCAGAGTGACATGTGATGCCTTCACTTCAGGATGCCAAATCTGAGACACTGACAGAGACAATTTCTCCTCCAGTAAATTCTTCTGAAGTCAATTCCAGGGGTCTCATACTAGATACTCAAAATAAGATGCAGCCCAACTGATTGGTCAGTTCTAGATTTCTGGTCTTTTATCATCACTGATTTGTGCATTTTCTATTTGGGTAAAGAAACATCACCACATTTCCACAAGAAAGAATATCCAGTTGAGGCACTAGGCCACCAGCATGTTCCCTACTGGCAAGATCTTCTGTCTGCTTCTGTCACATAGAATTAAATTTTGTACTAATACGCATAGAGACAGTAATATATCTTAGCTGATTGAGTAAAAAAAAAAATTGAAATGACATGTCATTCCAAGAAAGGGAGAGTATCAAATTACAGCCTGCCTGCCTGAAAAATATAAATTCATGAAGTAAAAGACAGTCTACCCCATAAAAGCTGTTTATAATCATTAAATTATACCATGGTATTTTTAAAATAAAGTTTGTGCTTAATTTGTAATCAATCCTTTTTTGCAACATATCTTTATTTTTTATATAGATGTTCAAATGTGGCTAAACATAAAATTAAAATAAATGTTAATATATTTTAAATATGTCTCAAAATAATTAATAACTATATTTAGCTTTCCTTACCTTTGGAATGGTTCTCCCCATGGCCACTTTAAATTTAAAGTAATTTAAAATGGCACATGGTGAATATTCACCTTTGTACCAAGTACCTTCTAACAACTGAATAATTTTTTAGACATTTTAGCAAGAAAATATAGCATTTGCTATTGTAATTTCTATAGATCAATTGATTTTGACAGCAAATTTTGTTGTTCCATAGGTTTGGCTCAGCTCAAAAGATAGGTACTTGGCAGAAGTTTTGAATATTGCCAACAATATGTTATTTTCTCTTTCATCTAAGCAAAAAGTTAGAGGTTTGGCTGTAAAGGGTGTATTTTTCTGGGTGGTTGTCTGTGCTTCAGCCTATGGAAGCACTGTTTTGAATAACCATTCACTATGCAGTTGAACCGTGTCTGTTAGTCTTTACTATAAAGCACACTAGTATCTTGAAATAGAAAAAAATGCAATATTTTTAATACATTTTGCACATACCTTTTAGAAAAGAACAAAAACACACACATAAAAGAAGCCAAACAAACCCCACAGTTATCCACTGGCTGAATTTTATAGACTTACATATTTTTTCTACACTGAATACTTTTTACACTGAAGATATTTTTTTCCTAGAAACCTCTCATCTCATGACAACATCCTCAGGAACCAGATGATGTTCTTGCACGTTCCTATGTCATAAAATAATATCATTAATATATTTAATTAAGTAATCATTATATATGTGTAACATATATGTAATATAATTCTATGAGTTTTTCTTAGTCTTCATTTTTTTAATTAATAGTGACAGAGTCATATCTGATATCAACCTTTTAAATGGGGAATATCTAAAAAGAATTCTAACTTCTTTGTAGATGACATCAGAAAACAGAAATGTTTCTCTAAACAGCATGTTATTCTCCTGATGCCCTTAAACAACATTACAACTTTTCATTTCATCATGTGTGGTTGCCTCAGGAACTCCTGGTCTTTTAAGATCTCATAGTTTTGATTTGCCACTTCTAAATAGACAAAAAATAGTTAATGAGTAAAACAAATATTGATACTTATTGCAAGTGGGCTTTAAGATTTGTCATGTTTTCACTAGTGATTTCTTTAAGAAAAGGAAACTGTAAACTGTCTTCATCCCAACCTTTTAGAAGCTCAATCAAGATGAGCTTGAAAAAAAATTTTCAACAGAACTCAGACTTCAGCATCTCCCACTGAAGTCTAGTCTCAATTACAGGAGAATATTTTTTTTATTTAAATCTCCAAATAACTTCATAATTCGTATGAATTCAATACCTTGAGCTCTGGTATTAGTCAAATGCAGATACACATGGCAAAAATTGTTATTTCAAGTTGTGAAATTGAATATTTGTCTAAAATATATTCTGTAAATGACAATCAATCTTTATAGTGGTATAATGGTTTCAAACCCTAACAGCAAGGGATCGTTTCTCTTGCAGTGTCTAACATATTTTAGTCTCAAATGCAACCAACTGAATAACAGTAATGCTAACACAAGAAAGAAAATATATTAACAAGCTATTTAGCTCTTGGTTCTTAAAGCTCTGCAAAACTGTCCTGTCTTTTTCGTGAGAAGACACGTTTTTCATTTTTCATAGCTGCATAATGCTGACAAGTGAAACAGACATTTGCCTATTTATTTCTAAATTCAGTTTTGATATGAGTGTTTTTTTGTCTCTAAACTCCCCAAAACTAAAAAAAAATTAAATAAAAAAAAATACAGAGAATCTTAGAAAAACTCTTAGACTAATAGACATTTTAGCACTGCTTTAGATTGAAACAAATGTTAAAAAAATAGAAAATGGTGTTTCCCTTTTAAAAGGTAACTGTCTTTGTGGACCCATCCATCAGACCAGAATCAGCTTGTGCCAAATGAAAATGCCGAACAAGGCTGGCAATATCCAGACAATAAGACTCAATGCAGTCCAAAACAGAGTCCTTAGTAAGCTAGACTGTGCTCACAGTGGTCTTACCAGCCTACATGTAAAAAATGCTTTTGCTAATTTTAGACAAATCTTGATCCATTGGTTTAACAACCTTTAAACATTGATTAATTACATTGCTAACAGGAATGGAAATCCCATTCTGGATTCTTCTTCTGGTTTTCAAATTTTGCTAGCCTGGTGCTCTATATCTTTGGTACAGGATGGATTTCACTGTTGACACAGCTTGTGGGATTTCACAGTCAAGACAAAACCAGCTTTTTATGAATTACACTTGGTGTATAACTTTAATCTAATCCATGCAGGTTCAGGGATTGCATTTCCCTGCTAATCCTTGTGTGTTAAGTAGTAGGTGATAGATGGGCTGTTAACACTAGGCATAAGTGGTTGTGATAGATCTGTTCACAACAGAGAATCTCAGACTTTTCCTCTCCACTTGTGCATCGCTCTGCCCTATGAGCAAGGCTCTGGGCAGGAACAGCAGGCCTCCTCACACATTAGTGTCATTTAATCTCTCTTCACCTGCTACATTTAGGAAAAAAAGGTAGCATGTACATGGTACAGTGGCAGGAGATAGACAAAAGGCAGTCCCAGCCTGGCTGTGGCTGGCCAGGGTCACCCCAAGCTTTCAAGCGAAGATCTTGCCCTTGGCTACCTCATCTCTGGCTCTCTGCAGTCTGCTTCCCCCTCCCTCAGTGCCTTTAACCAAAGGAGAGACAATATTTCTGTGCCAGACAGGCAATTACGGCTTTCAGCCACATGGCTTTCTCCCAGCTATTGACTGCATTACCTTGAAAACAGGATAGTGTCAGAAAATGTATGGCCCAAGTTTAGGCTCAGTCTTCCATTTGCAGCATAGGTCGTACCCACTGGAGAGCCATCCCAACCAGAGAGCATGTCTCAGGTTAGACAAAGAGCTCCACTCAGAGCAATTGCTCAAAATATGCTCCTGAGGACTTTATCTGACAGCCTATATCACAAAATTAGACTATTTATCTTAATCGCTACCTAGAAAGAATGTTTCCCTATTGGAAATATAAAGCATTTCCCTCTTTCTTCAAGGGAATTTGTGAATGAATCCTCTCTTCGCTCCATTCCTTCCATAATGGATGTTAATATCCAAAGCAGACAAATAATATTCATTTTCTTAATTTTCTCAACTGATTGTCAAGAAAAGATGTGCTCAACTGGTGATGTAAGAAAAACATTCCTGGATCTAGAAGACACAATATAACCAGATAGCAGGGAGAAGGTACTGCTTTTTAAAGGAGCCTGCTCCTCAAAAGACATTTCAACAGTTTAATGCTTTAAACACCTCAGCAATGCAGTGATGGCTGACCCATGTGATTCCCATTACTTGACACAACACAGTATAAAACATAATAGCAAAGGATGAAGCATATTGCTGAGTAGAAAAGATAACCCATGTGCTGTGGGGAGAGTCTGGAGCATTTTGGCTGACTCAGTTAACTCCATCCCATCATAAGCTTTTTGACCAGGGACCAGTTGTTACAAAAGCAAAATGTGTATGGAGTCAGATAGACACTCTCTACTAACTGACCAAAACCCCAAACTTACAAGCTTGAAGTGATCTAATACATCATAAGTTCTCATATTGATGTCAGTAGCTGTAATGCTGTCCAGCCATACAGATTTTTTTAAGAACAATGTGGACATTGTTAGCATTACTGGTATGAATGTTTTAATTTGTGCCTTCCTTATTATTTTAAATATTACTACAGTATAGAAAAAACCTTCTGAAATGTAGTTTGCAAGCAAATCTCTTTCTCAAGTGACTTGCAACAAATCAGAAAATGCTGTTTGATATCTGCAGTAATTGAGCTCTTTTGTTTAACTACTAAGAATATAGTAGTTAGCCCTGGAGGGATACTCCCTCCAAAAGAAAGAATTTTCTAAGACCATTTCACCCAAAGTCTTGTTTTGAGAGAGGCAAAAAAGATTGCTATTTTGTGCTTTTTGTTTGTTGGTTGGTTGGTTGTTTTTTGGCTTTTTTCTATCATTAGGAAATAAACTTTAATCACAACATCATCTCAGAGAGGACCTCAGACTTTAAATTACTGAGTCAATGATGTCAAATCTTCAGAAATAACAGTTAGACCAGAGTTGAAGCAATGATTGAGAGTGACAGTTTCTACATCCCATCACTAGATCCCTTCAGGTCAGACATGTGAGCTTACATCCTGAACCATCTGCTGCCAGAAAAAAAGCCTGCTCACAAGTCTCACTCACTATCCTGCTCAAAAGGAAAGAGGACACCTGAAGATGGGTCTTAGCAGCCAGCACAGCACTTCTCTGGAAAAGCTACAAAACCTCATTTTCACACAGAAAATGATGAGAGAGGAAAGCTGCCTCTCCAGCTGCAGCAGCAGGAACTGGGTGCCAGGGTCGTGCCCAGGCCTGAGTTTGTACTGCATACTTGCAGAGGACAGTTCAGCACTGATGCACTGCCTGCTCTTCCAGAAGGGAAGACTGTAATCCTATTATCCTGTGGAGCCATTTACTTTCTGGCAAGAGTCATTACAGAGTTATCTGTGATTAGCAATCTCCTCTTCTGAGCCTGTGTATACTCTCCCGAGAGCAAAACAAAGACTTTCAGGGTTTCTTGTGTCATAAAAAAAAAAGAGCTACAAACACCGTCCTCAGGTCCTCAGTCATTTTGTACATTTGGATAGTATTCTGTGTGGTGTGTTTGAGCTCTTTGCACAATGCAATTTCAAACTCAGACATCTGTTTCTAAAGTAATGGATCTAATTGAAAACCACAAGTCTCTCCCTTAATCTTTACGAGGACATATGAGTGCATTCTTCCTCTAGAAAACAGAAGTTAATGGTTCTCTCTTTTCAGAGCTACATTTGATTATTCATTTTACATGTTTGAAAAGAGTTGTGTGCATAGTCTAGATGTAATATTTGATTTCTAGGCCTCCGTCAGAAACGGCAGTTAACATCATTAGACATTTTCATTCAATAAAGAAGGCTAAAAAGGGATAGCCTTAATGGACATCCTGTCACATCTTATCCATCTTAAAAATATGTCTCTCATAGTAAACAAATACAACAGGATGCCTCACTGCCCTTAGCTTTCTTTTCAGCTGAGCAAACCAAAGTCATTCAGATTCTACAGACACTATTCACAGTACCTTAAAAAGTGAAATCCCAGCCTCAGAGCACCTGCCAAGAGAAGAGAACAAAATAATACGAGGGAAGACTGTGTAAAGGGATTCAAAAGCCTCAAATCCCTGAGAGAGCTATTATTAGCTGACAGATTTAGATTTCACTTCTGCTAGAAAAAATCCAGACATTAGGGATGCTGCATCATTAGCAACAGAGCAAAAAATTAAATGTAGTCACTTTTACCATATATCCCATTTGAAACAAAACAGATATTTTAACCAAAAACTGAAAGTATGAATCGATATAGTCAAGACAGATTATTTGAGAGTTTGCCAATTCATGACTTGAAGGAAAAGTAAAAATTTTGGCCTTTCTTAATATAGTAATTTCTCAGGAAGAAGCTAGGTTGGCCAAGAAAGTCTCCTGAAATTAAATGAGTTGAACCGTGAGAGGAGACAGACCATGATATTACTACAGGTTCTTCTGTAAATGACTGGAACACTTTTTGAGGGGAATATTTCAATGGAAGTGGTAGAAAGTAAGAAATTAACGTTGGGGGTTTTTTCTGTTTCTTTTCATCCTTTCTACTTATTTAATCTTTCCCCTCTTAGAAAACAAGCATGGATGAAAAGAAAGAAAACAGCTTTTAAAGTGCCAAAAAAGTTTCAGTTCTAAATAACTGAAAACAGTTTCATGGAAAAAAAAATCAGGGTTTGAGAAAAATTATGTCCCCTCTGTGCCTCTACTTATATGGAATCCAGCAATATTTTCTAGGGATAACAGTGACTGCTCATGTGAAAAGCACCTACAGCATTCGCGTTCTTTCTCACTAATAAGCCATCTAAATGGAGTTAATAGGAATAACAGGAGCAGGGTGAGGATAGGGGAGTAGTTCCATGGGTACTAGGAATGGCAAAGCTTTATACTGCAGATTTCTCATTCAGTCAGAGCACTAGTAGAATCTCCCCTCTTTTTCTAGCCTGATGTTTTTTGCTTGATCTCTAGAAATTTCATTTTAATTTTCATTTCCTTTTATTTTTCATTTTTGTCAAATGAGGGTGAAATCAAACAGTTGTTTAAAAGTGATTTGAGAGAGACAGCAATTGCAGGAAATGGGCAGATAGCACATTAGGTTGTCTTTCTTTAGGAAAACAGACTATAAAAAACTAGATGGATGGTGAATGAATGACAGGACATTTTCTGCAAACCAGAAGGCTGTGAGACACCAATAACTACTTCCATGTGGAGCTTGAAAATGAAAAGGCACAAGGAAAAGTTTGAAGGCTAATGAAACATTTTCCAAAATACATACAAAGCGTTTTATAAGAGTTCACATTGTTCTGACACTCCGTCTTGCTGGCAGCAGCTTTAAATTGAATAGATGGAAAAAAAGTAATTTCCTTGTTTAGCAGCAACTATCCAGTGGCCAGAAGCAAGGAGGACACACATGTAAGGGAAGGAGCTACAAGGGTCATAGGCTCAGGCTTGTTTTTTCTTCCTGGCCTTGACATTGTCCTGTAGAAAGTTCTTCATCAAAGAGCACTTTTTATGGCTCTTTCTCCGTCCCTGTTAATCTTCTTCACAGTTACAGGCAAACTTATATTTGCTGTTTTTCATACTTCCTTCTAATTAGGCAAGGTTTTTAACAGAGTTACATCACTGTAAATCTCAAAGTCCTCCTTAGGTTTCAATGTTTTAGTGAAAAAATATTAAAAGGCTTAAAGACTGCAAATAGTTATTTTACATGAGAGTAAAAGTGATAAATAATTCAAAAGCAAAATTCAAGCAATGGTCATACTCTGGATGCACTCAGCAATTGCTGGGAATAACAGGAATCAGCAAGGGTCTTGAAAATGCCTGTAGAGTTTTTCTCCTTCAATCCTGAAAAGCTTACATTTATATTTTATTTTCTGTTCTCTGTATTCTACTTCTTTGTTTTTCACATGCATCATTATACAAAAATAAAGAGAAGAGTTTTCTTATTTTTTTTCCACTTCAATGAAAAAACATGACAAAATAGGGGGCAGAAATGGGTTTTTATTTACTTTGGACATGTTTCTCTGTCCTTCTGCTTGTAGGGTGCATCTTTAGGAAATAACGGTATTGTCTTGTTCTTTTTCTGGAGGTTTTCATTTGTAAGGTATTCCTCAAGATTTACCTGATATTACTTTTTTTGGTCTAAAAAACTTCCTTCAATTTTCTTCCCTTCTCTGCCCTTCTCACAGAGAGAGGGAAAGATGCTGATTTATTCTGGAACAGTTATCAAAGAGCACCAAACCTGTGCATCGGTACAGTGAAGCTGAATAAAAAAAGCTATAGTGTACTTTAAAAGGGAGACATGAACTGAATGGTAATGAAGGATACTTCATTGGTAATAAGAAACCCACTCTGGGCACCTCATGCATATAACAAAAGACCAGCTAAAGAATAGAGTGCCCTATATGGGCACCCTAATGGGTGGATATATAGGACAGGACTACAGGATGAGTCAGTCTCTGATGTGTCACTTTAATCAAATCTGACTTAAGAAAATAAAGTGCTTAAATGCCTCCACAAATGTTGCCAGTATCATGGAAAAAAAAGAAGAGAGAGTCTGAAAATAGAGGCTATGGAAAGGCCCGGTTGAGTAAAACAGCCAGGTCACAGCAGCTCAAGGCAGGATGCCAAGCTGGGGTAAGACCCTTCCCTACAAAGCTTTGTACCAGTCATATCACCAGCTGTCAATGAAGAAAAAAAGAAAGGAACAGCTTCTAAAATAAAAGTTACTTCTGTGGCTAAGATCCTTTATGATATAACATTTTTGCTGTCTCTTTCAGCTTGATTTGCTAAATAAATGAATAACTGGATTGTGAAACATGGCAGAAGAATATTAAAGGCTATTAGCATGTGAAATGAGCTGTCTGCTGGAGTAGTTCTAACCCTGTGTAGTGCAAATCTATGTAATTCATATGGGACTGATGAATAATTAGCCCTCAGCGCTGCCAGAAGTCTCTGATGTGTGAAAAATTAGACAAACTTTCAATAAGCTTTCTTCTGCCACTTCCTCCCCAGTCACACCAATATGTTCCAGTTACACACACTTAGATGTGTCGCAGGGTTGAAAGCCAGTTCAAAGGCAGACATAAGGCAGCAATCCAAGCAGCTTCCTGTATTGCTGGCTATTAGCCTCCCTCTGGCCTGAGCTCCACTTTCTGCATTCTGTTGGGAAAAGTTCTGGAGATCTGCGAACAGATTGTGCTGCATCAGCTTATCCAGATAAAACACAGAAAAGTTAAAGTTCTTACTTTGTCTTTGCCTGTGCTGCTTGGCATAAGTCTAGCAAAGCTTACCCTTTCACACTCAGCCACTGCAGCTGAGTTTAGTTTGGAGATGAAGCTAAGACTCACACAATGAAGTAGAATAAGAAACATCACGGTAGAGCCCTTTCACAGCTCTGAATGTGTCAAGGTATGGGAGCCATGCCTGGACCCAAGGGTATCCAGACTCAAAATCTCCACTTTGACTTGGTTCCTTGTTGCCAGGTTCCCCTTTTTCTTCCTTTCATACTGAGGCCAAGGTAGGCAGAAAGCCAGTGATGCCCCACAAAATCTGGATAGCACTTTGTACTTTTGTATAACAACTGTTTTAGTGCTTCATAAAGTTCTGTACAGATTAAAAAAAAATTGCAAAATTTATGACCAAATAAAATATCTTTTCTTTTTCCTATAGAAATATTATTTTTCTAGCTTCTTTAGACTAGGGAAGCTAGTGCCAAAGGACACACATTCTTCAACTCCAGTTCTTTACTGTGAGAATAATACTTATTCAGACTAAAATAAAAGTTTCCATTTTCTAGACTGTGGCAAAATCTGTGTGAGAAATGTTCCTGCTGATAGATTCTGTTGCTATGCCATCTAAGGAGACCACACTACAGCTCTTCACATTCTACCATCTCCCAACAATACTTTCAACTATGCTCTTATTGTAATAGAAAGAGCTCTTGGGTCTATACAGAGCAGAGTTGATAAGAAGACATTCAGATGTACATGGTGTTCCCAAACTCCCACTTTTCCCTGCAGTACAAATACATAATCTAGTACTGCCTGAAGTCCCTTGGAATCCATAAACTACTCACTGTATAGACAGTGCTGTTTTATTTTTTTCTGGGTTAGTGTTTTGCATTCTACTTAAGTCTTCAAGAATTCAGGGTGTAAAAGCAATAAAACACAAACTGCTTACAGAGAAAATAGGGTGACAAATTCAAACAGGTGCAATTTATGTGAACCAAAAGCACCTTACAAAATATTAATTGATTAAGAAGGAGACCATGGCAAATTACAAAGGTTCTAGAGAAACTGAAAACCAAAGAGGAAGACAGTTTACTCTGTAAAGTAAGATAAAGAGCTAGCAGAATAGCTGGTTTTGCATTGACCTCCCTGGCTTCTATTTCACATTTTTTTGGTTGATATATATGCATGTATATATACATATGTACACATTAGCAAAGAAGCTGAGATTTTCCAGATTCAGAGGGACAATGTTCATTTATTTTCTTCTTCTGATCTCTTGCACTGTGTAAACATTTGCTATTGGAATATCTGGAAGAAAAATCTCCAAGACAGTAATATGTCAAAGTCTCACGAAACTTTGTAATCCCTAACATTGGTATATATTTTGTGATATATCTAGGACTCTTTCTCATCTTACATGAACTTTTTACTTATCTGAGCTTGAAGAAAATGAGAAGAAATAAGAGCGCAACAAAGGAATGAGAAAGGTTTCAACTGCATTTGCAGCCCATTGGGAGATCCTGATTGCCCTAAGGGCTGCTTGTCCCTTCCTCTTGGCATTGGTATTCAAATGGCTGCATGGGCCATGGTGTATTTGATAGCTACCCAGCACTGTACTGCTGCCACACTTTAAGATTTATGGAGTCTGCCACCATCTACAAGTTCATTATCCCTTTTTATTTGGATGCATTGGGCTCTTTTCATTAGAGATGATATATTTTAACACTTGTGATTGTGGTAGGTAGCTTTATATTTCTTTCTTCCTGGAATACAGCTGCTTTGGGAGTTAGTTTCTTTGCCTGAAGTTGCAAGATTTAGTACAACTCACGTTCTCAACATTTTGTTGGGCATATAAGCTATGAATCTGATCCTGTACCTGACAGAAATACAGATTTGCTGAGCTACAGAGTGATCAGAGTAGATCAAAGTTTCACCATTCCACCAGCCTATCATTTTGCTTTAGTCCCTTTAGTTTGGATGAAAGTTATTCTTTTCCACTTTTAACTCATAAGGCTAGTATACAGTAAGTTACTGGAGAACAACTTACAGGAGGGAATATCTGTGAGCATCCAACACTTGTGCTTGTGCCAGTCATCTTGTTTTACATTCCCTGCAGCTCGTTTTCAAGCATTAGGCTGGTACTGTAGGTTAATGCATGCATTCACCCAGCTGAGTTCTAGCCATGTAGCTGCTGCAGAGCTATTCAGGCACAAAACATGCCCAGGAAGCTAAATCAATATTCAGGCAGTGAGCCCACACTGAGCTCCAGTCTGCCACAGCTCTGCTGATAGCCATATTTCACTTGTCAAGTTTAAAGGCAGCTTCCTAGTCTGTGTGTTAGGTGCAGTGGTGGCAGTGCTGATAATGTTCTCAGGGACATACCGAGCACAGGACAGGACTGTATGGCAGGCAGCCTGTGCCTGACCAAAGCCAGGACTCCCAGTTTCAGGTAACCATGCAAGAGATGTCCGTATCCTTCCAAAAGAGTCACACAGCCTCTATTCCTTGCCTATGGCACAGGTCACAGAACAGCACCATGAAGGTACTGTAGTAGGAATGTTTTAATCATAATGTGCCTTAGGAAGGGAACAGAAGGGGTCAAGAGAAATCACACCTAGAACTTAATGAGTAAAACTTGTAAATAACCTTAGGTAGTGATTGTCCAGAGAGGGAGGGGGAAACCTACAGTGGAACTTAGCAGCCTCATCTGGGACCTCCCCATATTGATTGAAGAAAATTACTTGAAATAAAGAATGGGGTCTCACCTGAAAATGAGAGTACAGGTTACTATGAAAGAAGTTTGAGTTTGATGTCTAGCTTAGTTCCTGGGGCTGAAAGTGTTTGACAATTTTCTGGAAAATCACATCCACAGCTCTCTGCCAAGATGATTTGGAATGGAGCAAAACCTTGATGAGACCCAGGACCCCCATTTATTCCAGTTCTGACAAAGTTATATTTAGCATAGATATGCTATCTTAAAAATAATAACAAAAAAAATTCTAAACTACTTGCCAAATAAAGTTTGTGCCCATATATGTGATTCTGTGTCATAACAGCTCAGGCTCTGCTCCGTGTCTTAAATGAAGCTCATGTGATATCAGTTATAAATGGGAACTGTGAGAGCAAGTGACATAGTGTATCTGAGAAGGAGTTATAAAAAAATATGCTAATTCTTGGAAGATTCTTGGAAGAAAATTTGAGTATGTTGATGGAACTCTACAGAAAATAACATATTCCTCCACAAAGACCTCCCTGTTGCCAAGAACCTCTTTTTACCCACCTTAAATGATTACTTTATGTAAATGCAGAACTGGTATGTGTTTTTACAAAAGAAAGAAAATTCTGTCTTAGCTGCTGCACAAGCTCTTGGGGATGCAGAATCTTTAATCAGCCATTATGTTATACAGCTTTTCAGATGTCTCTTTATCTCCCAAATTCTGATGACTGAAACATGTTTAGAACAAGAACAGCTATAATTGTAAAGACTTGTGCCTTTTTGAAAAGTCATGGCTAATGATAGTTTTTTAAAATGAGCTTCGTGGTACTCTGTATCCTCTAGAGGGCTGGTGGGAGGAAGGGATTACATGCGTTCATGGTTGCTCCTGCTAGTTCCTCATTCTGCTTCTGAAATCTCTTTTATGGCTTTCTGAAACTAGTTGTTGTGAAAAAAATACATGGAGAACTGAAGCCCTTTGTGCATTTATCTGTGGCACCTTAACCTATTTGAAAAAATAGTATGCTTTGGAACCTGCTTGCCTAAATAGTTCCTGTGTCCTCTACCTTGACTGAAAATAGAGAAATGGCCAAAATATTTCAGTTCAAACAATTTTGTTCAGGAAATGATAAATAGTCAGATTTTTTTCAAGAATGCTGATTTTACACAGGTTGGTTTGGTTTCATATGAAAATGGAATACCGTTTATTATCAATTTTAATGTCTTTCTAAAGCATTGCTCTAGTGTTTCATACTGCCTGAAGTGTGTGTTCTTCAACTTCTTTTCTTCCCCATGAGCTTTGATTCCTTACTACATGTCTATGCAATGGCCAAGACTCCCTATCAAGAGGAGACTACGGTGTGCAACTACAGATTTAATTTATCCAATACCAGCTGTACGAAACCCACATTAATCCATTTCAAGATGGAAATAGAGCTGTTTTCATTCACAATGTTAGATACATTATTTCCTGTGGTTTTCATTAACACTCACAATGTAAATTTGGTCATTGTTCATATACCAGTTGAGATGTAGTGTGGTAAAATCATTCCATATGGATGCTGTGATATGCAACCTAATTCATGTGATACACTTTTGGTTCTTTCATAAACTAGTAAAAACCTTTAAACACGCTAAAGACCACTGACAGTGTTAATGAACTAAAGCACAGGTGCAAACAATTCCATTGGTAAAATTATGGTAGCAGCTTATCCCTCTCTTTTCTAGGCCTTCCAAATTTGCAGAATTGATCCAGGGCCATTACTATTACCTCTAGACACCTTACATGATACAGCACTGAGGAAGTGAAATATGAAATAATGAAAATGAAATCCAGAAATTGATAAAAAATCCCAACAACAATCTTGCTTTAACAGCTAACATATTTCTGCCAGAAATTAAGCCTCCCCCGCTTTTTCCCTATGAAGATACTGATAATTGATGTCAGAGCAACACAGAGAACATGCATTTCTATTACCTAAAATATTTGACCAGAAATTCTTCCTGCTCCTTTTTAACTCAATAAACATCAGGGAAAAATACACTAGTTTGGGGCTTTTTTGTTAATTCTAGTCAAATGAAGATGAAGAATAACATAAACTGCAAAGACAGAATAGGGAATAACCCCCCCATGTCAATTAAATGAACAGTATATGGAAAAATGTTAGTGAGTTTACTATTCATTTTACAACATTTCAGCTTGAATAGTATATCTGGGAAAGCTTCCTATGTCTACAAGAGGTTTTTCCAGAAGAGAACATTTATTATAGTTGTCTTGGCAACATGAGCTCCATGGAAATAAAAATCAGAGCTTCTTTTTTTAAAAAGGTTTTGTTTTCAAACTCCGAAATAAAACAGAAGAAAAATAAGGCAACTAGGTGAGCAGAACTTTATTATCTGCTCTCCTTTAAATGCATGAAATGACCAGATCCATTACATGTTAAAATATTCTACCTTCCTTTGTGCTGATGAAACCTTCAGCGAGGTACAGTCTTAAACAGGAGTCAGGAGCATGGAGAAAGCTGTAAGCAAGCTGCATTGAGCACACATTGAAACAGGAAACAGGGTAATAAGCTTAGAGGAAGAATACCCTTGACCAAGCCAGAAGGAATTCAGAGTAGGAAGTAGGGGACTGAAGGAACCCATGATTGTGATTTTTCAAAACCTAAAATGTTGTTATAAAAAGAACAGTTATAAAACAGTTATAACAGTTATAAAAAGAACAGTTCCACATGGCCATCAGGATCCCAGCCTTGAGAAGCAATGCAGGGAAAGACTGAAAAATTCAGCTGAAATGGAGCAAAATTTTAAGCTGTTAATTAATGTCTTTAAACAAGGTGACAAGTTGCCTAGAAAATCTCTCAATATAATTAGAAATTTTTAAGCACAGACTAAATACGATATTTTGATTATTTGTTCTTTTGCAGTCATAAAGAAATTGTTTCAAAGGTTTACAGAATTGTAAAACATTCTGTCCCATCCCATTTTTTTACTGGAATACCAACAATCCCTTCCTATTATATGCTGGATGAGCCTAGCATGAAGCAGGGTGTTTACAGTGCTGCCATCCATGTGCCAAACAGGACACAGCTCCACCTGAGCAGGCACACAGCCTCTCCTAGAGAAGTTGCTGCTGTTGCCATTGCCTTCATATTAACATTTATTGAGAATCATGAACTTCAAACTGGGAATCAAAGTCTCATAACCTTTCTTCTCCTGTTATTTTAAGTAAAAGTCTCATCCAGCAGCAATTGAAAGGGAGAGCAGAGATGATGTGTGACCCTGAGGTAGCTGAGCCTTCAAGAGCTGCCCCTACTCCCATCAGTAGTTGTAGTCCATTACCACAAAGAGGTAGCTGAAACATTTCTAGCTACACAGCACATAAACCTAATTTCAACAGGAGAGAGAAGGTACTGAAGTGGCTGAAAGACAAATTCATTGAGCAGTGATTTCATCCTGGATCCAAATTTCAAGGCAATTTTGTCTGCACTATCCAAGACCTCAGCCCTGCCATGTCATGCAGAGACCTCATTTCTTGTTCAACTTTCTGGACAGCAGCTGTAGTATATTTCTAGCTTGGCACCAATCTAACAAGGAAAAATATTTTTTCTTCTTCAGTCAGTAATCACCAGAAAAATGACACAGGAAACAATCAACTAAAATGCACCTGACACCGACCAGAAATCAACCAAATCTGACAGGATAAATGCCATTTTTGTGATCTTTTTGATGCTGTTACATTTAAAACTAAACTGTGATCTGAAAGGAACAAAAAGGAGTAGTCGAGGACTGAAGTTACTTACTCTAACTCAGTGAGAATTTCAGAAATTTCAGTAGCACTTTTTCATAACTTTTTTCCTTTCTTGATCTCATAAACTAATCTCATTATAGCTAATGGACAACGACAGATGAAACTTAACACAGAAGCAGCGTGTCTGGATAGAAATCACTCAATGTCCCATTAAAACATTTCTGTTCTATCTCAAAGAAAGGCTCAAAACCTTCTGATCTTGAGGAACTCTTAACTTATTTCTGTAAAGGTAAAAAAAAATAAAGGAAAAAAATCAGTGTCTCCCTGCACTTTTCTTTATTGATCTTTCTCTTTTACCACCTGTTAACCTAAAATGTAACATATCACCTCTATGTTGTAGGGCAGACAAGCAATGCACACCTGTGATGTTGAAACTTGCTCTTGTCTTCATTTCAGATGTAGTGAGGGACAGTAACAGCAGCTACAGGAAATGTTTTGGCTTTTCGCTTGTGCTGCACATCACACAGCACTGACGTGCAAAGGGAAAACTGCTCCAAAACACAACCCACTCGGCAGAACAAAGTCAAAGTATAGAGATGCAAAGGTCATAAGGGCACTTACTGAAGCTCTGTGAGGCAAGAAAGGGTTCTCCTACCTGAAAGTATTTTTTCAGGAAGCTGGTATACTTTAAGACCATCCACTGACGCAGGTCTGACTGTTGTCTACTCACTGGTTGAGAATTTGCCTTGGCTAACCTTGTTATATTTAATCTTTCTTGAGGTAGCTGTTATATTTCATTCTTCTGTGCTGCCCTTTGCTAAAGAATCTACAAAACTTAAAATTTGGGATGTACTTGTCTTCAATGTATCCCAGTGAAACAAAAATAAAGTACAATTTCCCCATTTTATTCCTGGGTAACAGAGACAAGAGTTATTTAAGATTGTAGCTGGAATCCCAGGAAAACTGGCAGAGTAAGGAAAAGAGCTCCACTCTTCCAAATTTCCATCTGACATGTGAAATCTCACTGCATATAATGTTTTTTCTCCTTTTTTCTCTTATTTACTACACAGATTTACAGTCTCTGAGTGACTCTTTATAGCAACAGTAACAGTGCAGGGGAAATAAAACCTAAGATACATTTAGATCTCAATATCCAAAATGGCAGCATGATGACAGATAAGCACAGAAGAGAATGAGAAATAGAAGCACTTGCTCTCTATTTCAATCTCCTTTCATTTGATGTTTGCTGATGATGACACTGTGGCTGAAATCATTATATTTCTGGTGCAGAACCTCCAGCTGGAGACTCAGAGCTCGTAGGCTTAAGAAAGAAAAAAAAAATGATGTTGTCCACCAGTCTTCTAATTGTCAAGAGATACTCCTGCTGTACTAATGGAATCCAGTGCAAGCTTGTTGGAGGAATTGCCATGCATGGGAAGATACAGCAACTATCAAAAGAACTTTAACTTTACTCCAAACCTGACTCTAGCTGTTAAAAAGGTGTGCAGAATGTGAATGATTTATGGAGCATCAAAACAGCTACATGCATGTGAGACCAAATCCTATACTGATATTAAGGTTGTGAAGTAAGCATCAGCTAGTATGAGAATATCTAACTAGAAGAGGTAGAAAAAAAAATAAGATGTAACAAGATGGTTATAAACATTCCCTTTGTCTGGCTGCAGTCTTTCTCAAATTATTATACCTCAGAAACATTAACTATTATTGATAATACTTTTTTTTCTTTCAGAATTCATTTAAACATCACACCATAATACAGGACATAACAACTCAGGTGTTACAGCTAAAAAATGTCATCAGCAGGGTTGTTATCATAATGCTGATACTTATCATCAAAGCAGAATAAAGACTGTATTAGTTAGTATTTGGCATTATGCAAGCACACTAGTTTTGTGATTAAAGTAGTGTCTTCTAAAGGTTTTGTGCTTTTACCAAGTGGCAACTTATTCTTGAAGGCATTTGCAAAGTATAATGTGGTGTGACAGTTACAATCCTGGAATGAAAATGTAAAAGATGCTACACTCCAGGTGGGGAAATAGCCTGTTAAGTGATTTCTCCATTCTTTCTTTTTCTGATTTTTCTCTATAAAGCTCTTTCCTTTGGTCTTAGAATTTCTATAAACCTCATTGATAGCATTTTCAAGTGTTGGCATATTAAGAGACTTTTAAAAATTCTTTACATCGACTAATTGACCTTCTCTCCAAGTGACTGCTTTAAAAGCAGGGGCTATGTTCATCTAGAATTCAACATGCTGTAGTGTAGAGTTGAGATTTTGTTTAGTCTGTTAACCCAAGAAATGCTACATAACAAAGAGCTCTGACAAAAACCCCTCTATTCCTGGCATCTATAGAACTAGATTGATGGAACTAGGGAACAGAGTTAGAATGAATAAATGCTTTTCTCAGGTCTCCACGTGTAACTTATGAATGACAGCATTCAGTTTATCTTATAGCAACAGTAGTAAGACAAATTAATGTTAACACATAGCTGCGATATTTTAAAGATGAGTCCATAGAAAAGACCATGAGGTAAGGGGATGTGTTGCCACTTCACCATCACAATGAGGTAACAGTAAAGGCGCAGTAAATGTTATAAAGAAAACATATTTGCTAAATGATTTTTTATTACTGCTTGTCTATTGGGGAAGGTCACCATGAAAATAAGCAATTTCTATGATAAACTGATTTTGGACAGGTCCGTTGGCTGATCTGTTTCAAGACAACAATAAGACCCACAGAATGCAAGTCCTTCCTGGTAACAGCCTGTTCTTAAAAACCACACCACTAGCAAACTTCTAGGCATAAAGGAGTCACACTGAAATTTTACTCAGAAGAGCCAAAGCAGGAGTGAACTCCTAGGGAAAATGCATAGAATTAGTAAAGCAAGAACATTCCATATTAAGGTTAACGTGAAACCTTGTTTCCCTGTACAGCTGTGTTGAGCCAGCACACCAATGCAGCCTGTCAAATACTTTGTCAAAATAGGTTATGCTGTTACAGGTCTGATACACATTTCTGCAGGAGTGGCTTTCAAGAACTGTTCTGTTGGAGCCACATCAAAGTTTTTCAAACCTATTAAAGATATTACTTCTCAGCGTGGTTAATTAACAAGGTATGGGAGGGATGTAACTTTTTCCCCTTAATCATTTTGGTTGCAAAGACATTAATTAAAAAATCATAGAAATATTTAATGATAGAATACCCCTCTCCTCCTTCCTCCCTCACTTCCCCCCAGTCCTGATCAGAATTAGTTTTGCTCCACCAAGCTTATGAAGTTAGTGCTCATACAGACAGTAGTCCTGGCAAATAGCTTCAGAGTTATTATGGAAAGTTTAAAATCCTTAATCATCACTGTTCTGGATCCTTCAGGAGTGGTACCTAATGCCACAACAAAACTTTCTTGATTTCAAAAGAATGCAGGATCACACCTACTGGGATTAGTGTTTTCCTGCTAATTATACTACATATTAAGTAGCATAAAATGAATTAGAGGGACTGTTAATGCTCTCTACCACACTGGTATCTTTGAATGTGAAATGAAGTCAAAATTAAAACCAAAATTTTAAAATCCTAACAGCATTCCAAAATTCTAATGTATTCGTATATACTGTAAACCATGTAACATTTATTCCTTATGTTTGTAATACATACTGTATTCTGATACATTCTAAATACAATGAATATGTAATATAGCTCATAATGGGAAGTTTTGCTTACCAGAGAGGATTCGGTCTTGATAAAAAACCCACACTACTATGCATAAAAATCTCTTGTTAAAATACTGTTGGAATAATAATGTACGCACAAGAAAAGTACCCATTAGCATTAGTGCTTTTCTTATTACAGCTAATGGCAAACCCTCGTTGATTACAACTGGAGTTCTTTTCAGAGAGCTTTTCTGCTTACTTTTACTGCAGGCCAAATTATACCTCTGTAATCTCTGGAACCCTTAGTATTTTCCATTGCCACATCAGCAGCTGCCAGCCTTTTTTCAAGTGCCTGAGTCTCTGCTGATGTCCCCAGCCAGCTCACTCCATGGGGCCACATCTGAAATATACACATTCTGCTGTTTGAATTGTCATTTCCCTCCCATCTAATGACTAATCTCTGCAGGTATTTATACCAATCAAATGAAAGATGTACAGAACATGGATATTTAGGTGTAAATCTGCATACAGTCATTTTTGGGATAATAAATCAATTTAATAAAGATCAGTGACAAGCCTATTTTAGCTAAATCAAGATTAATTACTGAAGTGCTAAATAATAATAAAGCCACCAGTTGAAACTCGACAATGTTTGTTTTCAAACATGCTTTTTGTTAATTTGATTCCAATCTGTTTTGATTAGGTACCATGTAAGGGCACAGAAGGACAGCAGATGACTCTTTTCCACACATAGATAAAGGATGCACATTGTTTGCCATTTGTCATATTTTCTAATTAAAGATAATTAAATTATGGCTCATTATTTTTGTTTTCTATGAGTATGAAGAAGTGGATTTTTAGTTGGTTCACGTGCAGATACTGAATTCCAAAACTCCCTACCTATCAGAATCAGTTGTTTTCCACAAGCGCAATTTCCCTCCTTTTCATGGTCACTTACTCAGGGAAGATAGCCAAAATATTCTAGTTCATGTAACCAAATGCAGCTATACACAAAATAGCATGTATTTTTTAAATTATAATAGATCCTGGAGTAAAAAAAAAAATCAAATATTGTAAAAATCACTTCCCTTAGTGTGTTTCTAAATTGAAAGGCTTCTAAGTAGAAATATACAAAAAACATTTACACAAGTTTACAGGGAAACTGCCATTTGAGATCTCATCTAAACTTCCATCTGATGGCTATAGATGTAGACACACATCCTGTTTCAGACTGGGGTCTGGGATAGCTTCTTGCATCTTGCTTTAAAGCAGGTATCTACATGCATGGGAAGTTCTGAAGAAAAAAAAAGCCTATAATGCTAATTACTTTCCAGGCTCTGACAAACTCTTGGCCATGAATTATTTCTCATTCAGTTAGCCCTATCAGAGAAAGGCACTGATTATGGCAAATTCCTCCTGTCTTGATGCAAGTTATTTTCTCCATTTCTGAGCTAAAGTTTGTGTACTCTTTTTATTTGTTATCCTGAGTGAAATAGCCAATATTTTGCTTTTTTTTGCTAGCAATTCAGCTTCTTTCATTTCTCTGAAGGTGACAGTAAGCTTGTTATTACAATGAAGTGACAAAATGTACAGTCCTTTTTCAGGTACAGGGCATCATTTATAGTGATGCTAGCTATAGAGATGCCAAAGGTACCATTAACCAAAGAGGGAGAAAACTCAACAGAACTGCAAAACAACTAGGAAGATACATACTATTATTTAGTCTCTTTTAATAAGGTATGTGTTCAGTGAGCTGAGCCAGAACAAATACTCTCGCCAAACTTCTGCTACCTTGAAAAAAATCTATTATCATCACAGAGACAGTCACAGCTTTACCAATGAAGGCTGCAATAACAGTGTACCTTGTACAAAGATTTGGTTTTTTAAGTGGTAACCAGATAAAGAGTTGAAGCTATTATCTAATTGATAAGGCTGCTGACACAAAATATGCAGACAATTATTTCAGTATGTTGATGACTATATTTCTCACATACATTATTTAAGCATGACAGTTGCTCTTTTCTTTTTGATGCCTATGTGTGACTCTCATGAATATTATTATTAACTATGCAGAGCAACATATAACCTTGTTGGATTCAGTTTGCAAAGGGTTGGGCTCACATTGTTTTGTTATTATTATTTGTTATATATTCTGTACAAATTCATATTTACCTGCCTTGTTTTCTTCACATTCCATTAGGTGCTTCTGCAGAGCCTCAAAAACTGTGCTCGGTTACCTGCTGTCTCATTGAAATAAGAACAAGAAGCCTTGGGGATACATGATCCAGGAAGCCCACTTGAGGAGTTTACTAGCCTGATGAGGATGGCAGGAATGTTAGCACAAACCAACGTGTACGTGTATGAAACCAGGAGGAGAAGAATTCTGTGACCAGAACCAAAGTGGGATGAAAGCTTATCCCAAAAGCAGTTTTCATGTCAGAAATATTGCTTTGAGAAGTGGTTAATTAGATAAACGCCCTTCAGTCCCTGTCAAAAAAAGCTTAAAGAACTAAATGACTTCAGGAAACAATGGTCAATGTCTTGTTTCACAGTGGAATGCATATTTTAAATTATTTCATTACATTTGTTGCAGAAGTATTAACCTAGAAATGCTTATACTGGATAAGAGCAATAGCCAGACTCACTCGCTCTCACCCATAGGGCAATTAGTGTGGGCTTGTGAAAGAGCACTGCCCAGGCAGGGCCTTCCTTCCCCAAGTATTTCTTACCTAGAGCCAAAAGCTTAAAATCTACTTGATTTGGAGGTGCATGCAGTTCACATTCAACAGTCACTGATGGATTCATGCTCCAAAGATCCATTTGTAAAACCAAGTCTGCTCTTCATCCCCATAAATCCTGCAGCAATGAATAGCATAAATATTACTTTTTTTGCTGTAAAAAAAATAAATAGTTCTTTTTGTTTGCTTGAAACACGAAAGTATCTTAGGATGGCTCTTATATCTACACACATGCAGAATTAAACTGTTAGCTATGAATTACATGAGCTATACACACATATTTCTTTTCTCTCTAATATTGCTTTGCATTTCCCTACTCCCTGTAGTTGACTTTTGAGCTGATCACCTTGAAAAACTTTGGCTATCCCACTTTTTCTCTCTTTTATAGATAACAGGAATATGCTACTGGCAACCTCCTTCTGATGAAAAATTAAGCATTTATCCCCCTATTTGTTTTCTGTTATTTGGCTCTTAATTCAGAAGTGGACTATTCCATTCATTCCAGGGTTAATAAACTGCCCTTATAGACCTCACAAAGGACCTTCTTTGCTGCTTTCCTAAAACCCTAATATGTAGGGGTTTATATTTTAATATATGATGGAATATTTATGTATAATTTTGCATTCTTATCTCATGAGGCCTTTGGCAGTGTTAACAAACACAGAGGTGTGAGGTATTGCCATCACTTTTACACAGGTTCTTTCACCTCTTCTCTAGTATATTGCAGCTACCTGTGTGTCTACTAATTGCATTCTTTACTACAGTTTCTACTAATCTGCATAGCATGCAAATCAACCTGGAGTCAACCCTAGATTCAAGTGGTAGACATCCTAGCTATGTCTCTGGTAACGTTTTGGGGAATTGGTAACGTATCACATTGCTACATAAACAATTTTGATGTAATGTCTTTTTGAACATGAAAGTAAATAATCTCAGATCCTGGCACTCTTTACTCTTGACACTGGAAGATTTCTGTAAATAACACATCTTTTATTGTGTCTTCAGTTTAATATTTCTCCAA
The DNA here is from genome assembly GCF_003984885.1 of Neopelma chrysocephalum. Classification (NCBI taxonomy): domain Eukaryota; kingdom Metazoa; phylum Chordata; class Aves; order Passeriformes; family Pipridae; genus Neopelma; species Neopelma chrysocephalum. The sequence goes on from NW_020897805.1 coordinate 4,566,830, forward strand.
TTTATGCCTGGTTTAAAAAAAAAGAGTACTGCTGGAAGAACTTTTTTGATCACCTTCTCCCTGAATGCTAATGCAACCAATATATTCAGTTTTTCAGCAATGGCTTTTATCTTCCCTGACTGCTCTTTTTATACCTTGGATCAACAGTCTGCTCCAAACAGCTCTCTCAAAATCTTCCTAAGTTCTGATGTGATAAAATCAGATTTTGTTACAAGTTTTCATATCTCTAACAGAATACCCCAGTTTTAGCTTTAACTAGCAATATTCATGGTTGCTTGCAAGGAAATAATGTCTACTTGGAAAGATTGTTTTTCGGGTTTTTTTAAATTTCTTAATTACTTCCTTTACATGGCTGTGCAATCATGTTGGCCTTTGAAGGTCATTAAAATAAAATAAAATTCTACTGCAGTGAGTTAGTTTAAAAATTTCTCCTTAAAAGAAATTCTTCTTTATAGAATATATCTGCTAGATCTTGAACTACAATATCTCACTTCAAAATGGCAAGTCACAGCACAGTATGGAATGCCATATCCCACATTATGCTCATCATGCCATTTATGTAAATGTCATAATGTGCCATAAACAGTGCATTGTTTTATTTTTAATAAATAAAACATTTCTTTAATGTGATACACATTGACATCTCTTATCTGATTTATTGGATATTTGTGATAGAAGTGAACACCAAATACAATTAAACCATTTAATACGAGGAAGAAGAAAAACAGACAAGCATTCAGTGTACTAATTAGAGGAGCAGCTATTTTCTGGATATGTCTCTTAGCCTGGAATCATTTCTCTAGGATATTCAAAACAGATGCTCTTTTAATTAGAAGCAGAAAATCTGAGTTCCAGCTAGCAACACCCAAGAGTACGCTTGACTGTATTGGAGATAAAACACAAACTTTACGTAAGTTCTACCACCTTCTGTTATGTAAATGTCTACTTATGAATACATCTGCTAGATGGCATCAGCTCAGCCAGAGAATGTGCCTCTCCCTGTGGCTGCAACAGTCTCCCCTGAACAGAGGAGGGACTACTAATCAATAAAATAGCATAAGCTGCTGTTCTTGAACAACAGTGGTTGAGACCTGCAGCTTTTTAAACAGTGGATCCTGGATTCTAGTGCCTGTGCTGTTTATATGCAATTTAGTTAGCTGTTGCTGTCTATGACTATATATAGAAACAGATTTATTACTACGGGTGTGTTACCAAGAGAGAAGATCCAGCCTGATAAGAGGAAAAATATTAATTCCATTGAGTTCAAAAACATCTCCTGTAGCCTCCTTATCCTTCTCTTTTTTTATAGTCACGACAGCAGTGATAGATGCCTGAGAAATACCTAAGCCAGAATAAACCTCAGTAGAGAACCCAAAATGAAATGTGACCTCTCAAAAATTTTAATTTTATGACAACAAAAATACAATAGCACCAAATCGCGAATGACAACTTCACAGACATAAAGAAACCAAACCCATATTATCACCACAGGTCATTCCATGTCTAAATGTGGACAACAAGAATGAGAAGGGAAAAGCACAGCCTTGTTTACAATACCGTCTCTTGAGGTTTGGGCAGCCATTCCAAAAATAATAGCCAGCAAGTCACAGTAAAAAGTATGGCCTGGACCTTAACTCCGTTTGGCCCTACATAAGGTAAAAGTTAAGTATAGCAGTTTTATTCCTTCACAGTGCAGGGTTGTCCATGACAACATAGTTACAACAATTCTTATCTTCTACATTGTTTTGACTGCCTGAAGTTGCATTCTGTTCACCACATTTCTAAAGGCAGAAATTTCCTAACATTTTAACCTTCCCCTGGTCTAAGTCTCGGTTGGAATCTGCAAGGTAAGTGTGCAAGAGGTACCCTGTTGGTTTAAGATGACACAATTGATCATGAGACTTACCTAAGCTTAGCCAAGAGCCAGTATCTTAAGAACTGTTGTCTACCAAAGACTGGTTAGCTCTGATAAAAGGGAAAGACAACTTCTTCTTAAGATCTTAGTAGCTTTTCAGAATGAGAAGAGAAAAAAGATCTAATGCAATAGAGCTTTAATTGGCTCACCAGTGCTAATGAGTCCTGTGGTAATTAGCTTGCTCAATACCTTCTCTCTGGATTTAAATAAAAAATGTTGGGTGTTCAGATTGTCCTGCCATATTGAGCATATGTACCATATCCAGACTAGCTTGCAGACCATGGCCCTAAGCAGACCACCAGATATCTGAACTCAGACTGTAGCTGCTTGTTACTATAGAGAGGACAGTGTGGGAGGCAAGCTGTAGAGTTTTAAATAGGTCTTTAAGACCTAGAAAAAAAGCCTGAGTCAACTGCAGAGAACAGGGAGAGTGAAGGGAAGGAAAACTGATATAGTGAGATGCATAAGCAGATTGGCAAGACGTGTGACAGTTGGTGCTTTCCTTAGAGCTTCAGCTTTCAGAATTAAGGGTCTAAGGAGAGAGATTGATTTAATTTAATATTAGAATACTTCTAGCTCTTGTCCAGGTCATTTAAACATTAAATTTGTAACAGCCTCTCTGAAATCACACATTAGTGAAAACAGTGAATCCTTTAGAAAGGGGATAAAAGTTCAGGAGATGTTGCATTTATACAACTTAGCTACTGAGAAATAAAGCTTTCTTTTCATAAATATGGTCATGTTTTGAGTGTCATTACTACTTTGACAGAATAACATGGAAGTATCAAAGGAACCAGGAACTTTGTGGAGAATAGAAAGCTAAATGGTAATAAGATAAGAAAATATGGTGTTTTCCTTCTATTGTAGCTACCTTGGTATGCAACATTTAAAAGCTAGCTTCAAATTGCATAATGTCATCCAAAGAGAATCTAGGAATCATGGTAGTTGAGGCTAGAAGTTGGAAGGTGCACTGTAGATGTGTTCTTCCCAAGGAATGATTTGATCTTTTCTAATGTAAAAATCTTTTTCTTTTAGAATTCAGAGAAATGAGTAGTGAATATATGCATGGTTGCCTGCTGATCGCTAGGACAGCTCTAAGGATCCTGAAGCACTCTGCAAATACAAATGCTTTCAGTCACACACAGGAGTTGCAAAACCAGCCTTATAGCTACACTACAGAAGAATAAATGGTGGTCTGGGCACACCATATGACAAGCTCAAGGTCACAAAGGAAAGGAGCAGCAGATCTTGGAATAAACCAGAACAAGCCTATAATTCCTGGTCCCTCTTGGTTGGCATTCTTTCCTATTCCCATGCTCGAGTCTGATGACTGTACAGCACTGTAAATACCAGCCAGTCCTTCAGTACAGAAGGACAGGGTTTGCTTTAATGCTATTTTTAGTTAAGCAGATCCCACTTTTAAATCTGCAACGCCTTCATTTTCAATATCGTGATTATGTTTAATGTTCCATAGGAAGATGAGGGGATTAGTATGAATCAGAAAGCACAATGCAGCGTAGGCAGTACCATGCTGCCTTCTGAAACACCAGCACAGAGCAAGTAGGAGCTTCGGTGAGGGTTTTACACGGGTAAAAGGCATTAGGCAGCTGGACGTGTCAGCTGGGCGCCTCATCAGGCAGCTGGTATGAGTGGAAGGTCAAGAGCACATTTACTGTTTACTGAATTTGTAAATTACTAATTATTCAGCTCACTAAGCAAGGCAGGCTCATTGCCTGCGCGTGATATTCCCCCTCCCGTCAAGTCTAAGCGCATATGGAAGAGTAGGAATTCTCAGCTATATTTTGATTGATGGAAGCCATTAAAGTGCCATGATAAAGGGCATAAACAGCTATAATGGGTAGGTCACTAGTAAGCATAAGCACATTTCCATGTTTGTCAGAGAACAGGTGTAGAAGATAAAGTCCAGCTGAGCACTGAAAACAGCAGTTTTCTGTGTCCGCAGAGAGAGCTTGGGGGTTGCCTTGTTAACCAGAAGACGGTAAGAGGTGATGGCTGTATCCAGTGGCCTAGGGGGAGTTAAAGAGGGGTCTTCACTGTGGGAGACAGAGACAGGAGCCAGACAGACACCATCTCAGAACTGGGGAGATTTCAGAGCTACTGGCCAGCAGAAACTGTGGGAACTACACCACTAGGAAGGAGACCACCAAGAAAGGAAGTAAGGAAATTGTCTGCAATATGAGGGTCAGAAAAAAAATTACATGGTGGGCCTTGAACCAAGAAAAGAGATTTGTTCTTCCTGTCCTGTCTGTCAGCAAGAGAGATGATTTTGGAAATAAGCTATTCAAGAATTCGTAAGAAAGAGACCTGAGATGGAGTCATAATCATGACTTGAAAAATGAATGAACTTCAATGTCTTAGTCCACTTATATTGGGGCAATCAAAGATGGCTGACATAAGGTTGGTTGTGGTACCTTCAACTGAATAAACCCAAATGAAAGGAAAACTTGGGGAAACTATATCTAGTTCTTAGCTTGAAATCACGTTAGCTAAGTGGCCAAATAGGTGTGCCTTCCCCTCCAAAAGTGTATCCTTGTACAGAGAAATATCTGCCACAAGAAGAATCAAAACATGATACTTCTAGAGTGAATAGGTTAAAACCTCCCCTACCCAGTCTTTGGTTGCTGCAATATCTACCAAGACACTTTATGAAAAGGGAAAAAAGATTAACTATTGCCTGTACTTGACTGCTTAGACATGACTAGGAGTGAAAATTAACAAGTGACCAGATCTTCCCAGACTAAAGACAAGGAGGGTCATACAGAAAGCTCAAGAAGAGAGGAATTATAGCTAAAGTCACTGGAAATAAGGATCAAGTATAGCAGATGAATGAGATTGTGTTTTCCAGATTAGAAAAACAGAAGTAAATACTCTAGATGGCAGGATGGACTTGAAAACAATCAAAATTTAAAAACCCTAAAATGCTTAATTCAGTATAAAGAAACAAGGGAGCAATGAAAATCAGTCACTAAATCCAACACAGAGACCATGAATAAACTGTACTGTTTCAGAAGTTCTACACCAAGACAGTTCCAAGCATGCTACTCAATCTATACATACCACTAGAAGCCAGGCTTTACAGGCAGTGTTCAGGCACTGGAAGCAGGGAAAATGAAGTAATGAATTGGTGACAGGAAAGTGAAGAGTATTCTGCTAGATATGGCAAAAAGAGATGGGTTTTGTGATGGCAACTTTTATTTTTTGATTCTGGCTCAGATAGTTCTGCATCAGAAAAGAAATATACACCTGAGATGAGGTGACTTTGAAATGACAACACTAAGTAGCTTTCTCTTTTTTTTTTCCTTTTTTTTAGAATTGGACTACTTTAATAGAGACTTCCATGGAGACAGTTCAAGACTTTTTCATTCACAGTGTGACTTCCAGACCCTGCATTATCCTAAAATGCATGAAATTTCATCTGACATTTTGAAAGATCTGTTTCAAAAGTAAGAGGCACTATTGGCTTCTCAAAGCATTTCATGCAGCTCAATTCCTAGTAGACAGATCCTTTCACCAAGGTGCTGCCAAAGCATATCTTGAATCTTGCATGAAACAGAAAATACATATACATATACTGTTTTAGAGTATATGTGAAGCTGTTCCTCTAAGCTTTCTCAATATAATTTATGATACTAATGTGTATCTCAAGTTTTTTTTGTAGGTGCTGTTGCAAGTTATCCCATGTCAATACCTGGTTTCCTACCATGGCACTGTGGTAGGTAACCCTGGTGAGGTTTGAACAGTCCTGCTTGTAAGAACATTTGAAAAACTCCATCAGTCATGATGACATGCTGAGTAGTGCATACACAATACCTGCAAACTGTTGTTCATAATCAGTGTTAGGATACTCACGGGGTGGTTGCACACAGGTCAGCAGGGCATTAACTCAGGATAGGAGCAGACTCTGAGTGACTTGGAGGAAGAGGAGGGAGGCAGTGGCTCACATTCTATCTAATTAGAGAAAAGCTTTATTTTAACTACTACTTTAAAAGTTGTCAGGTTATAAAAGAAATAACATTGCCAAAAAATGACTAAGGAGAACTATGGGACAAATTAAACTGGCAGAACTACTGTGTAATATAATGCAAAACAGCATTATAAGAGGCAGAAAGGCAGGCAACTATTTCCTATGTGCAAATATGGCTAGAAACTGCTTCTCCCTTGTTTTCATCTTCTCCCAACCAGAAAAGGGCTAGGGAAAATCTAGGCAGAGATGAACACCAGTTACCAGGCAGTTTCCATATACCCCCTGAGTTTGAGCAGTGACTTGACTCCCTTGTGCATGTCACTTTTTTTCCTTTCTGAAATATATTTCATCTCAGTTCATCTTTTGAACTTAATAGAATAACCAGGAAGTGACACTTAAAAGCAAAAAGCAGATTTAGATATCCTCAAGCTGTTGAATAATGTGATTATGGATCTTCAGTTGTTGGAAGGAGCAGCAAAATGTGATGTATTAAGTTGCAATGATTTTAGCACATCTTTTCAGCAAATTATACATGTGCTATAGTTTTCATCTGCTTTCTACAGAGGAAGATCAGTTCACTTCCATCACAGACTGGAAGTTTCTTTTGGAAAAGAATGGGCAATTCTTTTTGGTGAGATTCAGAGTTTGTGTGAACTGCCAGTGACCCCCTTGGCTGTTCTGTCAGTGCCTCTGCGGCACTGCCTCTGTGCCTCACCCATCCCCACGCTGAGCTTTCAAAGGTCTTAGAAATCAACTGCAAAATAATTACTGCAGTGCTTGGCTCCAGCTCTAACTTGGAAAGTGCTAAGTCATCAGCTCTACAAGACATAAATTATCAGTTCTGGTCAGTCTCAATGCAAAAATATGAAAGCCACAGCTTCTTGAAAGCACATCTAGACATATCTTAACTCCAGTCCAAATAAAATAAAAGCACATGATGGAAATGTGTAATGCTTTCTCCAGTGGTTTGTGGTGCCTTTAGCACAATGGGGCAGATAAGGATGGTTTTGGGACTGACCAGTGCTCATGGCATCCTGGGTATGTTGGTTGTGGTCTAAACCTGATCTGAAAAGCAAAAAAGACTTTTACAGTGGAACTTTTCCATATTCTTAAAATAAAATGATCTTGAACATTTCCATTTTCATAGTTCCTTTCTTTATGCCTGACTGCAAGGTAAAAGTAATATCTAGACAGTAATACTGGTCCAAGAGATAAATGTACTAGAAAAAATATTTTGGTTATGAATTGCTGATGAACGTTTTCTGATTTTAACACTAACTAATATTCTCTAAGTAATTTCTGCAATAAGTTTTTGGCCTAAAGACTGAGCAATTTAATTTTTTTAAACCCTAGCCTTGCAAACCACTTAATAAATAGCTCATGTGAGCTGTTTCCATTACTTTGAGTGAAACCAGGCTCCTTTTGCAAATAGTTGCGTCTTAGAGTTCAACATTTGCCTTCTTTAAATACTTCTATTTGTTTAAGATTAGCTGTTTCACAAACATTCTTCAAACCTCTTTGCTAAAATACTGTTGAGAATACTGCTCATAGATAAAATTCTGCATTTTCCTAAAACAGAGACAAAATGTACTTTCAGTTATTTGTTGAACTGTGTTAACAGGATATTAATCAAACAATTAAGAAAAATTTATCCAGTTATTGTGCAGAAGCCAGTACTATTGCATTTAAGTACCTCACAATCTTATCCAGAAAATGATTCCATGCAGAAAGGATGTATCAATACTTGTATTTTATAGCCTAAGAGCAAAGCCTAGAGAGGCTAAACAACCTTCTAGGGATCACCTAGAACTTTTGACACAAAGGAAAACATAAACAGAGGCTCCACTGGAATACCTTTCCTTTCCTGAGGAAAAAGGAAAACTATTTTACTGAGTGATCCTTTCCAACCAGCACCGCTCAGTCACAGAGCACTGATGCTTGTCGGATTCTTTCAGGAATATTCCAGGCACGAGTCTTTGTTTTAGTCTCTCTGACACTTTGTCTAGTTTCTGAATCCCAGTGGTACTGAGGTAGGATGTATTTTGGCACGTACACCGTGAAAAGTCCCAAACTATTGTGAAAGATTTATAGATAACTTTCTGTAAAAAATGCAAGAGACTTTACAAGTATCCCATTTACTTCTAACTTTGAAGTTAAAAAAATCACAAATGCTTTAGCTAGCTAAATATTTATAATAGCTTGTCTTTATGTATGCAATGCATAATGCCTTCCAAGTACTTTAACAAGCTAGAAATAGAGAAACATTGAAAGCTGAAAGAGCCATATTTGGGGTGAAAAATGGAAATTGTTTAAAAACACCACATTCAGTTAGAAGAGAAATGACACATTTTAACGTATGGGCTATTTTAAGTGAAGCAGGCGGTAAGGATTATAGTTAGAATTTGGCCAGAATATCAGGCCAGGATATCATACTTGCAGAAGAGAGCAGCTGTCAGTAATAAAAGTAAATAAGCAATAGGAGCCCTCCAAAGTAAGAGACATCTGCACCCATGGCCAGACTGGAGGCTGAGCTCAGGCATGATCTGTGTACAGCAATTTTGGTGCTTCTTCCTGGAATGCCCTGGGTTTCCTGGTGAGGAAGCATCCCCTGAAATAAACATCTACTGTCCAAAACTACCCAGAAGATGCCCAAGGCATGTAATCTAATTGTGCTCATTTGTCTTAGGAAGTTCTTGGAACATGGATGCCCTTCCTTCACTGTAGGTTTTCCTCACTCAAGCAGCAATGCTCACTTTTCTACCACTTGGATTTCTTCCCTGAGCATTGCAGCGCTTTGGCATCAGCCAGAACAGCAGCAATGTCAACAGGTGAGAGCTGTGGGCTCCTTCCAGCACACGCCTACAGCTTCTGCAGATATAAAACATCTTTGTGAGAAGTTCATGATGCTGGTAGATGCAGCCAAAAGATGTGTATTCCAGTGATGCTACAAGCTGTCAATATTGCCCCCTGACAGCAGTTGGCAGTAAAGCTTATTGCTGCAGGCCTGACCTCAGCCCTCATTGCTTTCAGTACTCCAAAAATCAACTCCCATATCACTAAATGCTATTTTCTTTACTGGGAAAGACTGAAGGGGGATACTTTTGCTCCGCAATCAATACATTTATCTGTACAGTCAAAACTTTGGGCAGAGAGATGCAATTAATTGCCTGAAGTGCTTGAAAATTTGCACTAAATACATTTATATTCATTTCATTAGTCAATTTTCTGCAACTTATCTATTTATGTATTATTTGTGTCTGCAAAATGCAAAGTTTTACTCACTATAAATCAGAAAGTGCATTGTGGTACTTGTTTTTTCTCTGGATTTAAGTCTGTTTGCCAAACAGACTTGTGTATTTGTTTGCTGAAATTTCACAACAGACAGACTGGTAGTAAGGCATTTTTACAAGCAATGAAAATGCATTTGACCGTTCTTATGGGCTTCCAAAGAACTCAAACCAGAAAGGCAGGGCAGGGAGGAGAGCAGGGAGAACCACTGCTTCCTCTCACGTCACTTCACTGTTGAGACTCAACTGGATGCTTTTCTGTGACCGACATATAACACTCTGTATTTTGTGTCTCAATTGCTGTTTCAGCAGCTCCGGGCTACCCCCTTTCACCAGACAGACATGCTGTCTAAAAGTTGTTACATTAACATTTTCTTCCATGTATAGCAGTTCTAGAAATTTTCCTATCTGGGCTGTACAGGGGCCATAAATGAGATCACCACCTCTTTCCACAAGGTGTCATACAAACTTATGGATCAAAAGCTACAGCCTGTAGTCAACAAAACTGGCAAGTGGTGTTATTATTCATCTAAGTGAGACAGAGAATGCCATTTCTTTGGGGGTGGGTCCACATAGTCTAGGTGGCCTGGGAAGAAAACGCACTGAAGAAGATATATATAACTTGGGGCAAAATTTCTCAAGCTGGGGTAGATTTATGCCAGTTCAGGGATATTATAGCTGTAATATTTTTTCCATTCAACTCTGCTGAGATTTTCATGGGATAGCTAATGCCAAATCGGTCTGACTTGCCTAGGACAATAAAAGTAAGGCCCCATTTCCTAGAAAGGGGAGACAGTTTTCTGAGTCCCTACCTAGTATATTATCATACCTTCCTTCCTTATTTCTGCATCTTCCAACACCACAGTACAATGAATGCAACCTTGGCTTTGACCTTTTTCTAGTCATGATACCCATCAAGAGCTTTGAAAAGTATGGGAAAACCAGTAACTGAGGTAATTGTTTCAAAACCACATGGCTGACAGGAGACTTTCTCATTATGCAAATATAACATATATGTACAGCTATGAGTGAGCATTTCTTTGTAAGCACACACCTGACATATCCCTTGTGATCTTCATCCTAAACTAGCATGGCTTCAGATGCATTTATTCATTTAAGTCTCAGTATATTCACTTAGTTAAAACAGAAAGACAGCTACTATGCCAAAGGGAGATGTTCTGAACTGCTCTCAGCTGGGAGTCTCATTTTATGCAGCTTACAGAAAGGCTTCTGGAAAGCTGCACATTAACGCAAAACACAAATGGTAACTGAACAGGGTACAAAGAGGCTGTTCTCACAAATGTCTCATCAATAAACATCATAAAAGACTTGCGTCAAGAAATAGTACTCCATCCACCAGTATACGCAAACCATAGTAAATAATGAAAACATAAATAGGAGAGCAATAAGGAAGGCAGGCAGGGAGTACAAATGATAGCACTGAAACACAAATAAAGCAGCAAGGTTACTGGTGAAAACAGAGGATATTTTTTATATAGGAAATTGTGCATATCGTTCTGCTACCACAGAGATTAGTAATGGGGTGAACAGTAAAGTGATTGGATTCATTCTTTTATCAAGATGCTGGAGTTTAGAGAACCGAGTCCTTTGAGTTTGAAAAGGGTCACTTGGGAAAAATAATTTGAATTTATTTTTAATTGAAGCACTTGCAATGTGGATCAGAATTCAAGGACCTTTTATTTCTGCAGTGTAACTCACTTCAAAACGCCTCTGTTCTTGAATGAGTGTATCAACACAGTCCATTTTGGTTTGTGCAAATTCACCTGACTAGATTAACTGTCTGAAGCACCTCCACACAGACAGACAGTAAACAAGGAAAAGAGATGCACCACAGACAAAGAAAAGAATAAGACGGGAGTACAAAGCTCATTTTATCTTGTGCTGCAGGCAAAGCTTGCCTCTAAAGGTGTCAGGTGAGTACAAATGCAGTCCTTAATTCATCCAACAAATGTACAAACCACATCTGCACAGAAAACAAATAAGCTAGCATTCACACGAAAAGGGTATTAAGAAACTAAGGTAAAGATGAAAAATGGAATCTATTTATTCTTGTCTTAAAGGACAGGCATTTTCTTTAATTAGAAGCAAGCATCCACATAACAAATGCAACCTTGTAACTTTTAATAGCTGAAGCATAAGCATAATCAGTCGTGGTGGAAATTCCAGATTGCATGCTCTCATCTCTTGACCTTGTTTCCCTCTATCTGTAATTAATACCTTCGTATTAGGGGGGCAATGACTTTGTAAGGAATGTCAATAAATACACACAGTCTAACATTCTCCATATTGTCACAAGAGCCACAGACCAAGTCTGTGTTTAAGGCTGCTGCACCCCTGCAGCTGTGCAGCCAGAGCTGCTCTTTCTGGACAGAAAGGACTGACCACAGGAGTTCAATGAGCACACACCATTTGCAGGCACAGTGAGGAGAGCACTGGAGAGCTGACCTGCATCATGCAGCTCGTGGTCATGGACTCCCTTCTGTCACTAATGAAAGGGGTGGGATGTTGCTACATAGTACGTGTTGGAAACCAAGGCTGTAAATTCAATGCATTTCATGTTAACTGGAGCAACCAAATGGCTGCACAGCAAAGACCAATCTTCTAGAACCAGAAGGTGGTATATCTGAACAAACTCCATTAACAAACTAAGCACTCATGGTCCAGACCTTTCTCCTTCAAATTGCTCCCTTTGTTCTAGAAGTTTCCCAAAAAGAAAAAGTAAGCAGTCAAAAAAAAAAAAAAAAAAGTAAAAAAAAAGTAAAATGTTTACATCCTGTTGGAGAAGGGGATTTATGTCTGTCTCTGCCCTTCATCAGGTTAAGACTAACTGATGACTCCTCCAGCTTTGGCTGGAGGCCATGGCAACATCAATTATGTGAGACTGCTCAGCTTTATACTCGAAGAAACTCAGCTTTACCTCCAAAAAACCCCACAAACCCAACACCAAACACATAAAGAAAAAACCCCCAACAAACCCACAAACCAAAGAGCACCAAATTTATCTTTCATCTGTCTCTTTGTATTTAAAAAAAAAAATGTTTGTGTCCTTTCCCCTTCGTTCTTCACAGGTGAAAATTGTTGGGCTGCTGAACATCAACAACAGGCAGCAACAAGTTTTGCCTTTAAGCTGTGGAAGAAACTCTATTGCCTTCAATGGCACTAGGGCAAGAGCTCAAAGTCTATTCTGAAAGACCAGAAGAAATACGAACAGAATGATGTGAGGAGTAAACTCAGAGAAATGCTGATTGTGAGATACTAAAATGCTATTTCCTGGAGCAATTACTTGCCTCAGTGAGTGCACAGAAATCAGCCACACTTAAGGTACTATGACACTTCACACAGCATTGTGCAACTCAGTTCTCCAGTTAAGCTACATCCTTCTCCTCTTTATGGCATCATTTAGAGTATTTTATTAGCCATATTTTAAAACCCCCCTTGATTTCTTAAAAATTGCTCTCTATTTGCCTCTCAGCTTTCTATCTGTCAAACAGGATACAACTTCCTATCCATAAGGCATCTGTAAAAAAATATTAACCTGCATGAAAAGGACTCTATAATCTTCTGGGATAAAACACAGACCCTTTTAAGGACCAAAAGCACTCAAAAGAAAAAAACCTGCCTCTGCCATCACATCTGGTGCTCTACCTCTCACAGATCACTTAACTGTTGAAGAGCTTGTTTTAATTATTTTCCTGTTTGAAGTAACAGCTAACCACTCACTGAGCTTCCTGCCCCATTCCCTCTCTGTAATGCTAGATTTTGTACCAATGCAAACAGGTAATCCACCCATAAAATCCAGGTAATTAAAACAGTTTTACAGCACAGCCATGGTATCAAAGCAAACAAAAAAATAGAGTGTAGCAAATAGGGTCTCTGGGGCCTCCAGCAGGGTGAAGAGAAAAGCAAGACACAGCCAGTGTCTCAGTCCCTTCAAAAACAGCAACCCAAAATGTACAGAGCGAGCACACAGCAGGCAGAGCTGGAGCGCAGCCACACTCTACTCGCACCAGAGCAAGACTGTTGCTTGTGCCCTTTGATGGCAGAGGTTAGCACTGCCAACAGGGCACAGATCGCTTCAAAACCTGTACACAGAGGTGTCTGTAACTTGAATAAAGAAATTTAGAAGAGAAAGGTCATGGCCCAATGCATAGATCGCAAAAGGAAAGACATGTAGCAACTTCTCATGAGGCACTGGGATAATTTGCATATGCTGCGTACAAGACAGCAACACATGGCAGAGGAGCTTGTTGACAACTTAATGATTGTATTACTTACTCTGGTGCCTAAACAAAAGAAAGATGCAACTCTGTAGTTTTATTAAGTAAGAGGAAGTTCTGTAAGTCTAACTTTGGAGGCTAGTACCTAAAAATGTGCATCTTGTTAGTGGGAAATGTGCTATTACCATTGAATTCTGGACCTTTAAAATTTAAAGTTTAAAGTTAACATAACTAGACACTGGTATTTCATACACTTGTGTCTTAGAGGGCTTCCTCCACAAATTTGTATGAATATACCTTAAAGGATTGTAGAGAGCTCTGAATATGTCACAAAAGGAAAATGAAACTCAAGGTGCATGTATGTTTCCATAATGAGAAAAGCACTGCATCTGTGAAGGCTTATACAACAGTGACTTCTGCTGTGAAAACCTTGTCAAACCAGCATATCAGTTATTAAGGTTAAAATTTCCTGGTATTGCTCTTATTACTCAAAATACTGAATATGCTTAAAATAGAACTTAACAAAATGCTTCTGACAGGGTACTTGAAATGTGAGAGGCCTCAGTTCCTGTTCTTGCTCCTATAGCAAGGGATAAGGTGTCTATTTTAGTGGGACAAGGATGGAGGCATAAAAATCAAACTGTTCACTAGTCCCAAAAGAAAACCAAAACTTTTTCATTATCATGAAATTGTCGACACAATTTTGAACACAGGTGGATTCAAAAGAATTTCCAGGACTTGCATCTGACATCTTGATCTGATGCCATTGCATCTTACCTGAGTTAAAAGCAGAGGCAATTTTGGTGAACTTCTGTTATGCCTGCATCCTAGGGACACTTAAAAGATTTTCCTTCCAAGAAGAGTGCAACAACACCTTTGACAACTTTTGCCTCTAAGAAAAAACAGACCATAATAAACTAACAAGGCTTTGGAGGTTTGTGAAAGTAATTGTTTTTTTATTTTCTAAAAAATTGAGTGGTTTCAACAAAGAGCTTTACTTGAAATAAAAGAGCCCATGAATCCTCACAAATTTTAATACAGGGTTATCTTCTGGAAAAACAATTACTAATGAAGAAAAACCATCTGTTCCCCATAAATTAGAACTGGTTAAATGTTCACTGGAAAATATTTATTTGACTAAACAAAAGAACTCTCTGCACCCTTCTATGTTTAAAGCCAATTTTCTTGCTTGTGTATTCACGAATAGGTGGAAAATAACTCTGTGCACAGGCTATACACATTAAGTTAGTCAGCATAAACTGTCACAAAGGCTTTCCATTTTAAGTCATACCTTTTATAAGTAGGACTTGACACTAAGCCAGTCAGCCTGATGCTCTCTCATGCTTTTTGCATACTTTAGAGACTAGATTATTATTGTCTGGTCTCAACAAAAGGTCTGTAGCCATACAAGGCTTAGTATGCCTTCATCAATTTAGAGTGATTGTTACAAAATAGCCCATAATAGGTATCTGAATTTAATGCACTAGAAATGTTGGATTTACAGATAAGAAATATGGTATACTTCTCAATCTCTTTGGAACCACCATTATTTGAATTCCCTCTGATGGTGCATTACAGACTGCAGCACACATTAGTTTAAGAATCGGTTACTTCGTTTTTTCATGCCATGCACGGCAGCTGTTGATTTACAGTCATCACTAGGGCTGCAAGTTCTCACCATTGATTCTGCCCATACGTTCTGTTTATGGAAGAAATTATCATAGAATACATGTTATTTGATTTTCATAAACCTAAGCATGATTCTACAGTGGTTTGTTTTCTTTTTTTGTTATTGAAGTGCTTTATGATTTACAAAAAAACCAAGAGAAGAATTTACAACCAGGCTTGTGACCTTGAGGAGTACAGTCTGAAACTCTGCTCCTAATCTTGCAAGAAAAACAATCAGTGCTATATACAGCATAAAATGACTGTAAATGAGATGTTGTAACTATAAAAATAAATAGAGTGTCAGAGATGTTTGATGTATGAGTTTGCATCAAGGGAGCATTTCTCAAATTTTAAAAGAATAATTTGATAAATGCAGGTCATCTTCCATGTATTACCGAAGAAATAATTTTTAGTGCTTTTTTTTCATCTGTTGTAGTTTTTGTACTGACTGTATTAGCATACTGGGAATGGAAAGATTTATTCTCTCTCACATACCAGAAATAATTTTTTCCCTCTAATCATTACATTCTGTACTACACACAGTAAAAACTCCCAAACATGACTTTTAATGATGAGCAATTATATAGTCTAACTCCTGTTTTCAGCAGCTGGCTTGAGATGTCTTTTAAAGGGTCCTTTCTTTTTCAGAAGTTAATCAATATTTTCATGAAAATTGTGAATGCCAAGATGAAACAGAATAACAGCTTTCCTTTCGATGAAACTTAACGCCTTATTTCAATGTTTATTAAATGAAGTATCCCCCTCCAATGCTTTTACATTTTCCAAATGTAGCTTTCAGGCTAATAATACCTTTTTAAGGCAGGTATATTAAAAATCAAAAGGCTAAATAACTTTGGGAGCATTGCAATTTGCCATTTTTCTAATTCATGTTGACTAACAAACCATGATTGCTCATTTACTTATCTGTAGTATCACTGCTTTTCAGGACACATCCTTTTGTGTGTAGTACCTGCAGAATTAGATTTTTAAAAATACAAAACAAGAGAACAAAAGAGCACACTCACAAAACACAGGAATATATATACACTGAAAGGAAAACCCCACACTGGATAGGTTAGCTGACCTAACTTTTTCTTTCCCCCCACTGAAGAACAGGACACTTCAGTTTGGAGTGACTGTAGAACCACAACTTCTCACCTTCAAGCTGGATGACTCAATGGGTTATGATGGAACAAACCTGTATTTAAACCAAAAACTACATCCCATAAATAGCAGGGGGTTGCAAAAAGTCATAAAGCCTAAATCAGTGAAATAGTTGAGGATTACATCTAATAAAACAAAAGCTGAAAGTCCTCTGAATAATGAAGTACATACACTGCAGCAGAGAAGTTAAAACAGTATTTTCACAGGAACAAGTATTAAGGTGCCACAAATGCTTTTGGTCTGGACACCAGATTTTTAAATATAAGGGAGTTAGTTGTTGAAAGTCTCATTATGAGAGCACTGAGGACAAGAAAGAAAATTACTTTTCAACTCTGTCTTAATTGTTTCAAGAAAGGATTCTGTTTCTGAGTAGCTCCTGCTGCAAGTAAAAGAACTGAAAAGGGCCCATGACTTGCAACATTAAACATTGGTTTGTTACTGTTCATGTTCTTTCCAGCATATTGTGTATTACAGACTGCCCACATCTTCAAATGGCTGATAGTACTGAGAGTGTAAAATAAAAACTAGGGTTTAGGGTAAGAGTAGGGTGGAAAAAACGAGGGAAATACGGCTACTTCTGTCACATTTCTGAATTTTGAAACTCTTTATAAAATGGCTTCTTATAACTTCAGTAATGTCCTGAGTTACAGCAAAACAGGTTAAAATTAGAATAATAATAGTTTATTTCTAGTGAAGGTCAGGCACCATTTGAGGATCTTAGTAATTTGCGGCAAGTCAATTCAGCTACACCTCTGCACACCTTACCAGCACTGTGTTATCACAGAATCACAACAGTGAAGAGGGAAACGCAAATTAATTCAAAGACTGAAGCCTCTGTAAGCCAGCAGAGATCATAATATCTTAAGGTAGGTATGTGAACTTTCTCAAGTCATGTTCTGTTGCTTACTGAGTAGGTTCTTTTTACAAATGTACTGCTGACACTGCAGGAAACACAGCAAGGCATCGCTTTCAGAAACTGCAGACATGGAAACCTTGTTAAAACATTATCTGAT
Source organism: Neopelma chrysocephalum (assembly GCF_003984885.1). Taxonomy (NCBI): domain Eukaryota; kingdom Metazoa; phylum Chordata; class Aves; order Passeriformes; family Pipridae; genus Neopelma; species Neopelma chrysocephalum. Next base: position 4,584,100 of record NW_020897805.1, read on the forward strand.
ATTGCAGGCTGCTGAATGCTGGAGTTGATCAACCACTGCTGTTCACAAGATCATCAACAGTGAGTAAAACAAGTGTCTAAAATCAAATCAGTAATTAACACACAACTGCATAGTATGCTTTATGAAACAGATTTTACATAATGTCCCCAAATACTTTAGCATTAGATAACAGAGCGAGGAAGGGAGAGATTAGGTTGCATCAGCAACGGAAAAAATAACTTTGAGAGTTTAGATGTGCAAGTGAAGCATGAAGCAAGGAAATGGGGCAAACAGGAAGGCTGCACTCGATGGGAGACACACCTTGAAAGAAGATTTATCTACTAATGATAACGAGATTATAAAGCAAAGGGAAACTAAAGCTGGGGAAAAGAAGGGGAAAGTTTGTCATGTATCCACAATATAGTTCTCACACTAACTAGAACCTCACTTCTATTCTGAGAAAAATTTTATGGAGCGCTTGCCAAAACTTTAGGTCTGTGTGTGGTTACATAGCAGAGAATGGACAACTGAAAGGAAAAACAGAGCAGCAACTGCCGATCAGAAATCCCACTTCAGCTCTGGAAGGCAGAGAACTGCCCTATGGAGCCAGGACTGTCAGCATGTCACTAGGGTTAACTCATGCAAAGACTGAAGCATTACAAAGTATCCCATGGAGGAGCACAGCTGTGGCCTGAAGCCAGGGCAGGCTTCCTTACTCCACACTGTCAGGAGACAGGTCTCATCACATCCTGTGCAGGACGACAGAGCAGTGTCAGCATCAGTTAGGAATTCAAGTGTCTCTGGAAGCTCAAATCTTGCAGCCCTGAAAGAAACTCTGCCATGTAAGGCCAGGAGGAGGGGAGGATATCCAATTCATTTTTACAACTTCACTTGAATTATTTTGTAGCTGTAAAATGGTCACTCTGGTACAAAGTATGTGGTATCACCCTGAAAAATGAGTTCTAAATAATTAAACTGAAAATCAGTCAGAGCAGGTCCCAACAGATCACACTATAATTGCAGCTATTAACCACACATTTTTTACAACAGCCTAAGTCAGGGTATAAAAGTATGATAATTCATTTGAATTCTAGAAATACATTTTCAGCCAGAAGCTCTGAAAAGCCACACAGTTCAGCCAACCCCAGATATAAGTGATACATATTTGCCACCATGGGATCAACCTTACTGTTTGCTGAGGATATGCAGCTTGTATCACCTTCCTGGAATTCAGCTCCATGTGTTTGGTTCCTTCAGTAATTGCACTTACTCATCTTTGCATCACAAACCTACTTGTTACTATAATGCTGCAAGCAATTGCTGGCACTCTCAAATTGTATCTTCACAGCAGAGAACAATTTTCTACCTCTTATCTTAGGTTCTTTTGACTGACTTCACTGGAATTACCCTCTCAAAATGCTATAACTAACAGTTATTTTCATCACAGAACTGTAAGACTTACAATCACATTTAGTCTTCTTACACATATTTAGATGAAAAAAATGCATTTTGAGCCTTTTATTGCTTACACTAGCCAAACAGACAAGCTTGAAACCCAATACCTTAACATTTATCACAGGTGGACCACAAATACCATTTTAATTTGCTTAAAAGACCTGATAATTTGAGCATCGAAATGCTAAGCTCAAATGCTAAGCATTTGTGGACCAAGCAGATTTGTCAAATGAAGGAATTAAGACGATTTGAATTGATTGGTGTAATTGCTAATGAGATAAGATGAATCTGCAGCAAAACGAGGTCCAAGAGTTGCAAAAAAACGGTCACTTACTCTGAAGATCAAAGTCACCACCTTCAGAAAGCTGATCATTCCCTGCCTTTGCAGGAAGGGCATAGGGAATATTACATAAGGAACATCATTCACATTTGGAGTGAAAAAAACTTTAAAAGAAAAAAAGCCATTGCAAATACAAGCGGGATTTTATCAACAAACAGATATTTTTTCAAGCTATTGAAAAAATTTAACATTTTGACAGACTTGTTTCTAATTTTGGAGAAATATGCAGTATGTATGTGAATTAAGAGTAAACTGCTATCTTTGTTTTAAGAAATTTTAATGTATCTTCAGGAAGATAGGAAGGACATGAAATCATAAGAAAGCCAAACTGGACACTGTAAGTGGAGTTTAGTGGGAAGGGGGTTGTTTTGTGCATTGGGTGTGGAGGGGGGAGTGTTGTGCCGGTTTGGGTTGTTTTTCTTAACTAGCAGCAGTAATATTCTAGCTCTTGGACACTCTTTATGGTGTGAACTAGCGAAGGAAAAGGGTCATAAATCAAGATTCCATGTCTTTGAAAGCTTCCACAGCCATTGGTGCTATTTTCTTCAATATGACAGACACAGAAAATATCCTAGTGAACACATTTAGCATATAATGTACTGTTACATAGCAGCGACAGATAATTCAACATCATATTAAGTGGTTATATAGTACAAAGATTTTTGTGATTTGCTTCTTAAAACAATGATTAGATGTCTGCCATTTCCCCATTAACAGGTGCATTCTGTAGAGGAAAAATAATTAAAAATGCTTAATTGAATGAAATCTAATGAAATCAGAAAAACTTTAATACATCTCACTGTTTTTCAAATGAGTTAAGTAATAAGATGAAATAAATATTTAAAAAAATAAAAATAAAAAAATTGAAATATTTTCCATACAGGAAGTCTATAAGATAACTTCCAAAACTGAAAATGTTTTAAATTTCTTTTGTTACAGTATGCTGTCTATGCACAGTTTGCTTCAAGAAAAGGCTCCATGTAGACAACTTTTAAATATAAAGTTACAGCATTTATCTAAAATCATAAATAATGTAAAAAAAACCCCACTCTTAGGAAAGCTTATAAGGAATTGTTTGTTAAAACAGAGTTGAACAATCTCAAGTTAAGCTAGTATGGTCACACCTATCACTTGATCACTGATCCCCTGTTCACCTGGTTTATGGCTTGACGCTTGCATCATTTGTGTTGTGCTAGCAAAAGCATTTCTTGGTATTCAAAGAGAGAAAAAAGGCAAATTAAACAGGTAAAAAGTTTGCTATCAAACATTATCAAAAATTTACTTTTTCAGTTAAGAGCATCAAGACATTTTCTAAGCAAAATGACATAGAGGGAATGTTGGAAAAAATATCTTTTAAAATAATCAAATGAATAAGAAACACTCATGGACAAAGCAGCCTAAGAAAACTTACAGGAAGAGGCCAAGCACCTTTTTTATGCTGTTCAGTTTCTACTGCAGTTCTGGAACCTTTATTAGTTGTTACACAATACCAAAGTCTGCTTTGCTGGGTATCTGTATTTTTCACAGTAGTCTCTTGAGTTTCCAAGCCAGTGCACATTTTTCCAATGTCAGTCTATTTTAATAGAAACTGTCCATTGTGAAATGGAGGCACAGAATTGTAGAAATTACATGGAGCCTTAGACATAAGTCTAGAAAAGATTACAAGATTTTACTTTAACCACAAATACATCCATCTCAGATTGACCTGGGAAAGCTGTTCAAGACTGCTTAAGGCAATGCTTGCATTCGCTAAAAAGGATTATGATATGGCCTCCAAATTTATCAGGCACTGAAAAAGAACCCTTGTCTGAGGTGGAGAGGTTGGCAGCTGTCAGAGTGTAATTCTGATCAGGCAAACATTTGCCCTGCAATTCAGGTCAATGTGAACAGAATGCAGAAGTTTGTAAGCAAGTAGATATTTGTCAACATACTAACAACACGATCATACATACTGGTTGCAGTATCTTCAGCCACTTTATGTCAGTTTAGCTATGGAGAAATAAATTTAAAAGATGCTGATTTCTAGTTAACTGTTTACCTGCAGCCATACATTCTAAATGGTGGCTTACAAGCGTAAGGGTGAAATTCTCAGACTTTGTGTTTCTAGCTTTATCATTTAGAACTATTTTAAAAATACCCACATAACTACATTCTTTATTTAAAACATCTGGACAAAGCTACTTGTTCCAGAACAAGGGCCAAATCTAGCTCCAGCATGTGGTATTACAAAAGAAAATGGTATATCAGGAAATTCCTGATGTGAGCTGAAGGAATCTTTGTAGTGTTCAATCATGACTTCAGTTCTACTTCCTTGTGATCAGAAGATATGCAATGTATGGCTGTTACTGACCTGCCAAAATGTACCTATTCTCATTTCCTTCATCCTCTCTTAGAAGATGTTACCACAGCATTTTTTTTCAAGAAAAAGAGATAAGGTGCAAGTCCTATTTTATGACTGAAGGCTATTACTAGGTTTGCAGATTACAAGAAGATTGACAGTCCACCAATTAGGTTCATGCTGAAGCTGACTATTTGGCATCTGAGAATAAAGCAACTGATGAAGCAGAAAACTTAGTACACAATAATTACCTTCCCTCTAAGCTGTCAGCTAACTCAATGAACAGAAGAGGCTGGTCTGTCTGAAGCATAAAAACCGAGTCAGAGCATTTTGCAACGTGCCTCTAAGCTAATATTCACATTTTTGCTTATGTTTTCCCCAGTTTCCAGTGACACTCTCTTGAAAATAACAGTGATAGACTCATTCTTCAGATAAAGCCTTCATCCAATCAATTGCATTTCCATTTGAAATCCTTAACACCTGGGTCAGAATGTTAAAAATGTTAACACAAACATCTAACTTCTTGTGTCCTGCAGTTTGTGAAGGTGTCTGGTATTTATGTATGCAAGGCTGGGCAAAAGCACAAAACTGAAGCTTATTCCTCTCAAGGTGGGTACTTGAAAGTATGTGCACCAATTTTAGTCAGAAATTTAAACCTTATGTGAGGACTCAACTAAACAGAGTCAAGAAGATCAAGAGCTAGATGCACCCATTACACACAAGTGAAGTTACAGAAATTGACCTTTATTTAGTAATCAGTTTCTTTAACTTTTTTTTTTGATACAAAGTGACATTTTCATTTAGTACAGAAAAATCCATGTCAGAACAGTACCTGTCTGTTTCAGTTGTACCACTGGAGTCTACTCTGACCTCAAACTTTAAAAAACAAACAAACAAAAAAATGAGATAAACAAAACCCAACTTCTGTCCCTCACCATGAGAAGCAGGTGGACTAGTAATTCATTGATACCATTTCATATTTATTAATTTATATATATAGTATTATAATAGTATGATATAATACTATATAAAATACTATATATATATATTAGATGTTTTTATAGTTCAAAATACTCTATATAGTTATAACTATATAAATACTATAAAGAATATTTTGAACTATAATATAGCAACTGTAAAACAGAATTTAAATTTAGGACCAGATCTTTCTTTGAAGAACTGTACAATAAGAATCCCTTTTTTTAATTATAAAAGCTGCAAACAGAAGCAAAATTACAGCCTGTAGTGTAAAACTAGAAACCCTACATAATGAAATGTTAGAAACAGTGGCTGAGAAGCAGTTCTACTCAAATAATATTTTAAAAACAATTAAAATACAGTACCCAGGAAACATGGCACAAGAGACAGAAGAGACAGGTACAAAACCTGTGTTAGGAACACAGAGTCAGAAGTGCAAAAAACCAAAAAGGGAACCAATATAATAGAGTTTGGTACAACAGCTAAATAAGTATTGCAACCAAAACTAAACGATCACTTTTTTTTGACAGTGAAAACACTAACAATTTAGTACCTTTCTAAAGGCTTTTAATCAAAGCCCTAAAACTGTGTCTGCTCTTAAATAAAAACAATCTATGTGAATGCTACACACTGAAGTACAAAGCTTAAGAATTACCCTGCAAAATTGCACCAACATAAGCTTTCCATATTTACAGTATCTAAAAGTGACAGAACACAGCATGCTAGGCCTAGTTTACAACTCTTCCCCACCAGTACTTAATCCAGGCCCAACAATCAAAAATTATTATTTCTCAACACAAGTTAAGCTTGGATTGTTCAGACACATTATGACATTTAAATATTAGATTCATGCATAAAACAAGAAACGATATCTTTGACAGACAAGCATCAACGGGATACAAACAGTGGTCTGCCCTGTGTAGGAGTGTACTTACTTTTGAGCTTACTCCCAAGACGTACCGATTCAATCCCACCTTATTACCTGGTTGCCAAGTCAACAATGTGCTTAAAAATGGTCAAAATCGTAACTAAGAGTCACATTGCGCATAAACTGACCGCTCATATTCAGAAATTTCACTCCATTTTGGAGAGCTACCTCATTAAGTGAAAGGACATAGAGTTAAAAAACAAAACAAAACAAAACAAAAAGACATTCAAGTAAACAGCAAGAACCAAATACTTTGAAAAGGTTTTTGTAAACTTGTCATTCTACAGGGTTTTGCAGCATTGTTAAATTCGTTACTCATGGACAAGTACACACAGGTCACAACCCCTCGTGACAATCTGTCATGTGTACACGTACGACGTTAAGAGACAAGCTCGGTGAAGTGATCTACCCCTTTCCCACATGCCTCATCAGGTCCTTGTGTGTTCAGTGTTATCATTCCCCTTCATGAAACAGAAATCACTTACGGATAACTTTTTATAAAGACAGAAATGAACAGAGTCCATTGGATAGAAAGTTAGTTGGTTATTTACATCTGCAAAGTAGTTTCACAGCGAAATAATCTACAGCGGGCCAGCTGGAATCCACAGGACTTTGTTTTGTTCTTGGTCGACAGTTGTCATAATCTGAGTGCAAATGCTTGAAAGGGCTCCTCCCTGGACAATGCCTGGAGAAGAAGAAACACCACACACAAATGAGACTGGAACAAACAGTTATGAGTAATTACAAAGAGCAGTCTTCTGCATTTATCTGCAAAGTGTTTATCAACAGATCAGAATTAAGCAACTCAATTCAGTATTTGAAAGATGCATGACTCTACTAAAAAAAAAAAAAAAATCAAATAAACAGAACAAAGAGGTCAAGCATTAAATACACAGTTTCTTCTGCTAGCTCTTAAAACAGTCCAGGGAAGTCACAGAACTAACGGCTGTAATCAACTAAGACAACTGTTTTGTAAGAGGCCTCCATGTACTATTTTCAGAGGCATCAGGTGGCAAAGTTTAAGTCTAAAGATGGTCAGAACCTGCTATAATAAACTTTCTCTGTTCCACATGTGGTGTTAAGAGTTTTATATTTACAGGGTAATATACATAGAGACTACAGCTGTAGCAACTAGACACTATTTACAAATATTAGAAGTAAATTATGAGGCAGCTCACAGATCATTGAGCTAAATAAAACAGCGGCCATTGCTACTCCAGTTCTTATTGTCAACTACATTTAAGAAACAAAAGGCCAACAGCAAGCAACTCCCTGAAAATCAATTCAAAAGATAAATGAACACCTTTTATTATACCCTTGCTAAACATAACAGTCATAAAAAGTAAAATGCCAACACTGACACAGGAGAGGAGAACGTATTCGCTTTAAGACTTAAAAAGTGAGGAACTTCATGACTCAAGAAATATGTCAGCAAAGCCTCCGGCCACAGATACCATTAATGCTAAAAAAAATGGAAAGACTTACACAGCTTAAGAAATCATTTTCCTTAAAGGGAGAATTTGATGTCACATAAACTAATATTAGACTCTGCAATATATACTACAATTAACGATGTCAAGTGAGTTTGGATACAGAACACAGTAACTGACAAGGTCTATGGAAGGTGAAAGGGCAGGAGGAAATGATTCAGACTACACACTGTGCTCACAACACAGGAAACAAAGCCAACTTGAAAGAGTCATCAGTCAAAAAGTGTACTTCATGAAGTAGTCACGGAGCTCAGGTCAGAGAGTGTGTCCTATAGCTCCACAAGTAAGCTACCAGGTACAACACGCCTATCTACAGGCTTATTTTATGCACAACATTATAACTTCAACAAGCTTAAATGTCAATGCAGTTTGCACACCAATCTTCTCTGACTACCAGCATCTGGAAATGTTGATGGAGTCCACTGTACTTGGAACTAACAGAGGGGTGACCTTCCCACAGGGCGTATGAGAAGATACACATAAGACTCTCTTTCACTGACTGCCACTTCCACTATCAGAGTAAAATTAAAATGCCACAAATCACTAAATAAGAAGCAGAAGACAACATATGGGGATGCAATCTGGCCACGTGCATGTCAAATTCTGTGAAGGTTTAGTACATACCATGTAAAAAACACTCATATGGCTATTACAGACAGGTAAGTGATTTTGTCGAGAACGCACACAGGATGCACTGAGAGAGCTCTATACTACACATACCCCCTTTCCCTCTCCTACCCTTGGCAGTTATGCCTCAAAATATTTCTGTAAGAAATCCATTGTTCAGGGGATGAAAAGTTGGATTTTGGCTTAGTTTAGTGTGGTTTTTTGTTTCAAGTTTTGTTGCCGTACACATCAAGATGCTTAGAATTTTATCCCCACTCTTTTGAATGTATGTGGAACCAAATGAAAATATACTCTGAAATGAGCAGAGACAGTCTTCAAACACTGTTTTCTTTCTCTGGTAAAAATACAGTATTAACTACAAACCAATATTGATTTCATACATTTTATGAAGTTAAAAAGGCTTCTCAAGTTGAATTTAATTATTCCAAATCACAATGCATGCTCAAGAAATGGACAATTTTTTTGCTTTCTTGAAACATTTAAAGTATGTCTCACAAATCACAAATCACACAATCACAGAATGGTTGGGGTTGAAAGCGATCATTGGAAATCATCATTTGTTAATTTAAACTACAGCGTTCTTCTGTTGTTTTGTTTGATTTTTAAAATTACAAAAAAACCCTTATACTCCTTACATGATATAAAACTGGCATTACTGTCTCAAATTATCTTGACCATACTTCCAATACTACTGACTAATCATAAAACATTTTCAGAATCTCTTCAGGTCATAAGATTCATAACATTCAAAACAAAACCATGTAGAAGCAGGGAATAATACTTCTAACTTGATATTTCATCTCACAGTAAAACAAAACAACAGAACATGAATTTGCCAAAAGGGAAGGCAGAATGAAAAAAAATCAAGTGCTCGTTGAAAGAACGTAGGATCCTTTGAATTACAGTGTAAATGGGTTAAGTCGCCACTGTGCTCCTAGTGAAAATTTGATCAAATACTAACCTGTAAAATACTTGCTATACTCTTGTTCTATTTTTTGAGCTGTCTCAAATTGTTCTTTGGAATGTTTTTGTGTAACTTTGTCCCTCAGGAAGATTGGGTCTTTCTGCTCTCTGAAAAAAGAAAAAAAGGAAAAAAAAAGAGAAACATCTTGTATAAGAGTAATTTTTTTTTAAAATGGACTTGAAAAGATTCCCTCCAGTTGGGTGAATACTAAGGCTAATTCACGTGCAAGCAGACTCCTAGGCCCAGAGTGCCATCTACTGTGTTTCAGCAGTATCAGCAGTCATCAGGATCATTTCAGTGCTAATGAATTTATTTGCTGTCAGACCAAGACAGTAATTCTTTAAAGTTTCAGAGACTGAGAGGTGGTTGCAGAAGAAAGAATATAATTTTGTCCAGTTCATGTGAATCATCATCTCATATGCACGTCACTACTCCCTACACAAAGCTGGGCACAAGTACCACTCTTTTAAGAGCTTGTGAAATATCAAACATCAAGCAAATAGAATATTTCTGTTATCATACATATGACACATTTTTGAGATGCCTCTTTTTCTACTACAGAAGCTCTTAAAATACAAAAAACATAGAGAAATTTACATATGGTAAAAAATTATTTTAATTCTGATCAAGGCTTGTAACACTCTCCTCCAAATGTGACTTGGGGTACCCAGTAGGGAATTCTGTTTAAAAGGAAGCAGAATTTATATTCAACTAGTAAGGTCATATAGATACATACTGAAACAATATAAACCTAGTTTCTTATAGCAGTGAGAAAATCAGCACAATTTTAGTCTACAAATAATTTTTAAAAAATTACTAAACTAACCTATCATTGCTGTGGAGCATTTCAGAGAATGCCAACAGAACCTGTGCTATATGAAAATGGCTGTTTGGAAAAACCTTTGGTGCTCACAACAGGTAGAGAAATGTACCACTGCAACTTATATTGATGACTGCTAGTTTGATCACTCTCTGTCACTTCCCAAAAAAAAAGGAAACAGCTGCAATGGTCACCATTCCATTTCCAATGGGAGTCAAGACATGACAGTTCCATTTATCATTCAAGTGCACAATCCTACAGTGGTAATGAAATACATCTAATGCTCTATGTCTTTCTTCTACTTTAAAGTGGTGATACTTATCTTCTTTATTAAATAGATAGTAATCAAATTTACCTACAGATCAAGAATATAAGAAGTCTTCAATTTTAAAAATGAAGATAGTCCAAGATCTCTTAGCAAAAGTGTCTTAATATTCATGTGGGGAGATTATGTCACTTCTTGCCAAATCAATCTATCAAAACATGTGAAGGCTTTCTCAGACATCAGGGGAGGGACTGGGGTTTGTAATTCCCGTGTTCTGTTCCTGGCTACATTCAAGCAGGAAATTCACAATTTCTGAAAGAACATGGCTTGAGAAGACTACAGTATATACACTACGTGCAGAAGGGGACTTCTTTTGTTTGTTTCACTGGAGAATGAAGGTGGGAAAGCTGAGGTTATGAATCAATTGGCACTGCATCCATACCCTTAGCCCTGCTGAGAGGACGAAGAACAGCTTTGTCATTGTCACCACTAAACCCTCAATGGATCTCACCCATATCTGCCCTACAGTTTACTACAAAAGGGAACCGGAAAGATCTGAGTCCCTCCAGGAGTACGTTCAGTTTAGTCTACATGGATTTCTTGAGAAGATTCACTTAATTGTCATGCAGCCCAAATGGAGTTATGACCATATACCTCATAGTGGTTTTTATGAGGATTGATTTCCCCATTTTAAAGAGATTTAAGATGACTTGGATGAAATAAACAATAAAGGTAAAACAAGCTTATTTTAAGCTAAAATAAACATCCCTGAACTACACCCCTCACAGACTTACTTGATTTGTTTAGCATTTTTGTAGCGAATAAAAATTACAATAGGGTAGATATGAACACTGTGGAGCCGTTCGATGGCATGAGGAGCGATGTCAAGCAGACAATGACAATCCTAAGATCAAATGTAAATGCAAAACACTCATTCAGTTAAAGAGCACAAGCACACATGCAAATCCCCCATTTCTCCCCATACTTCAGTCATAGCAACCCAACAGAATTTGGCTATACATTTACCACTTTGGCACTATCGAGCAATTTGTACCCAAAGGATTTATAACAAAAGACAGAAGATGAAAAACTGCAAGAAATTCCATTCATAATACCAAAAGCATGCATTGATAGAAAAAAAAGTACTTGAAGAACTAATGAAATGAAAACTAAAATTGAAATATATGCAATATACATTTTGTCAAGTTTAAATACTCCTATTAATTTTCTCTTTCAAAAATCATAAGCAAACACAAGTGTTAATAGGACTTTCTGTGTGGTTTGACTCAAAACTGTAAGGAATGTGCAGACTTTAGGTAATATCTGTCTCCAGGATTATTAGGATGCTTATTTCTATACGACTGCATTAAACTGAATAGTTAAAAAAAAATTAAATCCTTGTTTGGCGGGGGTAGAGGGTGGAATTTAAGACAGTGATTTCTAACTTTATTTAATAATACTGTGGAAAAATGTGGACGTTTCTAGTTTCTATAAAGGTGAGTTTGCATAAAATAATCTTTAAACAGTTACATGCCAAAGTGAGGTAAGTTTTATTTTATTCAGTGGCCCGGGGAAGAATTCCCTAAATGTCTTAACAGATGGCAATAATAAGTTCATTTCCACCCCCCAACATAGTATGACTTCATATTGTAAACTGTACAAAGAACTACAGCATTAAAATTGACTCACCTTTTCTGTTATCTCTTTTATTGAAGCTACAGTTGTCACATCAAAATGTCCACTCCTCCGTTTATAATCAATAAACAGACAATCCTTCACACCTCGTTCAATGGCTTGCTGGGAAGCTTTCATAACCTCTATTTCATAGAACCAGAAGAGATCGACTTCATTACTATTCCTTAGACACAGAACAAAGCTAAGAAAAACACTGTCTGCAAATTCAGATTCTTGGGGGTTTTATCCATTTTTGTTTTATCATTTAGTTAACTTATATAGAGGTTACTGTCATGTATTCCAAGCATGAATAAATAGGTTATATTTGTACACTTACCAAGAGGACATCTGCAAAACTTTCCCGGGGATTCTTTGACCAACATGTCTTTCACAGCATCAAGTAAAGGTCCTAGAATAAGGACAGGCCTAGGAGAAGTACAGTCCACTTTCTGAACACGCTGATATGCCAAACTTGCAGAATCTAGACACACAGAAGAGATTTACTTGTAAAAGTATAAATTATTTTCCTGGCATTCCTCAAATAAGCAGAAGCACCCTAAAAGTAATTATGAGAACATCTCCCTTGCAAGGGCTAAAGGCCTTGACAAGTACAAAAAGTGTTCAGTCATTATTGCAATTTTTCCACTTAATGGCTTAAAATAGACATTTTTCTAATTGAACCTGGTGTTCCATTAGAAAAATTGAACTCCCCACCTTCACACAGACTAAAACCAATCATCCTGGAAAGTGTAAACAATACACAATATTTGGTGTCTCTGGCTTGACTTGTCGAGCTCGTAAAAAGACGTAAGCATTGCAATCAACATGATTTTTGTAAAGGAGTGAAGAAATAGAAGTGTAGATTTTTTGAGTGGTGTGCAGGATTTCTCTCTATTCTAAGCAACCTGGACAGAAATAAAATAATTGAAAGGAAGATCAAAACTATGCTTCAAAAAGAATCTCCCTCTCCAAATGAAATAGTAATGCAAATAGGTCTAGGAATAAATTACCAAAAAATAATTTGAAACTCTCTGGCTTGTAATTTAATAGAAAAAAACATGTTATTAAAAGTAATAATCACCATTTGTATTCAGAGCAACCAGAAGGTAACATTATTTGTTGTGTTGTGCTGCAGTTGATTAAAAATGAAAGAGAAGGAAAGCAACTGCCTCCCAAGTGTAACAAAGGTACTTGCCATCCAAGAAAGGAATTGAGTCTGTACTGATTGTATCAAGAGCCAGTAAATCTTTTCCATCTTTGGAACCACTTCGCTTGTGTTTGTGCTTTCTTCTGAAGAATGACCTCCGTGCTGCTGCTGACAATGTCTTAGATGAACTGTTTTCATCTTTAGCCTCAGACATGCTGTGTCTCCTGTAGAATTCCTGATCCATCCTATAATGAGACAGACCAAATGGGTGGTATTTAAACTTATCTTTTTAAATTTTTTTCACAGTATCACTGCTGCTTTTGGGACATACTTGAAACACTTCTCTCAAGCCTCGGCCTGAGTATCATCACAGAAACTCAATCCAAACCAAACAATAACATAAACCAAATAAAAAGCACCTGAAAACTTCACACTGCCATAATTTCCTCAGAATTCTTGTAAATAGCAGAATGGCAAAGAGGGTGATCACTCTGATACAGGCAGGGCAAAATTCTCAAGGGCCGAAGTGGTAGTATGCACCTATTTGCCAATAAAGGCAGTCTCACACAGAAGTGAAGATCCCATTCTTTCTGTAAAGCTGCATGTTATGCTCATCCTTACAAATAACTCATTAGCAATACAAAATAAGAGTTTCCTGCAGTCTGATTTTATATAATCACAAATATTTTAGCCACATAACATGTATAGTGCAGTTGGTTTTACCACCCATCTTCTGGGAACAAGCCTATCAATGATGTGTATGTGTCTGTATGTATATACTGTACTTCCACACATTGCACATATGTGGAATATCCCAAAGTCAGGATGAATTTTGCATTATGATATGGAGAAAAGACTACTAGAAGAAAAGGAAACCAGAAAACCAGTACTCCGAAAAAGAAAAAAAAAATCACTAGGTGATAACTGATTTCAGTAACAATGGAAAAATTTTAGTTACCACATCCTCCTCTTAACTGCTATATCAACACCACGAGACTGCAGTGGCTACATAGTCTTATACCAACATTGCTGTCCACACATAACTAAAACCACTGTTTCCCATTCTTGTTTCCCAAGAATGACAGTGATAACCAACCTTGGATTCAAGGATATTTTTGCTGTGGTTACTCTGATGTTTGTTATTGGTATTATCTATCACTAGACTGAATCACAGAATCATAGTATCAGAGAATATGCTGAGTTGGAAGGGACCCATCAGGATCGTTGATTCCAACTCCTGGCCCTGCACAGGACACCCCACGAGTGACACCATGTACCTGAGAGTATTGTCCAAATGCTTCTTGAACTCTGTCAGGCTTGGTGCTGTGACCACTTCCCTGGGGAGCCTGTTCCAGTGCCCAACCACCCTCCGGGTGAAAAACCTTCTCCTAATATCCAACCTAAACCTCCTCTAACTCAGCTTTATGCTACTTCCTCAAATCCTGTCACTGGTCATGAGAATGAAGAGATCAGTGTCTGTCCCTTCTCTTCCTCTCATGAGGAAGTTGTGACTGCAATGAGGTCTCCCCTCAGCCTCCTCTTCTCCAGGCTGAATAGACCAAGTGCCCTCAACCACTCCTCATACGGCTTCCTTTCAAGGCCCTTCACCATCTTTGTTGCCCTCCTTTGGACGCTCTCTAAGAGCTTAATATCTTTCTTATATTGTGATGCCCAAAACTGCCACAATATTCAAGGTGAGGCCACCCCACGGCAGAGCAGAGTGGAACAATCCCCTCCCTCGACCGGTTGGCGATGCTTTCCTTAATGCACCCCAGGACATTGCCATTACTAGTTTACTATTTAAAACAACTTGATAGAGCAATATATTAAATTCAATGTTATTAAAATACGCATACCTAAAGTGATATCTAAGAATTACTATGTCCCAGAAAGATCAGAAGCAAACAAGTATTTTAAATCACATCTCTCTAGTCAGACTTTTAAAGGCAAATACTTTTTGAAGATAAATACTGTAACCAAGGTCACTCACATATATTTACTTGGAATCTGTCCTCTTTCCAGCTTCTGAGCATTCTCGTCTAGCTGCCAAGCCATCCAGCAACCAAAATTTCCTTGTGGTAGAGTGTCATCCACATACAAAATGTCATCCTTTTTAAAGCTTAAATCCTGTTCCACCTCTGCCAGACGGTCATAAAGTGCTCTGGAAAGGAAGACATAAATAGGCTCTACAACTGGTCTCCAACTCAAGGGAAGAACACATATACCTTTTTTGAAAAGTTAACAGATCAGTGGTACGCTCTACATTTCAAAAACAAAAAAGTTTACAGCGAAACATGCAGACTTACTATAGGACAGATTGTGTCCTCGCCGCCAAAGACTAGCTAGGACAAATCAGTAAACTTCAAATTTTAAAAAAAGTGGCAGAACTGATGTACTGCCTATCTCGTGGTGGTCAGCACACTATCCTAACAGCCTTATGCTGTCATTAACAGTCATGCTCAAATACCTGATGTAGAATCCATCTCCAGGAAGCTCTTTTATTTTATTAAACTCTTCTATTCTGTATTGAGTCTTTATTTTGATGTTTTCTCCAGGCTTCAACATTTCAAGATAAGCTTCCTCTGCTGTTTTATTTCGCATATCAATGGACCCATACTGCAAAACACAAAACAGAAACCCCTGGGTGTGAAATTGTATCTTAACAAGCAATAAAACCAGGTGAGCTTGAAAAACATGCAAAATGACTTCGTTTTTCTCACTGGTAGGCTCTATATACAAGTAAATCTTGTCACTTAACTCTAGTACGGTTTGCACCTTAAGATGTCTAGCAGGAGATTGAGACATTACATTGGAATACAAAAACTCAAGTGCACACAGTAGACATGCACAGTGAGAGAGCCTGCACTTCTTGAAAAAGTTTTCCAAGTGTAAGCTGAGAATCATAAAATTCACACTGAAAAAAATTTAATATTTTTAGGAAAAGCAAGTGGTCTGAAGGAAGTCATAAACATGATCACAAAGCAAAATCTCCATCTGGGTAGTAGAGGTACAACGGGAGAGTCTCAGTACTCAGTTGCATCTGAAAAGCTCATAAATACATATGTGTTTATCATCTTAGCAGTCCTGACAAGTAAATAAATATTCAGGTAGAGAAAGCAGAGTGAAAGATACATTATATGGTTTTCCCTAAACTCTCATTAGAATTTCACAGTAATAAGATTATTATTATTCTCTGTTTTGCAATATCTTTCATATCCTTGCCTTTCCCTATGTACAGCAATTGGATTCAAAGATTCCTATTTAGATGAAGGGAGGAGATGTTTATAATTCCAAGTGGTCATATGTGAGTCCTTCAAACTTCCAGGCATCTTGTGCTATCAACAGCGATAATTATCCAGGTCCACATTATCCACTCCTCATGGGTTGCAGTCAAAATGTGGGTTATGCATTCTCATCATTCTTACCCAGGTTTTGTGACAGGAACTAAAGATTCACAGAACATTTCCCACTGTGGCACAGTACTTGGTACCTCCCTCTTTAGACCATTCCAGCCACTTCATCAGTATGCTGCACACTTTTCTTAAGAGCTTACCTCAAGTATCATGTCACCCAAGACTAGTCCATCAGGTCCTTTTGCTGGGCTATCATCATCTACATCTGAGACAAATATTCCATACAGGTTTCCACCACATATCTGGATCCCAAGATCGACCTGGGATTTTTTAACAACAACAGTTCTAGGTTCAGGGGTCCTTTTGTTTGTGTCCACAGGGCCCCTTGTGACAGAAAGAAATAACATGTATACTAGAATTTAAAAACTTGCATTGTATACAATCAACTAGTCATCTGAAGAATATATATTTACATAAATACTATTCAGAATAGGTCACCTACAGACACAATCTTACATGACAAACATTACCATTTCAACTAAACCATTCTTGTAGTAAACTTTCTTCACTAACAGATCCCATCTTTCAGAAACTGTCTGAAAACATGTACTTTTATCCTGGGGTCTACTTAACCTGTGTGCTGACTTATTTCAACCAGACACAGCATTCACAAAAGTAAACTTTGTTTTTTAATACCCTCCACATCCACTCTGATCCTTATTTTCCTTTAAGACAAAAGTTTTACTCTCTACCTTAAGGAATTTCGGGGACTTGTAGTTGGAGTGGTTTGTTTGGATGGCGGTGTCATTGTTCCTTCATCCTGTTCACTCACAGTATCGATTACGGAATGATTGTCAGGTGTTGCAGCTCCACTGCCTTGAGGGGTGGAATGATTACTCACAGGTTCTAGGCGAGAACTATGAGGGGAAAAAAGACAGAATAAAAGACTGGTGGGCTAATGCCAAATATTTTCCACTCAATTTTTAATTTGGCTGTAAATCAATTTTAAATTAAGGGTGAAAAAACCCAAACCAGCATGCCACTCTAAGTCTAAAAGAAAGATAAAGCTCTGTTTCGAAGTGTAATCATGCATCAAAATAGGATGGGTAATTTCACTAGGTCATATGCCTTCTCTAATTAGCTTTTGGAAATTCCAGTTATGAAAAAAAGAATAAAAAAAGATTTCAAGTACTACAATGTCACAATTCAAGGAAGAAGTCATCTTGGGTTTTAGTTTCGTATATTTAAGGATTAAGCCCAAATAAAAGAGAAAATATAGTTAGATGCATTGAGCATTTTTGACAGGCACATATTCACACATTACTTTTCTAAGCAATTACACTTCTCATCACCAGAAACGTGCTCACATTTGCAAACATATTACATGTACAGAAGTTGGCTACTAGCTAAATAATTGCATGGACAGGAGAGTTGTCTTTTTTCCAAGTCTAGGCAGCCTTACCTTGATCGTGAATGATTGCCAAGCTGATACATATGTGGGTTGTACTGAGCCAGAATAGTGATGGTGTCGCACTGCTGCCCAATGATTAGTCGAGCCTGTTGCTCTGTAGCATTCCTCAAATTTATTCCATTAAACTACGGAAAAATTGCACAAGCCAGGATGTCAAGTTTTCTAACGAAAACTATCAAAATCATTCTTTCAGTGTTCTAATTAGTTTAATGCCTAAATGCTGACTTATTTCCACTGGAGTAAATAGGTCAATGAAAACGTAGCTATACAATGATTCCTAGAGTTTACTCCTTGGAAGGAATCATCATAATTTTAAAATGTTTGGTGATCTGACCATGAGTTTAACAATCTTTTCATTGTTAAAAGACGTGTATTGTGAGCTGTGCTATCACTGATTAAATAGAAGTTGATTCAGATCACAACTCTGAGTAAATTCAGAATTTAAAGATAAATTCAGATCTACTCAGGTCTATTTTAGCATCATAAACACACTGTGCAATAGAAGATGCTTTAACATGATCTAACATTTACAAAGCAGTTCTGTACTTTACAAGATGCTCCATGTGTTTATCTAATACCCTAGGCAGTAACATGACTGAGCCTATCTGAGTAACTTTTTAATCGGGTGTCTCAGCTAAGGATATGGCACAGCAACAGCAGCATGAAACTCGGTAAAAGCCAGTTGCTGGAATATTTACTCACCTTACCAGGCAGAGTATGGTGTTGAGACTATATTATTTTAAGTACTGAAACTAGCTTGCTTAAAAATTAATTACATCTGTATATAAGAATGTAGACCTACCATCAAAAGACAATATTTTTATGATAAAGCCTGAAAAAAGTCACAACAATCACAGTTATGGAATATTACAATACATGTTCTCTACATGTCACAGCGCACAGGCTTTCACAACACAGTGTTTTGGGGAAGATATTTATGGCTGCAGTCATACTAACTGATTCATTAAGCCATAGGAATAGTAAGCAAACAATTACCTCTAGTAACTGATCCCCATACTCAAGGCCAGCTTGATGGGCAATGCTCCCACTTGTTACTTTAGAGACAAATATTCCACCATTTTCTCCACTCACAATGGAAATCCCTAGTGGCTCAGAACCCTTCTGCACTTTAACATGACGTGGCTCTTCCATGTAGGGCCTTTTAGAGGAGATAGTTAAAAGTGATTTGGAAACAGTTGCACTTGAACCATCACAGATGTCACAGTACATGCAATACTTTATGTCTGTCTGAACTGTAATAATAAAATAGGTTTAAACAGCTACTTAAAAAAACCACTACTGTCAAATGTCTTAAATGCATTCCTTTAACACCATGCAATGTACAGTGGCAGAAGTAAATGTATACCAGGTACATGACTCTAAAAATTATGGTAAATATGAATTATAAATCGTATGGTCATGAAGTTGGTAGGAAAAAAGCTTCCAAATGCATATTATATGAAAATAATTGAAACACTGTATATAATATGTCATTTACAAACCATATTCCAGAAAGGCATGTTACAAATAAAAATGTTGGGAGTCTTCATTGCCAGTGAAAATAAACATAATGAATAATAAGGTGGTAAACCAAAGGACAACAATGCACAAATATATTTTGTATCTGTAAGCTGGAAAACATAAATTAGTAATGAAAATTAAGCAGTTGCAAACTCAAGCCATTAAGACAGCAGTTTGCATGGTAGCATTACAATTACCATGCAAATTCTCCTCAGGGCAATTATCCAAACATGTAAAAAAAGCACAAAGTGCGCAATACTGCTCGAGAAGGACAACCTTAGATCAGGCCAACCTCAAACTCCTTAGTGATGAGAACCTAGGCCTAGGAGCCACAGGGATTCTCAGAAAAGACCTATTACGGAACAGATATCTGAAAGATGTAGAAGATTTGAGAAGACAAGAACACTTAGAACAAGACAAACAGCAGTAAGACACTAGTAAGTATAACAAAAGAAAACCCTGATACAGTCCTCTTTCCTCCCCCCATATTTGGGATGTATCCACCTGTACAATCAGGGCTGGTCCATTCATGCCATGTATAAAGAAACAGTAGCCTTCTAAAAAGTCCTGGTTTATACTACAATAAACTTAATAACATCTACACAGCAAGAGGCATCATCAGATATTAACAGTTGAGTTCACTGTGAATGAAACAGCTTGGGTACCATGTGTGATGTATTTTTTATTTTAGTACCACTACAATGCATTTGACATGCATTAATTTGAATATTTTCTCTCCTAACATTTCATTATATCATAGACATTCTCTAAATTGTGCCAACTGCTTAAACTATATTATTGTGTTGTTCAGAGACCAGAAAAGTTAACTGGACTTCACTCACTTCCACTAATGCAAACCAGGCTGAGGAAATGTATTTTTGGGAAAAATAGGATGTGGGGCTGGGGGCAGAGTGCAGGGGACATCATTTCATAATTATGCATGTTGCCATAGTCTTTGAAGGTATCCATCTGGTAGCCTTAATAATAGTTTCCCAGCTTATGAACGCATATAAGATAAAGACTGGTTGCTGACACAAATGTAATTCTGGAACACAGTCATCTTATATCACTGTTACAGGTAATGCCCTCAGCACTTGTCTATCGGTGTAGTGAAGATAAGATTTACTTATTGCTGAAGCTCATATTTTTGCATGTAGCCTAAATTAGCTAAACTCCAATAACTCACAGAAAACGAGAATTTACGAACTTTATTTTTTTTAATTCATTATGAGCATGTAAGCCATGATGTTATATGAAGATTCTTAATGTCACAAAATTTATCAAGGCATACTATCTCATTAAAAACTGAAATAACATCTTTCTGAATTTTGTTTATTGTACCTTTCTGCTCTTCCATCTACTCCACCCATTTTCAGTTTGTTTGCTTTGGATTAGAATAAGAAGGAATCAAAACTACACAAATTACATAGGATCCTATCTTAGAATTCCAGTAAATACAAAATGAAAGATAACTATGCATGTAGTAGAGAATCAATGATAAAGAAAAAAAGAATAATAACATTAAAAAGGTATCTTACTTGATAAGTAGTGTTATTAAAATCAAGTGAAGCACACTTTTCTATAATATTCAGACTGCCTGCCAGAATCACTAAACACTGATTAGAGCAAAAGTCTTAATTGATCAGATCTTTTAATTTTCATTTAAATTAAAATCAACAGAACAAACAGAAATATTGATTTATTTTTTTAATCTGTATTATTATTAATTTTATCTGGGGAAAGGCCAAGTGAGTTATTTGTATTTTGTGGGGAACAGAAAGATTATAAGACAAAAAAAACCATTTAAAATGCTATGTAGGCATCTTCAAACATTGTCTTAGGATAGATTTAAGTATCTACTTTCCTAAACTAAGAACTCTTTGTGTTTGTTAGTTTTTTTGGTTTGGTTTTGTTTTTTTTTTAAACCCACAAGTAAACCTTAGAATTATACTCTTTTTAGAAAGTCAATCTAGAGTATGGTTTGTACATAAGCACGGCAAGAACAATGGGGCTGGAACCTGGAACTTCATCATCTGATCAACATTAATAGAAATTTGTTATTTCCCAGAGACCAGAAGACATATCTTGTGCTCAAAGACACAAAGATATAGGGGTGTCAAAACCCCAGCTTGTTCAGCTGAACACTAATCATTAGTCATGTGAAAGAGAAAAGACATCTGACTTTGAATTTGCAAGTGACAATTGGAGGAACATTTATACAAGAACACACTGAGTATATGTAGTAAAAAAGTCACACTGAGGTAAGAAAGAATGAAAATTCACAAAAACCTCTTTACATTTCCTTTCAAAGAAACACTTTCCTTTGTACATAAGACATTCTAGAATTACTACAATAACTTAACCACAAATTCTTTAAACAAGACAAAAAGTTTCATATAGCATTTTATGGATAACTTTTTATTACTACCAGAAAAGTCAGAATACAGAATATCCTTATTACTTTATCATTCACATTTTTTATGGTCAGTGCTTTTACATAAATTAAGTATACAATGGGGTCTTGAAGTCCACGTAAATGTCATCTATTCCAACACATCATGGCTCCTTTACACTGCCGGAATAGCATTCAGCTGCCTTATTGTAAATAAATACCTGATCCAAATTTGTGTCTTATTGTTCTATGCTTTGAATTTGTACAGACTTTCATATATTCAGTTTAGCCAGATCATGATAAAATGAAAACAGATGTCCAAGACTGACACAATAAACAGTGTATCTTGAAAAGGCTCACCATGAGATGCAGGCAGTCGTTAAAACACAAAGCACATGTTTTTAAGAAAACAATCAAGTCAGATTCAAATTCTGCAGGCAGTTACACATATACTTAATGCTGCTACTAGCAGTGGTCCAGGTACAGCCAAAGGGATCAGTAAAGGTAGTAAAATTGCATCTGTACACGTGGATATGTTCTTCCACAGTTACGCCCTCAGTTTTTCATGTTATCTGGCTATATTGAATCAAGGCACAGTGCTTAGAGCACATATTCTGCAATGCTAAGGCACCTGATATTTAGTCATCAGATATTACTGTCTTAATTTTGTTTGGATTTCCAGAGTACAGAACAAGGCTATCATAAATAAGAATCTGAGGTAGTTCAGCTGAAGGAGTGTATTCCAGTTTAGACACAGAAGAAACAAAACCTTTATGAAATCACTTATTTTAAAAATCCACAAAAAGTTCTCTTACATACTTCGTAAAGAAAATAAAAACACTGAGAAACAAGACCTGAGACGTACCTCTGCACCTACATTTTTGTAATTAAATTAAATTTTCACGTTCCTTCAGCTTAATAAACACACAAAATTTCCTCAGATACATTTGTATTAAAAACAAAAAAGGTGGGGACCTTACCTATCTTTCCTACGTTCTCCAATAGATACTGGGCTAATGGAAATCCTAGGCAGCGTAGAAAGAGAGTTCTGAGACTGGCTGCTGGCGAAGGAAGACGTTTCCAAGTTAAGAGGTGACTGGGGAGGAGTTATCAAGCTGGGACTGCTACATTCAGAGTGTGACAAGGAGCCTAAGAAAAGTCAACAGTTGAGTTTTAGTATCCTGCATCTCACTCTTTGGAGATCCACACAGACACAGTGAAACACACCACACCCATGTGAGACAAGAAAGAGGACTGACTGTTCACTAGTTCTGTAAGTCATGCAAGGAGCTTAGGGAAACCAGGTAACTAATTTCAGACAGTGCAAACTTACTATCCTTCATGACTATATATTAAATCTGTCCTCTGTAAGTGTGCAGACAACTACTGCCATTCTCAACAGGAGACAAGGTTACAGACAAGCTACACCATAAGCATGTCTGAAAAGACTTAGCAAGGCAAAGTTAAAGAAAAATAATAAAAAACAGGAAAGGAGAAGTAAAATAAAAATTTAATATGTAGGTTTATTTTCAAATAAAATATTTATGTGCAGCCCTTCCCTTTTCATAGGAGATATATTATTCAAAAAAATAACAGAACCCCAGCATGAATCATACACAGAGACAGGAAAGCTCTGAAATTTCAAACCAGCTTGACATGACTTTGTTTGCATCTTTACCCTGGTTGTACCCTCCATAAGTAATCTACTGAACAAATGCCCTGACACAAACAGTTTGCTTCCTCTGAAAAGTGAGAGAAAATAAACCTCAAATTACTAACCACAAATGAAAGCCATTTTTAAGAATTGTACTTGCCCAGTTAGGAAAAGAACTGCATACAGTACATTAAGGCTACAGAACATTTGACCAGTCATGGCAGTGAGGAGTTGCCAATTGCTTGTCAGCAAACCCTTAATTCCGCAGCACTCCAACCACTGTTTGTATCATGTCTTTAAATAGCCTCCACCAAGCAGTTTTGAGTGAAGTACAGAAATATTTTCACTGCATTTCAAAATATAATTTACAATCAGTGATGTAATAGTAAGAAAATAATATACTTAAAGAATGAAAAAATGCAGGTCATTTCGCTGTTAAAACTTTCAAGGCATCATTCTAGAAGGAAGTACAACTATAAAACATACTTAGACATAAGAGTAAGCAATGCTTACTCTTACTTTTGTCTGCACTTTTACTTAGTGTGCCATGTACTTTACTCAACTAACAGAAAAACCAACTTTCATTAGAAAGTGTTTTTTTTGTTTTTTTTTTTAACATTTCTGTGGCAAAACACAGATTTTGAAACCTTAATAAAACTGTCATTTTAGATTTCAGTGCAATCTGATTTAACAACTGCAAAGGCTTTGTATTGGTAATACAGAAAACAGTGTGACTAAAATTATTTATGAAATAATTCACCTCTGTCAGAGCCCATCATGGACCTTGGATATCTTGGTGTTAAAGGGATCTTAATTCTTTCTGTTCTGTATTGCAGGTTACTTGAAGAACCTATTTTTAAAACAAGGAAACACTACAATGATAAAAGTAAAAGCAACTACAAACAAAAAAGTACATTTAGATTCTACTTCTTCAATCAGCATTAAAATGGCTTTTGAATCATCAAGTCATAATTGTGAATATCATATTTCTAGTGAATTATCTTGATTACACAGATAAACAGAGCACAATGCAGCTATATAGTATATATGCACTGTTCATTCTTGTATGAAAAAATATGTTGAGCATTTTCCTATCAAATGAAACTTGAAGTCCAAGCAAGATCTAACATCTCTGTTTACTAAGAACCCATGGGACTTTGCAAAAGGCATTTAATTATTCTGATTACATTCTGCTTGGATGAACACATAATCATTGATACTGGTTGCAAACCATTATGCCCCTTTTTGCTGTGGTTACAAAGCTACCATGCTCTATTCAGATGCAACTGCCAATCACTGATGGAATACAGGGAACACAAACATGCACAAAAACCCCAGTTATTACATAATTTAAAATTTAAATAAATCGAAAGTGTTAAAATATCATTGCCACAAAGCATGCATTTGCTTTGGTATCATTAGGCTAGGCATAAACAATTTTACATGTCAATCAACTAAACATAAGCATAACAACAATACAATTTACATTAGGTCATTAGTCATCCTTGAGTTTTTGTTCAGGGGGCTCTCTCCTTTTTCTCCCTCCACCTCACTGAGCCTCAACCTTTGGCTGTGCCTCCCATCTCTCTAAGGGTACTTTCAAAGAGCAACAGGCACAGAAAGGAGAATCACTCACACACATAGAGCATTTCAAAGACACTGTAAAGAACTGATTAAACACAGCTACTTCCAGGGAACACTTTTAGTCATAAACTCACAAAAAATGAAGAAAAGAAACACAGGAAGCCTTTACACTTTGCTAGCTATGACAATCCCACAACATGGGCACTTAATGAATTTTCCATTGTCTCCAATATATAGGAGTCCCACAGGAAATCAAACAGAAAAGCTAGTTACCAAGTCTGGCACTAGATGGTAATGAATTTGAGCCATGAGATGCTCTTGTACGTGAATTTTCAGAGTAGTCATTGGAGTGTTTATGACTTAGGTCCAAACTCAGGCGACCTTGATGCTGGGAACTACATCAAAAGAAAAGGACAATAGGGTAACAGTTAGAACTGGGCAAAGAACCGCAGCAAACAGTAACTGGCCAACAAAAAATTTTGGTTAGTCCAATGCTACTGAATAAAACAAATGCTTCTCTCCTTCCCACTTCCCCACTGTCCCATCATTCTATGAATTTAGACAAGTCAGAGGAAAAATAGTGTAAAGTACTATAAAAAGGGGGAAAGGTTTATTTGTTTTGGCAAGGACAAGAAAAAATATTAGAAATTAGTCAATTAAAAAATTAATTTCTTCAGTTAATTAAAAAACTTTGTCAGTAGCAGTCAGTGGGACACAGTGAAACCTAATCCATCAGTTACTGAAAAACATGAAAGCAACTGGCACACCACTTATATGCAATAATGGTTTTCAGAACCCTGGATCAAAATAACACACAGCAGCAGTGTGTTTCAATCTTCACTGTATCAAACTACCAGAAGAAATTTCATCCTAATGAAAACAAAATGTTAAGGAGATATAAATTTCAAAACACCTGGGATGCAGATGCTGATGACATATTTGGCTGGCAACTGATGGGCAATTGCTGGTGTGAACTCTATGGCTCCAGGCAGTATAGATTGGATTTCTCATGACAGCAGTCACTGCGGGGCACGGTGCTAAGCTTCTTGGTACCGTCCCTGCTTAAGATGACAAAAGCACATTCTTACCAACATTATTAGCATATAAACTACAGATTTAAAATATACCTAAATGTTTTTATAATTATGTATTCTAACATTTACATTTATGATAAATAAAAATATTGGCATACAAATGTGTTATTAAGTACCATAGAACACCTTTTAGATAATTTATGCATGTTTAAAATCTGGTTTATAATTTTGTAATGAGGCAGGAATAAAGTGGATTATATTACCAAAAATGAAGCCAATCACTGCATATCATTTTAATATGCATTGGTAAATAAAAGATTTTCTCTGTTTTCAAGTATGGAAGTTTTTTATACAGCAACAAAAAATCTGCATTTCTCTTTGTATAGTCATCTGACTGGCACACAAGTTTTTATTTGGTACTTGAACTGACTGCAGCTAAAATTATTCTGGTTCTTCTCTTCTGTTGCCCCAATGACTCCTACTTCTAGTGTGACTTGAAATTCTAGTTTTTCAGTATTTATTTATGAAACTTATTACTCAAACTGTTCTTTTAAGTACACTCATTCTTCAGTACTCAACCAAAGTCTACCTTAAAATTTCCACCTAAATGATTTGGTAACATAGAATACAATAGCAAAAACTTGTTCTCATTTCAAGACAGACTCATATTGTCTAATGTAGATTTGACTTTACTCAGTTATTGTGCAAAGGTAACATGTTAAGATAAAAGTTAACTAAAATATTAGAAATAATACCTTTAAATACTTTTTCTGCTATCTTAAAGAGAGAGAGAAAATGAGAGAAAAGAGTAAAAGAAATCAAAGTAGAGCAAAAGTTTCTTGATCTGAGCAACTCCTGACTATGTCTTTACATTCTGAACTGATTGGTACACCATGGTTTGAGACTATCCATTGTTCCAGATACACCAGTTACCTTCATGGTCTCCAGTAAGAATAAAATCTTCCATAATTTCCAGAACTTGCAGGAGTTTAGAGCTTTACAAGAATGGAGGGTACACTCATAAAAATGAATATTGTCTTCATTTGAAATTCAAGATTAATATACAACTGCTGAAAACTGGAATCTAAGATTAGACTAAAGACTCAGACTAAAGACTGAGCAATTTACCAAACGCTTCTTGACTATTTCAAAGTGACTAGCATACGACAACCCAATTACTTCCTTTAGTACTCAGTTTAGTCTGTGCCAATTCTAAACTTACTGACATGAACTTCAATACCAACAACTGTTTGATCAACTGAGAAAACATGCTGTTTTCTGTTCCACCTGATTATATTGAGATACATATATTTTTCAATATACGTTTTTATTTTTATATATACATATACATATACATAGAAGTGCTTGTGAGTCCCTCTTCAGCATCTAAAGCACACTCACATTTAACCTTTAATTTAGACTAAGATCACAACCAGTTTGGGCACTCAACTTCAGATACCCCAAGTATTTGGTTTCCAATAGGCAGAACTTAATATATTGTGCTTCCTGAATATCAGATCTTTGTCCTTGGAAGTATTTCAGAAATTAAGCAGCTAAAGCCTGGGACACCTCCATTTACTGTTCACTTTCAAAAATACTGGAAATCTTACTTGTCTCCCTAATGGACAGGCTACACCTTTTTCTCCACTAATGTATTGAAAACTTCTCTGCACAGAAACTGATGGAACACAGCTGCCTTAGTGGTTCTTAAACAGGTTTCACTTCTTTACAGTCCAAAAGCTGAGCAGGCCATGTTCAGACTACAACAGACCATGGAAATAAGTTTTGTGAGTCATGTTTTTTCTTCACTTATAACAAAAAATCCCCAATATGGACAAGTCCCTTGGGGCATTCCTAGAAAGTAGTTAGGAGTTGTGCCACTCACCTGCTGACATGCTGCCAGTGTATAAGGCAGCAGGCACAAAGCCATCACTGTGCCTTGCAGAACGTTTTGGTGAATATGGTGCCCACTCCTGTAGCTCTGGAGACAGATGTTCCTCACTAGCTGGAGCATATTTCTGTGCCTATAAGATCAGAGAAATTTCATTACAGGAAGTTGGAGATTTGGAAGAATAAAATGGCAAAACTGTGAAGGCAGCAAGCAACATCAAACTTTCTAGCATCTGTTCCAGAATGCGCCACCATAGTGCTTCTTACACCTCTGTCTTTCAGTGGTGCTACTCCCTTCTACCCATTTTTCCTCCATCCTGCTTTGTTATTCTTTTTTATTATTTTGTAATCATTTTAGGCCAATATTTGCAACTTAACTGATATATTTCCCTTCAGTAGAACATCCAGCATTTAGATACATTTCTCCTTTAAAACAGTGCTTTCACAGGACATTTCGACTGTTATTTCAGCCACTACTACTGCAAGTGTTTGCTAAAGAACATCTGTTTAACAAGCCAGAAAGTGTTTTCCTCTAAGCCTGTAGATCCAGATACATGTGGAGCAACCTCTCTTCAACAAGCAATTCAGGTTTTGGAATCATCACAACTGTTGCATGTAATAAGTAGACACTGGTGAATAAAGAAACATGATATTGACCATAATGCTAGAGAGCTGCAAGTGCAGGGCTCAGCACATGGAGTTTACACATTTCAAATGTACAACATAAAATATTAGATTGGAGTATGTAATAAGTGAAAAATAATTAGTGAAAAGATACTTACAGTTTTTATGATAGCAGTATTTGAATCAAATGAAGAGTTAGTGAAAGCACAAAGACTCTAAAAGGTAGAGGTGCCTTCTTAGAACACCAATACTTGATCATGTCCACAGCTGTACTAGTAATTGTACCATCTACTATTCAGGGATTAAAGTTCACTTAAATTTATCAGCTTATCAAAGTACACAAAATTAACTGCGTATATACACAACTAAGGAAACTGACAACATCCCATATGGCTATAAATTCAACTACGCCGTATTTTGGTATTATAGATACTACTTCAGGAGTGAGTACGTGCTGACTGGACCCTACTGTCACAACAGCCCAATGCAGTTGCAATGCACAAGGACAATTCCACCAGAAAGAAATTTTCAGAGTGAGTTGTGTCCACCTTTTGAGGCACAATATCACTTGCACTCTTCAGTCAACAAATTTAGAGTTACAAAGCTCTAACTACTTTCTGGGCAGACAGGGGAGAAATTAAGGGAAGAAGAATAAAAAAGTTTTGTAGAACTTACTCCTAATTTAACTCTAGAAAAAAGATTAACTAATACAGTAAGTAACCTTAAAGAAAAAAATCATCACTTTGTAATTCTATTATACAATTTTCTTCTTTAGCTCAAATCAGCACTTACTTGACATCCGTAACATTGCTTGGGCACCACGTGGGAGCAACCACAATATGTCCCTGCATATCCTTTCTTGTCTCTTAAACAGTGAGTGCCAAAACCAACCCTCTGTTCCAGCTAACAAATCTCTTAGGCATAAGTCCCCACCTACATGTGCCCTTGTCACAGTTGGAAACTCTTTACTCACAATAGAAATATTACTACAATTATAACCAGGAGAGTGCATATGCTCATGACAACACACTACAATGGCATGGGACTATCAGTGCTAATGGATCAACTTGATATTCCACATAAAACAAACACTCCATCTTCAAATGTGTTCAATATCTTGATCTTGTTTTGTTGGTATATATGTGTTAAAATATGACATTAGAATATGCCCTCTTTCACTTTTTCCAGTGCAGTTCTTGATGAAAACTTGTGACCTTTCTCTTAGCCATACTGCATGTCAGACCTACTCAAAATAAATTGCTGATTTCAGCTACAACATTAAACACTTATGCTTTTCTGTCATTTGTTGTGCTGGTTTTGGCTGGGAAAAAGTTCATTTTCTGCATAGTAGCTAGTATGGACCATTTTGGATTGTGCTGGTAACAGTGTTGGTAATACAGCTCTGTTTTCATCTTTGTTGAGCAGTGCTTACACAGTCTTAAAGCTCTCTTTTTTCCCTAAAAATGTGCAGAATATAGCTTCAAACCCTGTACTACTTGTAATTCAGCTCTGCTGTCTGTATTGCTTCTAAAGCTCCATGAACAGGTGGGATTATCCAGGTACAAACAAGTATGGGCAACGAATATGAAATTCTAAATAATTATGATGTTATTACATAGAAACAAAAATATCACTTTTATAAATGTCAGTTTTGAGTTGGGAAAGAAAAAAGAGTCTCTATCTGCCACCTGAGCAAATCTGAGGCAGTAGACCTGAAATAATGTTATTGATTATGTCACTTTAGACAATGCAGTCATTTAAATAGGTTCTTCTTCCCAGAATCAAAAAATTTTTCATCCATCTACTCTGTCAAGACATGACCCACCACCTTCTCAGCACAGCTGTTTATTCTAACAAATTATATGCTGATTTTGAACTATATTATTATATCATATCCTCATAAACAGTTCATCTTTTTAGTGTAATGTGCCTAACACCCTATGGATTTCAGGTAAGATGTACAAAATTATTTACACACATAGGAAGACTTACAAAAAACCAACACTATGAATGGTACACCTCCTTCCATTAAATTGTACAGTGAGCTGCGCAACCAATCTGACTTTTGTAAAACTTCAGAGGCCCTATTTTCAGTTTTTCTAAGGCTGATGCTTTGTATTTTTATTTACATTTTTTCAGGTTGTCAAAAACACACAAGAGAGCCCAGATCTTCCAACAAGTGGCATTAAAACCCAAGAAGTGGCTGCTAAGCAGAACTCTATAATTCTGTTTGGTAGTCACCACTGCCTGTTAAATACTGCAACTCCATAAACTGGTTTCGTATTTTGAGATACTGCCAAGTGCCAACTGAGCCTCAGCTCAGGGGACCTGGATTCTGAGGGCAGGCTATGCTTCTCCGGCTCTGGCATGTAACTGGACTCCCAAAACCACACTGAAAATACACTTCAAGGTTTCTAGTTTTGTGCTTCAATAGATCAAGCTTCTACCTGAAGGGCAGGATTAGGAATGGGCACAGGGGTCATTTTATGCCTCAGAGCAGGAGCTGATTTTGGCCTTGGTCTTTTAATCTCTGGCTCTTCAACTCTTTGAAAGCCAATGTCATCTTCACAGGATTTCCTTGAAGACAAATGAGTGCAGTCAATTCCCTCCTCCCGATAATAATGCCCAACATTCCTGCTGTGCCCCTTGAGAGTAGCAGAGTCCTGTTTAAGTGCCAAGGAAACTGGAGCTTGGGCAGTGGCTGGGCTGGTGGGTGGTGATCCAGTTGTAACTGTAGACTCTGATGCAGAGCTTGCCTGCTGTTTATGTTTAAATTTGATAGAGTCACTTCTCTTAGGAGGAGTTGGAGGAGTGGAAGCCACTTCAGCTTTTGATGGCTGAGGTGAATGGCCTGTCACCTGATTAGGGGAAAGGTACTCCAGTTTGGGAGGAGTTGGTGGCCTTTTGAAAGTATCAGGGTCAAAGATAGATTTTCTTTGTTTTGGCTTTTTGTACACAGAGAACTTTTCTGTTTCTGTTGCTGAGATATTAACCATGACTTTTGGCCAGGTACCACCACTATGCTTAGTTCCATGTCCTTTGTCAAATGCTGTCTCAACCATCATACAGTCAGCTCCTGTAGGTTCATAAGGCAGCCTCCTACTCTCCAAGTCAACAGCTCCATAGCCTTGGTCCCCGTATGTCTCTGGGTTGAAGGAGCTGAGACTGTGTTCTGAATTACTGTGACAACTGTGCACTGTGTTCCTACGAGAGTCTACTCGTAATGTGTTATTAGGGAAAGGTTTGTGATCGCAAAACGAAGCGCTGCCCTGATCACTCTGGTCCTTCTTGCCATCCATGATGTCTGGATTGAAAATGTCAGTCTGGGTTGAGCTGTTGAGCTTCAGATTTCTTTTGTTTTGGGCTTGTATCTCTGATGCATGAACTCTACAGTTTGATATTTTTTCTGAATCCTTCAAATTTTCAAATATATTTTGACCACTCCAAGATGAACTCTGAGGGAAAACCTAAAACAAAAAACACGTGTGATCACTTCATTATTGCGGCTGATTTCTGTTTAGTGTGAATCATATCCTAACCTCCTTGATGTACCCATACCTGAATATACACTAAGACATGTATAGACACAGTTGGGAAAGGTTTAATAATATCTTACAATTCAAAGCACAGAACTTCAGATAAAATGAAGCTAGAAATTTTTTGTAACTTTTTCAGAACAATTCCAAAAGGACAACTCCACATGGCAGCAGAAGTACTGACTGAAAGTGAAGGGACCCGCATTCTACTTCTACCTCTGGCAAGTGACGATAATAAGACATCTTTCACTGCCCATTTACTTTCAAACATTTCATATTTTTACTTTCTTAAAACCTCAAACTCTCTAGATCTGAAATTATCACTCTCAAAGGCCATGTGACAGGCCCAGCATAACAGGATTCTAAGCAAAACAGAATAATACTTCTGTAGAAATAAGCCTGAAAAAGAAAGCCTTGTACTTAATCTTCATGATAGTTTAAGTTCAGTTTTCTGTACAACTCTCTCCGAAGTAAAAGTTAACATTCTTTAGTCAGGAGGCAGTTTATCCTTCATGTACAAAAACACTGCAGCTCTGAAGCAAAAACCAAGAAGCAGCAAGTAATTGGGGTAGCAGTCATTTCATGTGACCAGCAAACAAATGGGAAAGAAGACTAAGTTAGTCTCATTTCCTACTAGATGCCACAAGAGCCTTACTTTGGAAATAACTGTTGAGTAACTGTACCACCAGTGAAATGCATCCAGGTGGTCTTATTTTTACCAGAGACTTTCCCATGTTGATGTATTCTTTTTTTTCCATATACTCTTCCCTGAACAACTAAAGTAATTCCATATGAGTTCAAGAAAATTCTGCAAATTTAGCTTCTCCTACTCACCTTCATCAGTGACAGGGTAAGGGAATCCCTACAGTTCCGTAGCAAAGCTTCACATTCAGTAAGCGACTTATTATCTAGTGCAATGCCATTGATCTAAACACAAAGAAACCCACAACAGACATCTGTAAATCAAAGGTAACAGGTGGGCAGGATCTTAACGTAGAATATCCCTGAGACAGGGAAAACACTAGTTTTATATGTTTACCTGACTTAAGTCTGGTTGACCTTTTTTCCACTTCCTAAATGAGTGGAGAATGGTAAACTTGTAACTACAATTTGCTATTCATCCCAGGGACATGATGTAACAACACTTGTTCACTGCACCAGCCCCCGTGCAGTTGTACACCAACCGTAAGCACCTCACATTTCACTGGGAATTAATAAATCACACTGGTCAGTTAAGGCTGGAAATGCACAAAGGGACAGACTTCCTCCCTGGATTAGATGACATCTGTGACAGCAAAATTTAGAAGAAAAGAAACCTTTCATCCAATCAAGGGATGCCTTTTTTGGAACTGACCTCTCCTAGACAACATAACAATCATGAATATCATTACATATAAGCCAAGTGTGAAGAGTTAGTGCTTCTGTCAAAAGTTGTCATATGAACTAAGCACAACAGATAACCTGCAGATTATGTTAATAAACTCAGCACACAAAAACATTAATTTAGAATAAATACTTCGTGAATTTACAAAAAGGGCTTAATATTGCAAAAGTAAAAAATTGATTGGAACGTTTAGCATTTTAAAGATTAGCATCAATGATAACACTTCAAAATAAATAAAAATAACAAAAGGCAAGAGCATTCTTAAGACTTACAGCAATTATTCTATCTCCCACAGTAAGGGAACCCTCTTTGGCAGCTGGGCTTCCAGGCACAACAGCAGCAACAAATACTCCATTTTCTAGACTGACCCCACTATCTGAAATACACAAAGAAAAATTTACTCCTGCAATTCAAATATCTTGCTCACATGGCACATCTAACCTGCCTGCACAAGAAATAAATATGACTACCAAATCACCTGAATTTCAATTTCTGAAAACCCTTTTAAAGAAATAATAACACAGAGGGGGAAAGCAGGGATTTTGAATATCCCAAAATTTAACATAATCAAATGGGTGACTGCGTTTAACAGTCTTGTTTACACTCCCAGCAACACTCCAAACAGGCAGCTAACTAGAACGAAATATTAAAAACCTAAACCCACCAAAGAACAAAAAGAAAAGCTATACTTAGAGAATAAAGCTATCATCAATAATAGCATTCTTAGTTTGCTAAAAAAACCCATAAAATAACAAAATCCCTATCTAGGAGGCCATAACAGTTTAGTGGGGTTTAAGCAAAGGCTTTGAGAACATGTACCTTTATGTCAAGCCATTTCTGGTTCAACAAACATGTATCATGTTTGTTGAACAATCCTTTACAGCCATTACCTTTATGTCCGGAAACATTGATGTGAAGAGGTGTTATCACTCGCCCACCTAATGACTTCCTTCTTCGAACCACCATGTTAATAACACCTCCTCCATTCAGAACAGCCTTTATAACTTGCTTTTTATCCTTATTAGTAAGATCCACATCATTTATCTTCAGCAACCAATCATTCACTCTGGTAGATAAAAATAAGCAGGTTGGTGTTGTAAACACACTTCGCTAGACACAGCACATGAAAAACATTCCATGAAAAGGCATGTAATAAAACTGATCTCAATAAACTAATCCTTCATTATTTAGAGTTCTCTATTTCTGAAAAAGCATTAAGTAGCAGTCAAATGAAAACCAGGACTTCTAGTCTGCACTTTACTTGGAAAAGTATATCCTCAAATCACTAATGACTACTTCTTATTTAAAAGCAACTCTGTGGACTGAGGCCAGCTACTAAAAACCTTCTATCAACACTAAGAACGGGAGATGGTTTTAAATGAGCCCTTGCTCTACTCTCCTTTCCTCTAGCTCTCTCTCAATAATTTACCCTCACGTCTTTCCCAAAATTTAAATAAATAGATCTAAGCTTGAGGATATAATAAGGGAGTAGGTGGGACACAGTAAAGCAAAAGAACATTTCAAATTCTGTTGAGTTTTAAGTGCTGAGTCAAACAGTGTTTAATTTCTGTAATGCTTTTAGCTACTGGCCTTCTCAGTGTGATTTCCCAAGAATAATATACACATGATCAGTGATAAAAAAAAGAACTTTAAAAAAATGGGAAATACTGAAGACAATTTACAATATGCTCATATTTAGTTTATTATGACCAACAAAAGACAGGTATCTTCCAAAGTCAAATCCTACCTTAAACGACCATCAGCAATGCTTCCTTTGTCTACTTTGGTAACAAAGATCCCACAGTCTCCAGGGAGGTATGGCTCGTTCACACCTTCTGCCACATCAAAACCAAGTGCTTTCAAGTCCATATCATCCTAATAAATATTAACAAGTGATTCAACTGCACTAGCAAATATTGTCAGTTAGCAAGAGGCATTACAGTATGTTTGCGCTATGCATTTATATTTACACAGTTCCTGTACTAGGCAAGTTTTTATTTGTTGTACATAAATATATACTCCCAATTCCATTAGTTATTAGGCATTCTTCGGCATTAGAATGATCCTTCTCTCTAGTTTAAAGCTGAAATAATACAGAAGGGAAATTTCACCCAAGAGGAACAGAAAAGCAGAAGAGCATGTAAGAAAGCATGTTCAGACTCATATAACCTGCTTTAAGGTCAATGGCAGCTGTGTAATGAGAGAATAAGGACATGTTCCCCAAGAATGGGCATTACTTGGGGAAAAAATAATTGCAAAGGTAAGGAAACAGCAGTGTCTTAGTGATGAATTCTGGCAGACCTCTGCTTTGATATGGCTACAGACCAGAAGTAAACAGAAAAGAAAGCTCTAACATTAAGGGAGACCATTTCTACATACAGATTTTGAGGTCATATGCTACCAAGCCTGACCAAAAACAGATCATCCTTGATATGAAAGGTGATAAATATCTTTAACAGATCAGTCATTGAACCAAACAGGGAAATTTTAATGTAGTGTTTGCTTTAGTAAATGGTAAAGTCACTGTAAGGAACAAAACTGGTCAAAATAAATCAGGACCAACTGACCACAATCAGATTTATAATTGCTGTTTTCAATGCTAAATAACACACTTCTAAATACTACAGAACTCTGCTTGAAATCTAATGGACCAACCATCTCAGCATACTGAAGGGTAATAATACTTGAAATTTAAAATCTAAAATGAAAAAAACTAAGTAGAGCTTAAATCAGATGTGTAAGCACGGTTCAACTAATCCTCTCAAAATCAGAAGAGTATAAAGTCTTCAGGGAGTGAAAGATGCCTGATAAAAGCTGAAGATAAAGCATGTGAAAATATTAATATTTACCAGAAGATAAATTGAGCTAAACTTAACAAAAATATACTAAAATCCTTATGATTCTTCCAAATGTTCCATCTAAGAAAAAAATTTCATAGGGAAGAACATGAGGCTGCCATAAAATAAAGATCAAGCAGAGATTACAATATCATTGCACAGCATCAGAGCTGAAAAGTGAATATTATTTCTCTCAGTTTTGAGCTGAGTGATTATGTAGAACATAAGCTTAAGCAGACAAGTGAAGTTTAAGCAAAAATAAAAGGATTGAAATGTATTCAACACTATAATCTCGATCCTGGAATTCAATTGCTGGTAGGTCAGCAAGGATTTTTTCCATATATCTAATCAAGATTGGCACGATGTTATTATTACTGCAATTTGATAGCAGCAAGCATTTAGAAAAGGGAAACATTCTAAATAACTAAATGGAAATGGAATTGAATGCACATGAATGCAAAATTCATCACACTGCAATGTTGTTTACCACTAGTACATCATATGCTGGACTTTCTAACTAATTTTATAGAAAAGAATTTTATAGAAAAGAAAAATTATTAGTTATCAGTTAAAATAGAGAAGATGGCAAGGTATGAAACTTGATGATGGAGCTGTGAAAAGATGAAAAAGCATGGTGAAAGGGGAATTATTCCCAAAGGAATTTACCTACAATGGTTCTAATGGATCAGCACTGGTATGCAGTTCATAATGACTTTTCAATATATATTTCGAAATATAGTAATACTAAATATTATTTTTAATGTCAAAAAAGGAACATATTAGTGATTTTGTTGGGATGCACTATCGGAATACAGACAGATTGGAAGAGCATAAAAAAGGATGACCTCAAATACTGCAGTAAAATAAAAGGGATTTTATTTGATAGCATTTAATAACAAACTGTGCCATTCAGCAATGACAAAGAAATTGCGGTATATACAGAAGGCGTTATAAATTAATCACAATCTGGAAGACTACTTGTGTGTTCTATGTGTTCAAAAAAGTTACTATTAACAATGTGATGTGCCAGCCAAAAACTTCAAATAGATTATCATACAAGACTTGCATACAAAGCAGAAAATAAAAAATCCAGATTAAAAAGAAAAAAATGAAATTACATGGAGATAAGTATTACTGGGATAATAAACGGAAGTAGAGGTTAACTGGAAAGCTAAACATAAGAACTTTATTTAATATGCCAAAATGGAAAAGGGATATAACTTCCTTTACAGACAAGCAAGAGACCAGCAACTCCTTTCATCCCAGATTTTCCAGCTGAAGGGTAATGTTGCCCTAAAATATATATTAACCTTGAATAAATACTTTTAATACTTTAAAATTTCTAACCAGTGCATCTGAGCCAAAGTAGGAGAAATAACTTAATGTAAAAGCTTAACTATTTTATGCATAGATTTTAAATGATGTTGCCAGTAAGAGAAGACGACTGGTCTCTCTAATGTCACTGTTTCCATCACAACTTAAGGTTTGTCTGCCTCAGCACTGCCATGTCTACAATGAATCACAAACTTAAAAACCGCTAGATTACGTAGACCTGGGTACCCTGTAAGATTAGATATAGGAACTATTTTTATTTATAATGCATATGAGGAAAATATGAAGCTTGTATATAACAGCTTAGTTTTGCCAACTACTTTCATTCAGTTGTTACCACACTTGATGTCTAGATGTGTGCCTACATGTGCGCCTACATCTGTGCCTACATGTGCGCCTAAACGGTTCTTTGCACAGCAACAAAGAACTTACAAGACCTAAATCATATTTTTAATCATACCTACTATACAAAGACTATAATTGGCTTCAGAGCTATCCAATACACAAGACAATGCAGTTTAAGTTTTTTACTTACTCTGTCTTTTTCAAATTCTACCACTTCTGTTTCCCATTCCAGTGAATCTGTGTCTATGGCTGAGTCATGGGAACTATGGGCCATCAATTGACGAAATCTGGCCTCCTTTTCCAACTGATTTTCCATCTTCTCCCTAGGCAAAAAAAATGAATACTTAATAGACATCAACCACCCCCTCTGAAATTGAAAAATAATGTTATCATTGACCTTATATTTGGGTTTCTAAATCAAAAATCCAAGCTGTGTAAAAAATTTCCCCCACGCTTCTGTCTTTCAGATATTCTTAGTCTGGTATCAAATTGACTTTCCATTTCTATATATTGTCCTAATATAGCCTTACATTTTTTTGCAATATTTTTATGTGACTCCAGCGCACATCTAAGTTTTTAATTTCTCCCAAAATGCATTTAATTTACCCTCAGATGAGCTGCATCCCTATGCTCTGGACAAGTGGGGCATGATAAATATTGACGGTAAAACCTCTTCCACAACCTAATGAGATGACATATGATGTACACCTTGCATTCATAAACCAGTGATAATACATTTGGGAGGAACTAATTGGAAGTTCATCTCACTTTGGTGAAAGAATCCCATCTTGCTTAAATGTATCTCCACAGTGCAAAGCCTACACTATGCATCTCATTAATAAGATAAAAAGGTTAAGAGAGTGAAACTCAGGGTCCTGCCCACCATAATAATTTCCATGATAACTAAAAATATAGGCAATTCTTCCACATACA
This sequence comes from Neopelma chrysocephalum, assembly GCF_003984885.1. NCBI lineage: Eukaryota > Metazoa > Chordata > Aves > Passeriformes > Pipridae > Neopelma > Neopelma chrysocephalum. The sequence continues at coordinate 4,622,995 of NW_020897805.1, forward strand.
GTAACATGACCTGCTGCCTAGAGCTGTAACAACATATGGTTCACTTATAAACACAGGTAACAAACCAAAGATTGTATCGCAAACGTTCATGCAGTTTGAACACTTCTCTAACATACTTCAGTTCCTTCAGTTCACGAACAGCATCATTTTTCTGCTTTCTCATGTCATCTAGATTGCGAAGAGCTTCAGCCAAGTCACTCACAGCTCGGTCTCGCTCCCTCCTTAAGTTGTCACACAAAGTTCTTCAAAAGAAAAGAAGTTGCAATTTAGTTACTTAAAACCCTATCAAAGTAACAAACTGGTTTAGCCACATTGTATAGTTAATGCAAAATTTAAAAGACCAATTTCAAAAGATATCTCCATGCAAAATAAAAAAGTGTAAGGAAGAAAAAAATTATATATGCTAGGTCTTAAGAAAATACTGGCAAGATAAAAGAAACTTTCTTTGTCCCTCTCAGAACTTTATTTCCACGTATCTTCTTTAAACTAGCAGAAAAAAAAAGTCTTATTTAAGTATTTTCCCTTAGTTCTTTATATATATTTAGTTGCAAATATGTTGGATGTTTATTGTGAATGTCCCCACAGATAAAGAATTATTTGCAGGACTATAGCAGGATTAGGCATAGCACACCTAAAAGAACACACAATTTGTTGTTCCTACACAGCAGTGCTGTTACACTCAATGGTCTTTACTAGAGACATAATATGGTTATGAAAGCCCAGAAAAACACAAGGATCTAGGAAGGTGCCCTCAACTTTTAAAGAAAACCACTCTGTGACAGCTAATGCAGAGAAAGTGCTAGAAAAATCCAGCAAGTCCTCGAATTGCATCAACTGCACACAAGGTGTCACAAAGATCACTCATTATCATCTAGCATTTGTTTACCGTATACTTTCCCTTTCTGCAACAATCTTATCCCGCTCTTGAAAGGCCCAATCCCTCCTACACTTGGCTACTTCTGCTTCCTGGACAGCTTCCTTTAGTTCTTGTGACATTGCCTCATATTGTTTCCGAAGCATTTCAATTTCTTTGTTTGCTCTTTCTATGTCTAGGGTAGCAGAATCTTGTATCTAGGAATTAAGAAACACAGGTAAGTATTTTAGGCACAATTTTTAAGTACATATGCGCGAACAGCTTTTACTATATGTATGTTGCCTGATGTATTCAATTCTCATGTTTTCATGACAAATGTTCGTTTATCTTAGCAGCAACTTTTTTGAGGGGGGGGAAGATAAAACCTGCTGTAATACATTTCATTCAGTAGCATACATTTGTGCAACTACATGTATAAGAATCCTCACTTCATAATAGCATCAGTGAATATTTCTTGTTTCAGAGATGACATTTTATGCTTCTCTCTTGTTCTGTTTAGCAGACAGAAAAAACCTTCAAGTATACTTAGGAATCAGATAAACTACTATAAGCAGTTACAACATAAGATTTCCTGCATTAACATCTGTTATTTACCCTGGCACAACCAGACATATATATTCCTGCAAAGATTGGGGATTCACACAGGTCCCTTAATTCCAAAACAAACCAATAGAATTCAAAGAAAATTTTGATTTAATATTTCTTGTTTTGGATAAGAATTACTTTATTCTTAAATTAACTTGCACCTTTAAAATTCTCTATTTTGAACAACAGAGATGGTGACAACAGTAACACAAATACACAGAGAAAACTTCAAGCTTGCAGCACAATAATACAAGCCAACTACAAGAGTACAGCCCACCACAAGCACTGGAGGCTGTGTGCTTGCAAACAGCTGTGTGTGGTTAATTTCAAGAATCATAAGTAAAACTAATGAATCTGACTAGATTTATAATTTGGTTAAAAATTAAACTTTTGTTATCTATATTTACAAACAGAAACCTAGTATTTACAAACAGAAACTCGATATGAAGCACAAATGTACTTTTTTCAAACAAAAAGTGCTATCACGATGTCTTGAAGACCATACATGCATTCACATGTAGGTGTTTTAGAGTGACTTGAGAAGAAGGGAGAAGACTCCCAATGTGTCCAGACCTTCAGCTAATCTCTCTCAAATTACTGACCCCTTGAAACTAAGAAAGACAAAGGCATCAGCGAAGACTTGCAATACCTGACGAGCTTGATAATATTCCCTTAGTAGGTGATCTCTCTGGATGATAGCTTCTGTTCTCTCTTTTCTGGCAACATCTCTTTCTTCCTTCACTGTCTCTATATCCTTGCAAGCCTGGTCAAGTTCCTTCTGGGCCTCAGCTTTGTCCTTCACTTCATGACAGTATTTTTCCAGTAACTCATTCCTCTCACAAATCGCTCGATCTCTTTCCACTAGAGCTGAGTTCAGTTCCTAAAACAAGACCCATTGTTTGCAGTAGGTTAAGTTCAAAAGGAAATAGTTCATCTTTCCAACTGGATACACATGTCGTGACACCTTAAAAGCATAGAGAGTTTACCACTCACGTTCTGAAAAATGGGAGCAGATCACATTACATACAAGTAAGTACTAGCAAAGAATATTAACTGTGGTACTAAAGATATCACACCATCACATTAGCACAGTGCTATGTCAAAAGTAAGCAAGATTCTGGGAGCACTCATAGTTTTAAGGAACCTAAATGAAGGAAGGTAATTAACCAGACAGACTCAGTGTTTTAAAAAGAGGCTTTAAATATGGCAAAGGGTAAGAATATATTGCAAATATTTTTAAGCAACTGCCTCAAATTTACAGGACTGAAATAATTTAGACAACCCAGCTACACAAGCATCTTACAGCTTCCTTGTAAGTTTTAAAGACACATCAAGTTATATGCCATTAAGATACTAATGTGCTACAGAATAATCAAAGATAAAATGACAATATTAATCAAGCAGAATAACAGTACATCTTATTAAATTGGAATTCAACTGCATTGTCATAAAAAAGATAAGGCAAATGTAGAAGAGTTCTAAAATAGAATCAGTCCTTTTAAAATTGTTTAAACTATACTTCCTATTGGAAGAATGGGGCATTGAAACAATTTAATTTCATGTCACTAAATTTTCAGATGGTTCAGCTCTCTAGAAGCATTAAGTTAATGGCTACAAAGAAGTCCTCTGACATACAGGCACTCCTAGCTGGAAAATACTAATGCTTTGATCACAAAAAGATCACCAGACAGGTGAGTTCCCAAAAGCAAAAGAAGGAAAGGGTCCAAATACTTGTGTAGAAGACACCATGTCACAAACTGACTTCCATTCTATCTACCTCTACAGTTTACAAGGAATAAAATCGAGTGTTTAAAGCACAGATGACAATTTCATTTTGCTGTACTAACATAACTGCTCTGTTTACCAGAGCACCCAAGTGTTTTCAACATCAGTAAGACCTTTCCTTGCTCAGTACCTCTGAAGAGAGAAATCTCTGAACCATCTGTTGGTGCAGACAAGTTTTAGTACTGGAAATAGCATTTTGCACAGTTTAACTGTATTTTGTATAAAATATGCATTCAAATGTGTGTATAAAACTTACTCAAAAACATTAAGTCTTTTCCCACAAGCAGCTGAGATGAAAGTCATCAAGGCAGAGGGAAAGTTGTCAGAAAGCATTAAAGAAGAATTTACAGTTCTTTAAAGTGATTGGAAAAAATACATATTACCACAGTTTCTCCCAGCAGGCTCAATACAAAATATCTGAATAAGAGCAGCCATTGCCTCCAGTGGTCAGTGGTAAAATTTCACCTCTGTCTTTTTCCTACGACATTTACACAAAGTTACAACATGACAGCACAGGGAAATGTACCATTTGGCTTTGAACAGAACAGCTTCTGTTTGAAAACAGTAGAGCAGTTTGGTTTGAAGAATGATTCTGAATTTGTGAAGAATTTTTATGTTTTAAGGAAGTTCTTGCATATGAATGTAACATAAGGACAAAATACAAAAAGGTCTATTAAACAGAGGGGAAAGCTGACTACCACTGAGATGAAACATGACATTTTGAGTATTTGCCAGAGCAAAAGATTATGCCAAACAAAAAACACCACTGGAGAAAGTAGAGGGGGAAATCTGTAACATCTAATCCCTAGCTTTGAGTGGTTGAATTTGTGAGAACTTAATACAAAACTGTCCATTAGTGCAAAAATCATGAGATCTCTTCTATCACTTATAAGTGCCAGAATATTAGTTCATTTTAGAGGTCTATTAACCCATTAAGTTTGGGCATATACAACAAAAGCTTAAGTGTCTAACTAGGAAATTGACTGACTGACCTCATCAGTATCTGCTCAGACACAATGCTTAAAAATCAACCTCTTCCGAATTTCAGTTGCTTTACAATTTCTTTGGGACACAAAAGGTAGCAAACACAAGCTTCAGGGAAGAAACGACATTCAAAATTACCTAAATGGATTCAGTGCTGTTTCAACCAATCAATCAGCACTGTAATAAGGCACTTAAAGGTTCTATACATCACAAGGAAAGTGAAGACCATTACGTTGCCTTTTTGGAGAGTGCCAGACCAAGTATTCACTGACAGGATAATCCTACTTACAAGGGTACATGTTTCAGGATACTCTTTCAAGTGAATCAATACACTGATTGATACATTTTTTTCCATGTTTCAAACCTTTTCCCTCACAGAATTAGAAAATCCCTTATGCACTGAATGCAGCTGCAGTGAGCTATATGACTATGTGACACAAGAACATATCTCCTCACAAGCAGAAGAGTCATAGCTACTGGAAAAGAAAGTGTGAACAAAAAGACAACTCACAGTACTGCTATTTTACACCTTTTAAAACATTATAGAAGCAGTAATTTCTGCTTTCTGACGGGCCAGGTCTGAGAGTGAAGAAAAATGCATGTCTCTGCCCTGCCAGCACCATACTCACCAGTCCTGGGCTCTTTCTGTTTCTCACATTCAAACACCCCTTTAAGTCATCTAGGCAGGAATACCTATGTATTTAAAATTTTAATTCTCTGCACTTCAGCAAATTACTCATAGTGCCACAATGACAGATATAACAAATTGGAGCAGAATGACTAATTGTGGCTATTTCCATGAGTATTGCTTATTACCTACCCTGATCCCACTGAAATCAACAGACATTTCTACTGGCTTAAAGGCTTTGATGGAAGTAAAGAGGTATGAAACATGTATTAAAACCTCACTCACTGTAGAAGCTAAATTACTGAGCTGACAAATACACCGGGCTGAAAAATATGAATTCTTAAAACAAGAATTTAGTTATATTTAAAAGCTCTGATGCCACATGTCACAATCCACATTACGTCCCTCAAAAATGGTATTATTTACTTTAAAAAAAGCTCCAAGACCTCATTATTTGTAAAGGGTATTTTGTTCAGATATAATGCTGTGAAAAGAGTAAAATGAGATTTATAGGCAATGGAATGTCTTTGTATTTGCTTGTATCTGTTTCATGCTGAATTAAGTATTTGTAAACCAAAGAGTCAAGTGAATGCATGTCAGCTGAAATGAAACCAAGCAGGAAATTGTGTTCTGGAAATTGTAACAGCATCATTCTAATATGGTTGTGATATAAGCATTTCAAGAACATATTGCTGAAAAATACAAAGTTCTGGTTTCACACATTTTAAGGCATGCCTGAATCCTAGAGAAAACTATTCAAAATATTCTTTTTAACTTAAAGGCAGAAAGAGGGCAAATGAGTAAGAACATGCATGTAAGCACAGGCTTTGCATAAGTATTTGAGATGACTTGATCATGTACCGTCTTAAGCCACAGTAGATAGTATCCAGTGGTTCCTGCAGAGGTTAGAAGTTAAAAATAATGAATATTTAGAGCTATATTTTTACAGAGAGCATTACTTGAGAAGGCATAAAAGACTAACACACCAAAGAAAATGATTTATAGTAAGCAGAACAGAATTAAGTCAAGTGAATACCAAATTTCAACTGATAGGTATTCAAACACGGACACTTGATAAATTGATAGTAAAAAAGACTGCTTTAGGAAAATATCAGAACTTCCCCTTTGCAGTGCATTCCTATTTTCCATTAAGCATTCCTGATTCTAGCATCAACAATGCACACTCATTTCCCTTCCCCAATAGGGAAGAAACAACAGGTTAGTACCTGTCTTAAAGCCTCCATCTCTTCACTGGCCACTCGCTTCTCAGAAGAAGTGTTCTTCAGTTTGGACTCTGCAAGCTCCAGTTCTGTTTGAAGCTTATCTACCTCTTTGATTACTTGATCTCTCTCACTCATTATGAGGCGGTATTCATTGAAAACTGAATCCCTTTCTTCCTTGTATTTTTCTGCATCCTTTGTAGCTTTCAGCTGCATTGTTTTGAACCTTGTCACCTCTGACTGTAATCTCTCCATCTCTCTCTGCAACTCTTTGTTTTGTGCTGTGGCGCTGCTCAGTTCCTGCTGTGCTGATTCAAACCTAAAAACAAGTGGAAACACCACTAAGACACTTGTTACTCACTTTCCTTTTTCATACATTACGGATTTGGCTAGGTAACCAAATGTATCCACTGGGAAAACACAACCACAGAGGACTTTGAAAATGTATTCTCTGTGCTGCAAAATAATAATTGCTTTATGAATATTAGTGAACCTTCAGGAATATTAGAGAACTTCTGTAGGGAACTGAAACATAGAAATTATTAGAAACAATTTAATTATTAAAAGTAAATTTATAAAAAAATATTTTAAAAATAATGAAAAACATTGTCATTATTTAATAGCACAAGTTTAACTTCATTTACTATTTAGGTCTGCTCATCTTAGAATTCTTTCTCCCACCACACACTCTCAGGCATGTGGGAGGAAGGGAAACAAATGCAGAAACTGGGAAAACTTCCATATGCCGAAATATGCCACAAGGCTGGTAATGGATAGGTTAAAAGAGAATAAAAAAGTAGGTTTATCATAAAAATGCACACGATGGAGCTAAATTCAAAATTCAAACATTTCTGTTTGTTTTCATCCATAGGTAAAATTAATCCAGTAAAATTAAAATGCATAGTATTTTACAGCTTTATAAAATTACTTTTGACAGTTAATATAGACAGAAATGTATGTATTTTATCACTAGAAAGTATTGAAGTGTGGCACAATCAAACAAAGTATATAAAAAGTGTAATTACTCTTATAAGCTTTTGGTTTTATATGGACTAAGCATTCTTAAAAGTGGTGAGAATATAATTCCATACACAAATTCGTAATTTGGTTTGACAAGAACTTCTCCTGAGAACAGTGTTTTACCACAACTGGGCACTAAGATTGCCTTGCTTTTTTTCCCCCAGAACTCACAGGTAAATGTCATTAATGAAAACACTGTAACAAATTTGATGGACCTTTAGGGTTATCCAAATTTCAAGTGCCCACAAACCTCTGGTAGACTTTGTTCTCTCTCTCTCATGTACCCACACACACCCTTCCCCCTATGCTGTATACAAGTGCAATTTCTTGTCTAATCCAGTATGTAGCCTGACCTTTCCTGAGAGAGAGCTGTAAACCAAATTTCAAATATTCCCTTGAAAACGTCAGTGTATTCAAAGCATTGCCATAGCTCTACCAAGGCATCTGCCAGTAGTTTCAAAACCATCACCCTGTTCTTTTCACAAAAGTCTTGAGTTTAAGAGGTCATCAGGCTGGCAGTACAGAAGACCTAACATATTACAACCTGGATTTAGTTTTTCTTTTCAGTACTGTAAGGATGAAGGCAAGAAGAATACACTAGGAAAGAAGAATAAGTACGTATCAGGAAATCTAAGAGACTATGACAAACCACCTCACTGCTATGTGAGAACCCACAGTACTGTTGCAAAGTATTTGGAGGTCAAATCAAGGACAACAACAGGAAGATTCAATCAAGCAGGGACGGGAACAGATTTAAGGCAATGTTTGCCAAGCAAAAATATATCACCAGTAAGGAACAAGAGAAAAAAAAAAGGCAGCAGGGTGGGGGGGAAGGAGTTCGGAAACCAACAAAATCAAACTACCAAGGGGAAGTGATCAGAGAGAGAAAAGAAAATCTCTGCCACAGAAGGACATTCATATTAAATAGTGATAACTGAAGAAACGTGAAAGGAAAGTTTCATCTGGAACACCTTGATCCAGCCTGACCTTGCATTGCCTCCTAGGCAATGCGGTCAGGAAATACTGAGGAGATACAGATCCAATTTTCATAGATGCCTTCACTGTTGTGAATGGGTTGCAAGTAGCAGGGTGGGATGGGTCAGCAGCAGTAAGCATGGGACTATCGTGTTTAATCCAAGCACCATGGAGCCACTTGCTCACTCAGAGCCAGAAAACTCATGGGTTGAGATAAAGACAATTTAACATGAAAAGCAAAAGCCATGCATGCAAGCACAGCAAAACAGGGAATTAATTCTCCACTTCCCATGGGCAGGCAGGTGTTCAGCCATCCCCAGGAGTGCAACTGTTAACTTGGGAGGACAAAACCATCATTACAAACATTCCCCCTCCTTCCTTCTTGCCTCCACTTTATTGCTGAGCATGATGTTATACGGTCTGGAATATCCCTTTAGCCAGTTGGAGTCAGCTGTCTGGCTGTGTATCCTCTCAACCTCCCATGCACCCCCAGTCTCCTCACCAGTGTGGCAGTGTGAAAAGCACAAAAGGCCTTGGTCCTGTGTCGTTACTGCTCAGTAATAACAAAAACATCTCTGTTATCAACCCCTCATTCAGCAAAAACCCAAAGCACAGCCTCAGACCAGCCACTGTGAAAAAAATAAACTCTAACCCAGTCAAAACCAGCACAGTTGCTCCAGTTTATAAGGAGTAAATAATACTGAGGAGAACCCTAACCAGGACTACCTGCTTTGTCTTCAATGCAATTGCAAACTGCAGGTAGATCTGTCTGAGTACCACAGCCCACATTCAAAATGCAGCAGCACATGTGTAGGTTAAGATGTAGCACACAGGAATTAGCTATACCAGACACCTGGAAAAAGGCTGAAGACTTCTCTGATATTTTTTTAAGACCAAAGGTTAATTCAAAATGAGACCTCAGCTATCATGGGAGTTCCTGCTCTCTTTAAAACCTACTTTGATAGTGTTTACAATGAGCATTAATTAAAAAAACTAGTGCTACAATTTATGACCCATTCATACTCAAATACAAGTTTAAGTTTTTATGTTCTGAGAAGTATACATATCTGAAATGCATTTTAATTTTTTTTTCCAAAGAAATATGGTTTAAGTTATGAAGAAAGGGTTTAAAAATAAGACAAATAAAGGTTTATATAAATACAAATAAAAAAAGAAGCTCAGACCCAAAGGCAACTGAATAAAAGACAAACATTTCTGAAGCTGGGTTATATTAATTTAGTTGGATCACTGGTTCACAGGAACACGCGTATCTTTCATGGAATTGTTAAAACCAACCTCTGATCAGTATCAAGCAACACTTTCCTCTCTAGAAGGAGACCTAAATCACAAGGCCATAACAGAAGCATGTTGAGCTTCTGCATGTACCAGCATGTTTGCAGTGTTTCATATAGTATATGTTAGGCTTTTCAGCACTTTCAGGAATCCATGGCAGTTTCAATTACATAACTTTGTGTGTACACTATTATCTATGCTCAATCTCACCTTTTGGAAACACTAAAAGTCTATGAATGTGGAAAAAACATTTTTTGGCTTTGGTCTGTAGGAGTTGAGTATCACCCCTAACAGTGAATGAAAACATTCCTAACACACCCACGGATACTCTTTGGAGTCCTTGTGTATACTGATGGTCTTCCTACCCCATATGGTTAACTGTGTAGGTTTGGTATCAAGAAGGAGAAGAGAGACAGGGTAAGTGTGGTATGACATAGTGTCTGTGTTGTTTTTTGACACTTGCACTGCTCATGGCAGCATCTTCTCAGTGAAGCAAGACTCCCAAACACCTGTATCCAGTGAACTCTGCTCCCAGCCTGAAGCCCTGTCTCACAGTCCCTCACAGTCAGCAATTCTAATATGAAGAGTTAACTTACACTTGAGATCTTCATTTGCCAAACACCTTCTAGAAATTATATTCTCTTATTGACTCACTTTTAGCATTTAAATAAGGAGATGTATATATTTTTACATATATATATATATATAGGTACACCATGCATTAAGGAGTTTGTTTGGAACGCTAAGTCTGAGGTTTAACAAAACTCTGGTTATATGTGACTCCTGTCTCTACAACTAAGAATAGATATAGCTTGAAAAGCAGAGTATCCCTTTCTCTGAACTAAACAATGGTTAAAAATTCGTCATACAATTCCAAAACCTGGGAAGTCTTTTTCTCAAGAAAATGCACCATCTCTCCAAATAAACATCCTCATCAACACTTTCTAGGACCTCCCAGAAAATTTTATATAGAAACACATGCTTACTCATCACACCAAGATAACATATACTAGAGAAAAATTTTAGAAAAGAGATTAAAAAGGTATTTGTGACTCCACCACTATGAAAATAAGACGTGACATTAGAATTGCTAATGACACCACAGAATACCTCAAAGGTATCAAAACTTGATTATACCTCCTGAGAGAGGACGAATATTGCTGCTGAAAATGAATGGCTGTGTCCCTTTGCTTCATTAACATGTCGATCTGTTTCTGCAGACGCCTGTTCTCCTCCTCAGCCTGTTCCAGGCGGCTCAGATCCGTGTTGTGGCTCGCGATCTTCTCGTTGTACCGTTTCCTGAGAGCATCGTAATCCTTCTTCACACCCTCCAGCTTGTCCATCGCTGTATCGTAAAGTTTATTTAGTATCTCTGATGATCCGTTTTGCTTCATAACCTTAAAAGAGTGCCAGAAACTCTATCAATAACCTTTGGTTTTAATCAGTTCAATAAATATGATTTAAAATATGTACATAAGAAACAATATTAGAACAAAAATACATTAACCAATTTTGGTAATCGTTCTTTTTAAGTGCTACTGTTACTCTAAGAATACATCTGCTTTCTGTTAATTGGGTTAAAAATCTGCTTTATCACAACTTAGAGTGTACAAGTTTATGCAAATCTCTCTCTAATGGTAACTGCTATGGACACCTATTAAACCCATGTGGTTGTCTAAGTATTTGTAGTTTTAACAAAAGGTAATCACTACTTGATGAACAAGACGATAGCAGTAATTTAGGAAATGCCCACGAGGTGGCATTCACGACCACCGTGGTTGCCAGTATCCTCTATGAACAAATTAAGTAATTAAAACCCTCAAGAGAATCAAATCTATCAGAAATATGTAATACATGCAGGCATATTATTTTAATATTCATACAATATTTCATCTGACAACTACCCATAGATGTTTGTGTTTCAAAAGCTACACATAAAATATGAACAAGAAGAGGAAAAATCCATTTAAATGTGAATAAAGCCTGACCTAAATCTTAGTTTCAAATTAATTTCCACCAACGTAAGAATCCTGTTGCAAATAGCAACACTGATGACAAATGACCAGCAACAACAAAAGCAAGCCCTAATGAGCTTCAGCAAATCTACTTGTTGTTCATTCTCAAAAGGCCAAAAAAATTGCCTGAAATGAAGCCCTATCTTTTTTTATTCTTTTTTTTTTTCTTTTTTTATTATTTTTTTTATTTCTATGCTCCTTTTTTCTGGTTTTGTCTTTTAAATTGAAATCTGGCCCTGATGGAGCACTGGGAAGAAAGAGGAATGCTCTATAAATGCTCTATATAGAGAGGTGCCAGTAATTACATAATGCTAACATTAGCCTACAAAGGTATGTCCCTAACTACCTGAAAATAAAAAGTATTAAAAAAACTAGAAGGAAAAAGAGATAGAAAACATGAGCTCTATAAAAAGTTGAAACCAAATAGAGAGCAGCTATCCTGCACAAATATGCACAAATTGGCTCCTCATCTTCTTTTATGTCTTACATTCAGAATAAGGACCAGTTCCTGAATATGGAAGAACCTGGATGCTTGCAGACTAAAATGAGAGCACAAGAGATTGCCTGCTCTTCATTGCCTGTCATTGCTAATAAACCCCTTTGCTACAGAGGCAAGAAAAGAGAGACAAAGTTCTTCAGCCTGACACTGGTCTCCTCTAACTAACCAGGATACGTAAGAGGAATGAGTTACTGTTCATAAAGTGGCCCTCGAACAAGATTATACTCCGGCTATTTCCACATACATCCCAATCCTCAGTGGATTCAGCAGCATAACCTGCACAGAGGTGGACCCACGAGTAGCCAGTATGCTTCAGTGAATCATTTCAGATAAGCTAAACACATGGTAAACTGTGAGCATATGTAAAGTGTAAATACATACTGATTAAAACTCACTCAAGGAAGCCATTTTCCTGAACACCACTTCCCAGAGCAGTTTGAGAACAGGTTTGAGAACTATTTGAGAATCCAAACAGAAACAAACCACTTGCTGTCTAAAGCAGATATGGAACGTATTTATGTTGCAAACACACTAAATAATTAAGAAAAGAAGGACTAATATACGAGAAACTGGATGCAATTCAACATAAACTTGCTAAGAGAGATTTGACAGAGGAAGACAGAAACACCAGCACAATAAAGAAGGTCCCCCACTCAAAATCCCAGTCAGTGAAAAAGTAAATAGTCCCAGCTGGTCCAAGGAAGACAGCCGTGGCAACATGAGACTTCATACGTGAGCAGCAGAAACTTAAGCTGGTCAGCTGCTATGCAGCAAATCCATGACAATCCTACACAAAGAGTAATTTGATCAAAAGTTTTTGCTCTCTGAGGCCACCAAGATGTATTTTGTTATGGCCTGACAACGAAACAACACGTCAGAGGGATCAACACAGAGTTAGACTCATTCATACGAGAAGTGACATGGACAAGATAAGACTTTTGGCACCCCTTCAAGACACCATGATTCACTCTGACAAGCTGAGAAATGGAGTTACACAACGTTCTCACTGAGAGTCACATACATAGTTTTCTTTAAGGGTTTAATCATGACGTTGACATGAGACTGAATTTCTTTAAATCAATACCGACAACGACACTTCAGCCCCCTGTCCTTCCAGATAATTTCAAACCTCAGGACAGATCCACAAAATACAATACTCTTCTCTTGGAGGTTGTGCATCCCTTCTTTGCAGACTGGGAAACTGAGGCATAGAACAATTAAGCTATTTGCCCATGTTTACACAGCAAACCATTTCTGCTGTCTTCTGAGCCAAGTCACTAAACCATCTCACAGCAGAGCTTGCAAGATAGTGTTAGAGGAATGGATAAAAAGGAAGAACAAATCTTCACTCCCCTTCGCACTAGACCTCAAGCACATGCTGAAGTGCCATTCAGCACATCCAGCTTGCTTTGACCTTTGCCCCTCCTACCCTAGCAAATAATTATTTTGGTTTGCATAGATTTTGCTTCCGAAGCCTAATGTTTGACTTGCAAGTTTGCCCTGTGAATCAGACTACACACGGTCAACCAAGATACTCTGTTTAACCATTCCATGTTACTGTAACAATTCTAACTAAATGATCAAACTTTTCTGTAGGTGAACAGCAGACCTGATAGGACCAGTTACTCCTTAGTATTACTATTGCTTTTTAATTTTCAGAATATGTGAAAAACACTGACCTGAAGACAGCCTGTGACATAAAGTTCTGAAATATTTAATTCTTCCAGTCCTGAAAATTTTGTCTCTTCTTGTTTCAAGTTCAAAAACATTAATCAACCTGTAGCTTTTTTCTAACTGAATAACTCAGTCATTCCACTAACCTTTACGGTGTCATTAGAACAACAAAAAAAAATCCCAAATCAAACTCCCCACACAGATTAAAAAAAACCCATCAAAACCAACAAATAATCCAAACCTCCAAAGGTTCTCAAAGTGACTGTCACTCTTTTTTTTTAATTGTGATTCTTTCCAAAAAACAAACACAGCATGCAAGTTTAAAGCTATCCCTGTCCCATAAAATACCCTAAGAAAATAGTCATCTTTTTAATGACTTTGCAGTTTCAAGTAAGATTTTTGATGCCTTTCCACCCACTTTAAAAAAATATCATGCATATACAATGCTAATGTACACTTTTTCATCTCTGTATGAAAATTCCTTAATGCCACCTCATATTCTATATCCCTCACTCTTTATTCCAGCCAGACACAGAAAATCAATCAGTATCCAAGATGTCATTTTCTCCCCTAGTACCATAAAACGTAAAGAAGATGTTTCAGAATTAGTAAGACATAAAAGGCAGCAATGCTGCACGTTCAGATTTGTTTATAAAAAGGAATCCATCCTCGATCCCTTCTAGCACATCCCCCCCCAGGCTGAGCTCACCTGCTGCTGCTGGCTGCGCAGGTCCGTTATCTCCTTCTGATCCTCGTCGTGGAGTCTCTTCATTTCCTCACAGGACTGCTGGAGGTGATTATGTTCTCGCACCAACTGCGTGTTTTTCCTCTTCAAGGTATCCATGTCCTCCTTCAGCTGTGACTGGTCACTCAGCAGTCGACTGTGCAATGTGCTGTCACGGTACACAAAAAATGCTCTTAGAGGCCAACTTGCAAGGACAAAGTCCTGGACTAATTCATTTCAAGCATGAGTTTCGTACCAAGAAAGCAGGTCAAACTAACTCAATTTTGCATATTCGTGTATTTCAAGCAGCAGGGAAAAAAAAAAATCAGAAACAAACAGGAAAGTATGAAAATATGCAAAAATACACAGTACTCCTAAACTGCATCAGAAGAGATGACGGATTTATACCACTCATCAATGCCATTTCATAGCCATTAAAAGCAGGCAGGCAAATAGAAATGGCATAATATGAATGTAAGATAATCCTCAAGATAATAGGAATTATCCCACTAATCATCTCCACTTTCTCTCGAGCCCCCCAGCGGAACAGCAGCTAACCAAGAAACAGACGAAAAGTACAAAATTCTCCTTGTATGCTACCGTTTTAAAAAGAAACAAAATCCCCCAAGCAGTCCAATAAAAACACAAGCAACAAAAACACACTATGTATGTTTCAACTACATTCAAGCAGGTAAAAAGTTATGAAAGTTCTTCCAAACTTCACTGTGCAAGCCAGAATTATTGAAAGAAATACACTCTCACTTAAACAACTGAGGCTATCATTCAGATTAAAATTCCAGGTAGCAGTCCAAAATTAGACCAAATCATTGCTGGATAAAAGCAGATCAGCCAATATATTTTACTACTGTAGATTAAAAAGAGTGCCTTTTGAATACCGACAAGTATTTTTATTGTTGAAACAGAACAACTCTAACTAAACTCTCACACTTGCTGGTAAAATGTTAAAAATCTGTATTTAAATATATTAAAAAAACTCCGACAAACACAGAGCAATGAATAGATCTAATTTGCATTCTACATTATTTTGTATTCCTTCTTTATGAAGTCAAATAGCAACATGTCTGTACAAAATGACCCAAAGCATTAAAAAAAGTTTCCTTAAAATTAGAACAACCTATTAAAAAAAAAAGCCTTTTGACAAATTATATTCACACAACTAAGCACACATAATTTTTACATGTAGGTTATTAATCTGCTACCTGTTATTCAGATTTTGTTGGAAATGAGAATGCTAACTCTTTGGAATGCTCACTCTTTTTGTTTTTTAAAAAAAGCACAGGGTTTTAAAAATTATTAGAGAAGAAAATAATATTTAACTTGTGTTAAAACTTACATACATTATCATGAGAGCTATCACAATCTATTAAAAGAGAGTAACAAATTACATTCTCTCAGATTATATTCCGCTCTCTAGCCTGACAGTAAAATTACTAGATTGCAATTTCAAATCAGTAACCTGGGTTTTCTTTTTTCATCCCACCAGGACATTGGGGATTTCTATCTCAAATTCCTAAAAGTAAAACCAGCAATCCATACTTTATCATATCAAATGGGCCAGAAATGTTTTATCTGAAGCAGGCAAGCACTGATCTTGCAATTAAAGTGGAAAAACAGCATTAAAAAAAATTACTTGATTATCATGTTTGGTAAACTCTTACCTTGTACAGCTTTACTAATACTTACTGATAAAAATCTGCCTCTTTTGCTGCTTCTTCACACCTCTTTAGAGTCTTGGTATGTTGATTCTGCAGAGACTGTAGGTCTGACATGGCCTTCATGCACTGAATCTTCAGCCTTTCATAATCATGATTTGGTTTTGGACTAGGCCTAGCATGGAAAGAGAATATAAGGTCAAACATCAGCTACTAAAGAGAATGAAAAATTACTATCCAATAAAAAAAATACTATCACACAATTGCTGATACTTAGGTTATATTATGCTTTAATTTAAATACTGACCAGCTTACGTAAAGATGCAACCGCAAACAAAATGTCACTGACTTAAACCTCTATTAGTTTTAAACTGAGATGTAACACCTAATAATGGGATCAGTTTGTCTAACTATCACTAACACAGCCAAAACTAGTACAGAGTGTGCATGTAACTCTCTTCTGAGCAGCAGTATCACTACAGAACAGAACAGTCACTCGATACAAGAACAAGCCCATCTCTGCACACTCGGCTTTCCTGTGCCACTATGTCAAACTCTCAGCAACAAAGCACAAAGCTGCAGTGAGAGGGGCTGAAAAGAGGCTGCCAAAGTCAACTGGGGGTGCATGGAAGCCTGGGCTAGAAAAGGCTTCTCATATAAGCAGCAGCTGGAGGACCTTGTCTATACCTCCCTAGGAAAATCAGTGAGGGCTGTGAGAAAGACTTCCAATGGGACACCAAAAACTCATACATCTATGCTGGCAAATTTGACCTGTTTGACTAATTGACCATTGAATTCAAATACTGTGATCAAGTAATTCTGCTGAATTACACGTCTGATTGTGTGTTACCATGTTCTTTTAAACTATTATAAAGGATTGAGAAAACATGTCAGAATTTACCTCACATTTCCATAAGATAACACAAATTTTGTCAAACTAATTATTAGGAATCTCCAATACAACATAATCTCCAACAGGCAATTTTCAGTAAACACAACATCAAAGCCAAAGTCAGTCAAAAGAAAAATTTCAGGATGACTGGGAGAGAAGAAATTTTCTAAAATAATCTCCCTTGTCAAGCAATTGACCAACACAGATTACATCTAGAATGTGTGGTACTTGTGCGTGGTACCTTTATTTGTAGACTAGAATTGATTTGATTTGTCTTCTTGTTTTGAAGCACTAAGCTTCTAGGAGGTTCTAAATTGAACTGTTCCTCCTCTATACATTCACAGAATTTTTGCACCATTGAATTTTCTAGTTTCAAATGGAGCTTCTGACAGCTGTCCCTGTGTCATCTCCTGGGTCTCTTGTAACACCACAGGCAATGAATAAAAACCCCACAAACCACCAAAAAAGAAAACCAAAGCCTCCGTAAGGAAACAATTGCTTTCTAATTTAACTCTGCTTATACTCATATCACATTTGCTCCGTTGCTGCACAGATCATTCTTCCTCCCTCCCACCTCACACTCTCCCAAATGGCTTCTCTATAAGCACAGCCTGAAAAGCCATCAGAATTTTCTTTGCTTCATACAGAAAAAACAGCAGCATGGATTCTGGAACTTAAATGCAGCTGGCAATTGAATAAAAATGAAAATGGTTTTGTACTATTTCAGTGGTGAGAATTGTCAAAAAAAAAAAAGAAAAACAATGCCAGCCACATCTGGTTCACAGACTTTGAGGGGGAGTGTGTTTGATATGAGGTACATTTTGGCAACTCAGTTGCATCTGGGTTACTGAGTAGTGAAGCCTTCAATTGAAACTCCTCTTTTTCTCCTTTCTCCAGAGAAGTGCTTTTGGGAAAAACAAAACAAAAAGCCCTTCCTTGACTAATAAACAATTAAAAGTCAAAATCATATAAAGTAACCAAATGTTCAAGCCATATCCACAGGGATTTTTTAGGATATTTTTAAGTTCATTGCTTAGGGGTGCCAAAAGAAATAGTATGTTACTCATACAGCATTACAGACATTACTGCAACTACTCCAAGTGTTATTCTTTTAAAATACAAACCTAGTTAGGATAAGTTAAACTCAATTTGAAATGTTCACACCCTTGACAGAATCACTAAAACCCCAAGTACTGATTTAAATTAGACCTTAGGGTGAAGTTATTGAAAGCAGACACCATCTGTCCACCACAGTCCTTAAATGACAACATTAATTGCAGCACAGTTTAACTCTCAGTTGTAGCATTAAGCTTACTGAGACCCATTAACACATGTTCATATTAAAATATTAGGTCAGTCTGAAAGCTATGGTTAAACTTGTTCTGCAAGTGTAACATCCATCAGGTGTATTTCATATATTGCTGAAGTAACACCAGCATTATTAAAAAAAACAAACACAACAACAAGACCATCACAAAAAAACCCCAAAACAACCAAACCAAACCAAAATAACCCCCCCCAAACAAAAACAAACAAACAAAAAAATCCCCAGATTAAAAAAAAAAAAAACCAACACATCACTATAAACATGGAGACTACGTAGGTAACTACACAAGTTAGCCAAACTATACAACGAGGAAGGACCAACAATGCCACCAATAACATCCTCCATTCTACCTCATCTACATGAAATAAAAACCATATGGATATCCAAGGCCTTATCTTCGACAGTGCTGTTTCAAGACTTTATATCTCAGCAAGAAAAACAGGAATATGAAAATGAGGAATATTGGTCAGAAGTCAAAAATCAAAACTGTCCATTCAAGCACACATAGGCTTGTTTAGGCAAGACCACCACAGTTTTATGCTACAATGTCCCACAAAATACAGAAAATTATTATTTCAATAAAGGAGAGGTAACAGTTACTATTTTGGAAGCACCTGTTCAAATATTAACAAAATTTAAAATGCTAGTGTCAAAGGTCCAACTGTTTTTCTGATATTCATGTGAGAACCCTAAAAATCCTTTGTGCTACAGTGGAATTACCCTGACCATAAATCAAGGCCGCAGTGAGATTGACATTTACATGTATCTGATGCTAATGCCAACCACAGCTCTAATTCTGGGGGCACTGCCTACCTAACAACTTGCAAGTGTTATCATTTACTATTGCAATTCCAA
This sequence comes from Neopelma chrysocephalum, assembly GCF_003984885.1. Lineage (NCBI taxonomy): Eukaryota > Metazoa > Chordata > Aves > Passeriformes > Pipridae > Neopelma > Neopelma chrysocephalum. The sequence goes on from NW_020897805.1 coordinate 4,642,018, forward strand.
CAACAATTACAGATTACACACAAAACAGTCTCTTCTCAAAGGCAGTTTTCAGGGGTTTTATTTGTGTTCCAGCTCTCTTCTATTACTACTACGTAAGTAATAATAGCAAGTTTAAGTCTCCAAAGTGCTGCTTGAGCATACGTAATTATTTGGTCAGATCTCTGTTTAATCACCACCACATGGGCTCACATCCATGTCAGTCCACAAGTACAGCATGAGCAATCCTACTCCTGTCCAGCAGGATGGCACATGATCTGATTCAGCACTTCTCAATCCACTGCTCTAGACTTAGTCAACATGTGCTTTGGAAAGCAGCCCTCAGTTTTGCAATGCCAACCGTCACAGCCAGCACAGCCCAGACTACCAATGTGTTGGGAACTGCAACTGTTTTGAAGCACGCCAACGTGATATGTCAAGATTTGCCTCTGCACCACCTGTGTTTGGTACAGCCATAGTTAAAGCAGCACACACAGCCAGGAAAATAAAGCCTGGGTAGTAAAAGTCACCACCCACATAATGATCTCTCAGCTTTCACACTTCAGCATTAACAGTTTGCCATGTCTGGGCTTTGACTCCTGGAGGCTGAAGATTAGTTTTATATGAGGAAAGAATGTGAAACAAAGTAAAATAAATACCAGCAAGTTTTAAAAACCATAGATGTGTATGGGGATGGGAGGAATAGTTGCTTTTACACTGAAGGAAAAAATGTCAACTAATAATCTTCATTCATTTCCCACTCTTCAAATATTTGATTATTTGGAAGCCAGCATTCTCAGTCTAACTACTGTCCAAGGACTACAAATACAATGTTCATTTTGATGAGTTGTTCTTGAAGCTGTAAACATTTATGTTTTCTACAACATACAAATCCTACACTGAGAGCAAAGGATTGAAAAGAAAGAGAAAACTAGGGCAGTCTCGAGGACAGCTCATCAGAACTTTATTAATAGCATCCTGGATTATGCAGAAGATTATTGTGAGCTATAAAATCCTCAGTGCCTAAGCTCTAGTGACTTCAAAGAAGAAATCCCTCTATGTAAGTAAGTAACTGGAAGTATGCAAAAGATGTTGACATTTGACAATCTTTTTCTCTCCCATCCCCACAACGCTTTGAGAGGGTTAGACAGAACATGATGCTCTTAAAGTAGCCCTCAAAACTCATGGGGGGAGGAAGGGGGCATTAAGATGAGTAGCTATGGAGTTAATAAAACGTCCAGATTCTCCCAATTCCAGTTCACTGAGTCAAATCTTGACCTCATCTCATACAGACAAAAAGTTTAATTAACCACCTGACCACATACAGATAGAGCTGATTAAGTAACAACCAACAACAACAATAAAACATTCAAGTTCAGAGAAGCCATGCATCATGACACTACCTCCCAGAAAATCTGTTCTTTGCTCCTATTTCAGATTCAGTGACAGACAATTTTTTCCCCAAGGTTTAAATATACTCATACATGTGCTTACTGCAGGCATAAAGTACCTGCTCAGTGTACCCAGTCCCACTTAAACATTAGCAGATCTTTAACCCTCTAAAATAAACTAATTCTACTTTCTACTCAATAAAACCCTTTTTTACAATTAACTCATACTCTGAGTACTATCTTCCTCATAATATGTCAACACTCAAATTAGAATGAGCTACATAAGACTGGTGGCCATTAACTAACTTTGAAGACATGTTATTTTAATTTGGCAGCACTCAGTGGAGGAAAGCTCCTTACTCTCAACATATTTCTGCTACACAGTTCCCCAATATATGTATACCAGAAAGCTTATCTTCTAAAAAACACATAGTCCGCTCAACAGAAATCCAAACCTCTCTCTCCTTGCAGAAGCACAGGAATAGCTGAGATTTTTTTCCTTTCCTCATTTCTGTTCTCCAGCCAAGTATTCAGAGCTATTTCCCTTTCTTCTCTCTTGCTTTCAAAACACCAAATGCTTCAGCCACTGTCTTCTTTCTCTTCCCACAACAAAATCCAGGAAGCCTAAACAACTTGTTTGCTTTCTTCTCTCAACATAGAGATGAAACCTACTCCCCTCACTCTCACAGAAAAATTGCTGGACAAAGCGAGAACAGGCGTTTAACAGGCAGCTCTGAAACGTGTTATGTCTGAAACACGCCCATCACCAGGATGCAAGTAGGTTACAAGCAACATAATGCAAGCTTTACAGCCAAGTACAAGTCAAGACACTTGAAAACACTACTGAGAACTTAATTAAAATGTCACATTTCCTTTATGTTTACCTGCAGTCATCGAAGGTGGACCCAGGAGATGAAAGTGCAAGTTGTTTACGCAGCTCATCCCTCTCTCGAGTTACCTGACGGAGCTGATACAAAATAGTCTCCAGCTTCTCACTCATCTGTCTTGTGTCTATCACAGGTGGTGGAGATGATGCTTTACCAGTCGTACCTGACAAAGAGATAAGTAAATGGCAATTGAGAGAACTCCTCATAGAACAATACAACTTCACTTAAGAAGTAACACTAATTTGAAAAATCCCGTATTTTTGGTTGCAGAATCCTGTTCAAAAATGAAACAAGTAATGGAAGTTGTCATGAATGAGTCGACAGAAAAATAATTCCAGTCAGATCCCATACTAGCAGAAAAGACCTGTGTTGCGAGTTAAGTTTGCATGAGTAGGTTACTTGCTCACTCATGAACTTAAAAGTTGCCTAAAAGGCAAAGCAAGTTTGCATTAGCAATTGCTAAGACCTCAGGAACTACTACAGTGACACAAGTCATAGGTAAAAACATTATTTTCAATAAGGAACCATTTCCATGCTTCTAAAAAAAAAAGAAGAAAAACACACAACCAGCAACAGCAGAGAAACTGCTACAGCACAGGGGCTCTTTTGCTTTTCTTTTATCTAGCAACATAGACATACCACTCTGCTATGTGCTACAGCCAACATTTATTTTTAATGCAATTCTGTGCTTTCACATGTCACAATTTTTCGGTCTGGTACATCAATTTAAAGATTTGACTTGCCAACAAGTCATGAAAAATGGGCTTCATTTTTAACAACACTGGCTAACACAAGCACATTGCAATCACTGCAACTGGACTACACATCTAATTTCCTCTAAGGGACAGTCATACATTCAAAGCGTTCTGTGGGGCTTTTTAATTCTCAGCTTTCCTAATATCAGAGCTGATGATAATGCCTACTGTCTTCTCAGAGAACAATATCAACAAAAAGATGTCTTCTTCCACTCAAGAGATGACAGTCTGCTATATTGCTTCATAACATGTTGACAATTAATTCAACTTTTAATTCTGCTCATTTAAAATTAAGTTGTAAACATAGTTTTGCTTGTGTCTCTCAAACACATGAGAGCAGACTCAAAGATAAAAGTCACAGATGTGAAAGTTAAAGGCCTAAATCTATATAGGAGATTATTTTCTACCCAATAGAGAAATTCTAGAAATAGTTTACATAATTATACAACTGAAACATGTAGCTGATATATGTATTAACTTGTTATTTTGCTATTATGCTTTTTTTTAATTAATGAAGAAACAAAAGATAGAATAGAAAAATAATGCTCTCTGATCACTGTCTTAAAAAAATTTTCAAACAAAATTATTTCCCTGGTTTAAATGGTAATGAGTTGCAAGAATTGGCTTCTTATCTCTAAACCCAGTTCACGAAGGTACTGCAGAACGTAAAAACTCCAACTTGTCAGTAGAACTACCTGCGCTTTAAAATTCCCACACCAAAATAATTGCAGTGTCAGGGCTATCATACATACAGCATCTAGAATAATAGGATCCCTGGTTTTATTCCTTTTAGCTGTTACTGTAATTATGTAATGAGAATTTATGAAAAGAGACTGTTCTTTTAATCTAACTATTGCATAATAATGTATGTAAATGCTCTAATAGTAAAGTGAAGAAATAAAAAATGGCACGAATGACCTGCACTCTGTAGAAAGACATGAACTCGCATCCCTCAGAAGAATTCTCAGTGGAGGCTGCATTTGGGCTTTTCCTACTACTTTGTTTCACTCCTCCATCCAGATGGAGCCCCTTCATTCATAAGGACTAAGGATTTCACACTTCTACAATGCAGTTATCCTTTCTTTTAAACAAGAACCAGTGGACATAATTTCTATGGCAAGGTTTTACAGAAACCAGTAATAATACAAATGCACTATCCTGGGCTCACGATATAGGTAATAAATAAGGAGAGAAACAAATAGACAGATAAAAAAAGTCAGAATGTGTATTCACTTGGAATAGTTTGGACACATCAATGAGCAAGGAATTTCACAAACAAGCTGAAAGGTAAAAGCAGACAAACCAAACTCAGGTACTGACAGGCTGCATGGTCTTCGGTAAATTCAATGGCAACATGCACATCATCTCACTTGAGCTGACATATCAGGGTATGTGTAACATGGAGAATGCCCTTCTCATCCTTACAGAGAAGTTCAAAAGCTTATGTCATCCTGGGGTTGCTTGCAAGCAAAACAGATGAAAAGGATGCAAGAGGTCAAGAGGAAGGAGGAGATGGATCAGGAAGGCTGGTGTGCTTTATATGGAGAAAAGGGCATTGGATTAACAATTGGTCCATCACTAACATCATCGTTAACTCCAGCAGCAGCCCTGTGGACAATGTCCGCTACGCAAACCTACAGCAGCATTCAACGGCTGTCCCAGGAATCTTTAAACACAGTAAAAGCAGTCCAGAGTTACAGCTCTATTCCTCCACCTCTTTCCTCCCCCCACAGCTTGGACAGCATCTGAGTGACAATCTTCTTCAGGCAAGGAGAACATTTGTGCACACAGTCCCAAAACTGTGCCAAGCAACAAAAGTCTGCTTTAAATAAAGATGGGCTAATTAGCCTTAGGAAAGAAGCTTTGTCACTAATGTGAAGCCATTAGTCTTAGTACCAGAAAGGGTTATTTTTCATTAACTTGGCAATTTTTACAAGCACATCAACAGATATTTTAATCTCTCCAATGGTATTGTCCACGCACAGCATCAGCCACAAGATGTACGGCTGTTAAGTGCTGTAAAAACACAGATCAATGTGATCCAGTTTTTCCCACTCTTATCTTTAAAAGAGGACCCAAAAGTTCATCTTTGCTTGATTTGCTAACAACCTTACATTTTCAATAGTTGTACAGAAGTTCTTATAAAGCTTAAATCAGATTTCTGAATGCTTAAAAAACAAACACATTCAGTAAACACCTTTTTCATCAGAAAAATTGCACAGTATTTGTTTCCTTTAGAGGAGCTTTTATAGCTGAATGCTAAAATCCTTTAGCTACATCTGACATCTTGATGCAGCAGAAGGAAAGTGACCTGTGCTTCCAGCTTTGTATTCTTTTTCCATCTGACTGCCTATTTTTTAGCAAAGTACTTCCCTTTCTGCACTTTAACCACTCAAACTGGTCTTAAGACATATGAGCCTAAAGGCTAAATCTCCATTATCCAAATTATGCCACCTTTCAGTAACTTACCTGCTTTCTCAGACAACCTAGATTTCTGAAAAGGCATTTATTGCATGTCCTGCCAAGTGCAACTCATTCTCTGCTTTGATAAGCCTCACAACTCATTTTTGACAAGGCTGTACTGGGATTCTGAGAACTTGACCGCATGGGAGTCACTCCCTGGCCAGCCTCCAGGTAAGCAGCACTCCACCAACTCCTGAACCAGCCGAGAGCAGGGACGTGTCGCACAGTGAGAATGCACTTGGCCCATAATGCAGCACATTCACTGAGTCCTGAGCACGCATTGACTTAATCTAAAGCACGATTTTGCAGGAATTCCATCACAGGTTGTATAAAAGAAAAGCCTTAAAAACAGAAGCTGGAGTGATCATATCCTCCGTATTATAGTCCAAATGCTGGACTTGACAGAAACCACAAAGATCCATTATGTAACACATACCAAATATAATTCTTGATGATTACTCTAACTGACAATGACTGAAGAGATAATATGTCCACACAGAAACAACTGCTTAGTTAGCTTCATATTTGGGGATGGGGTAGCATATTTTTTGAAGAATAACAGAACATTTTAAGAGAAACAGGTCTGGAAAACAGGTCATGGAAACTGGACCAAAATGTACCATAATGTCAAATAATAATATAATTTTGAGGTGGGAAAATGTGTACCAATGCATAAACAGCTAATTTTAAGAAATGCCATTAACATACTTTGAGTTATAATAAACTCATTAGTCTTTGAGAAATACACTTGCACCACGGATTCAATTAATTCAAAAGGCAATATGTCACCAGATAACAGAATGCCTGAATTTTACAATGATTTTTCTTAAACTCATAAATTTGTGCTCCTTCTTGCTTGAAAACAAACAGGAGACTAATTGTACAGTCAAGCCTTTTTCATTGTTTTCTTTCATAAGAAATAAAATCAACAGGGATGTTCAGAATATTATTTCTTTATGTCTCTGTAAATCATGACAGAAAATGTTGAAAAAATACTTGCAAGATGTATTGCAAAGCATGATCAACAGGGTTTTTCCCCAAGCTAGGGAAGTAGTGAAGAGGAAAGACTTATGCCTGCTGTAGGAAAATGCATTCTAAAATATTTACCTTCTTTCAATAATTTATGGAGGATAGAACAGGATTACATATCAGAAATTATCATTTAGATACGTTTCTTCAGATATGTCTTTTGAAGTGATCTTGAAACAGAACAGAACAGAATTGCAAGGAGGTGAAACAAAACATTAGTAAAACCAAACAGCGGTACACTGAGGACAGGAAATTGAAAAGTAAAATAAAGAACTGTGGAAACAGTTTCATCTGACAGACAGAAAACCTAATAGGTTATGAAAGCAGTGAGGATCATGTAACATGCAAGGACAAAAGAATACGTAGTGCTTCAGTATATTGTTTTAATGCAGAATGTAACAAGCTAAACAGAGCCAGCAGCATCTAAAACAAACTTTCAACTTCAGTAAGTCTAAGACTATAGAAAGAACTGAAGAGTGATTCTGGAAAGGTCAACATGAAAAACAATCTACAACCTAATACTCAAAAATAGCAGAGGGGATAGGGTGGGGAAGGGTAAATACATCAATTCCAAACGTCCTTGCAGAACTTTGCTGGGCTAAAATACAACTGAGAGCAAAATCTGTTACTGTAACCAAGGAAAATACAGTTGAAGCTTCTGGGTTTGAATATATGGTAGCTCCCTGGCTCAAACTCTACCTTTGTCAGGCTTACAACTGTGTACTGAAAGCACAGCCCACACAGAAGTGTCCAATCTGAACTCCAGTGACTATGATCAACCACTGCACACCGATCAAAGGTATGAGACTCCTCCAGTGCTCTGTCCTTCACATCTTCTCCTGCAGGAGTTATGAGCACTGGCTCACCATATCACTTTGCAGCCCCAAAAGAAAACCACTGACACCAAAAGGATTTCCTAAATGCACAGACTGATAAAGGGCCTCAGGGAGCAGTGAAAGACACCACGTTCCAGAGGTGCTGTCTGGAGTGCAGGAGATGAGTATTCACACACTGTATTTCCATTCAAATCAGAATGGAACAGAATCAGACCAACCAAATCTTCAGAAATTCCTCCAGGGAGCTGACAAATGTTAAGAAGATACTATAGCAAGTGGTCAGTTATTTATTAGTAGCTCTCTCACCACAAAAACCCTATTGCCCCTTCTCCAAGACTGCATCAGTATACATGATCAAAGTTAACCTTATAATTGTTACCATTCTTTTTTTTGAAACAGGGCATGAAGTCCAATGAATAATCTTGAGTACTTTTGAAGTGACACGAGTTGAGAGAACCCTCTGCATGACTCATGTCAACCCATAGCTGCCTGAAAATGGACACCAAAGAAGACAATGATAATACAGTAAGGCTATTCAGAATGCTTATTACTTAAGAGGAGATGGTTACTAACAAACACACTGAAAATTAGTTAGAGACCTTAGGGGTCAATCCTAGTGAGAGCTACATGGTTCATGAACAGAGTAAAATAAGAGAGTGAAGTTACTTTAGGTGTGTGGAGGAGACTGCTCATTTCCCAAGTTAAAAGTCTTGTTTCCAGTAAACTAAACTGGTAGTTTATTACATTGGAAATAAATCTATACACAGAATTTTAATTCAATCATCGAGACCAAATTTTACAGGAAAAGGACTTCTGAATAGAGAAACTGATGGGCAAGGAGGTGGACAGTCAAAGGCAATTACTGCAGTACAGAAAAAGATTCTGATGTGGAGTACTGGTAGTGTTCCTACTACCTCTTCTTATTCATTCATGGCCTTCCAGCAAGTGTAATATTGTCACTTGTCCCTTTGTCAGTGTGTGTTAACTGTTGAGGTGTCTTTAGCAAACAAACTTTGTGTTAGTAAAAAAAAAAAAGCAAAAAATAAAATGGAGATTCCTATAGGCTGTTATGGGGGAAATAAATAACTCTTTCAGAAAAGGACAGTGTTTGTCTTTGACTGACTGAGCATCATAAGCCACACCTGCAATTGAACAGTTCCTATGAATAGTGAAAACAATTACTTTGTTATATACAGCTGCAGAAAGTACTAAGCAACAAACTGAAATCACTACAACGTGAAAGGACACTTGTCAAAATGGCCAACATGAAAATGGGGAATGAAAGAATAGACATTGTTGGGAAGAAACCTGCTGGGAGGGTGGTAGTGTTTGCTTTGGAGTAAGAATTAAGGCTCTCAGATTAAGCAACCTGAACTGCAATTAGTGAAAAACTATCTGTAAATAGCCTGTCAGGCTGATAAGTTAATCAAGTGTTAAGCAAGGAATACTCTCAGTTGAAGTCAATGCTGGACAAGCTTGGTGGAGACAGATACATGACCGCATGATGGCTGCAAGAAAAAGGCATAAAATTGTAGAGCCAGTGGTGGTGTTTGTTACAGACTGGTATGTCCACGGCAGGGGGGTTAAAACGAGATGATCTTCAATGTCCCTTCCAACCCAAACCATTCTATGATTTCCTGTAAGTTCCCACAGGAAAATGCAGCACAGTGACCTGAACAGAGAAGAGTAAGAAAAAATACTTATGATGAAAAAGTGATACCATTTGCAAAGAACTGAACAGGTGGAAAGATAATAGTCTGTTAAAAGTTAAAAGATAAAGGTCATAATATGCAATGTGGAATGAAGAGGACACAAGATTGACAGCTGTAATCAAAACAATGCAAAGAGATCTGGCTGTGGAAAGAAGAAATTTATCCATGTGAAAAAATGGAAGGTCTTTTCCATTCCAAAAATCCTCTCATTAGGAACTCAGTATATTTTCAAATAATGGAATAGTATGCAATGCCTTTCTGTTAAAAAATTATAATAAAAACTATTGTGAAGAATCTTCTCAGAGCCCTAGCCTGTCTCCTGCACGCAAACTGCTGGGTTCCATTAAATAACATTTCTTAAAAACAAACAAACAAACCAAAACAAAACAACACCCAAACATCTGTGCATTGAGGAGGGGAAGAAAACCCACGTTTTTAAAGCACTAAAGGGAAACTCTGAAGCATCATTATGGTATTAGGAGAGGTAAAAAATGTTTCAATTGTAAACCATAATCCTGTTGCGGCATCAAATGTCAAATGACTAAGTGCACTATACAAACTGGCTCTCTTTTTTTAAGTGTTTTAGAAAGAGGGTCTTGATTCTGTGTTCTATTCTTCTCCATTATCATGACTGGTCAAGTGGGAGACCAGCCAGTGCCTGTCACATATAGCTCTGTTACTGGTTTCTATCCAATTCCTAAGTGACACTGTTGTTCCGTGCTTGGCACGACAGGCACTGAATCTCCATAAATAATTATTCTGATGTCAGAGACACAGGATTGTAGCTCCATTCAGAGAGTCTGCTGGGCATGGGGAGCGGGCAGAAGAAGGATGCTTCTATTTACACACAAAAATCTTTGTCATTAGCCAAGAGCAAAGAGAAAGGAAATACAGAGAGAGACCATGACAACAGGGATTTAATAAGGATTTAATAGGGATTTGTTCCTCTGGGGGGACAAAGGTGGGGCTGAAGGACAATGGTGGTATTACGCTATTACAGCAGTTTATTGGACCTCTTTCAGAAATAAACCATGAACACTTACTCTCTATACCATCAAAACTACCTATTTTACATGTACAACAAGAACTTTATTAATGCATGGGAAAGAAAAGGAAGGAAGCAAAAGAAAAAAATAAAATATTCTCATCTAAACTAATTGTGAATAGTGAGCAAAATCATGCTGTCACTCTGAGGTTTTATTTACGTACAAATACAAATGAAAAAGGCAAATACAACTACAAAGGAGTTTCTTCTCCAAGGCTGCTAACCTGCTATTACACAGGTGGGAAAACTGGCTTCCACTCAACTGCCTATGCTATCACAGGCACAAGAGGATGGAATTTCATTCTTCTTGCATCCCTTGTGCCCTGCAAGCCCATATAGGCAGGAAAAAAAGAAAAAAAGCTTGGATGGCAACCCAGTACTCAGAATAGACTAGCACTAAGCTCATCTCTGAGTCACATTATGCAAATTACATCACTCCCTGCTCTCCTCTTGTACTGACTATGAGGTTACTGAAGACTGAGAGAACCCCAGCAGATCCATTTGTTCCCCATACAGAAGCTGTTCAATAAGTCTTCATCTATGCTGCTGCTCTCCATGCTTGTTGCACTCTGCTTTCAATGAGAGAATCAGAACTGCAAATACAGTGAAGACTTGGGCACACAACGGTAATAAAATGATGTTGTCTCATCTTTCCCTTTTCCTTTCAAAATCCTAATACCGTGCTTTATTTATTTGACTGAGATTCAGCACGTTTTCTCAGAACTATCTTTTAAGAACAATCACCTTATTTAGTTCTAAGATTAGATATTTAGTTCTAAGATTAGATATTTAGATCAGGGTCTTTTTCTGAAAAATAAGGCCATTGTTACATACATCAGCTTCATAAATTAACTCTGAAACCCAAGATAACCGTAAAACATGTAGCATTATCTCCATTTCACAACTTCCTGGCTTACTTGGAAGTATGATTCTATTTCAGAAAAAGATCATTTAATTAAGAATGCTGGCAGCAGAAACCATCTCCAACAATAGCTAGGGTAAGTAAGACTGAGAAGAGAAGATGAAGCACATGGATATGCACTTCTCTAGTTACATTTACAAACTATGGAGTCCAAACACTACAAATGAAAGATTGTACTCTCTCTCATAGTTTGATGACACTAAAACTAATTCTCTGATGATTTATCCGGGCGTAATCAGTGGCCCCAATACCTTTCTCATTTCTCCTGAAAAGTCATATACCTCAATCTGTTTCTGAGCTGCTTGACAAACAGAAGCAAGATATTAACTGAAACCAGTGTTTTGAGCTCAGGTATAAGACAGATCCCCTATCTGTCCTGTGAGGAAGGTCTACATGATTGGGGAACTCAATTTTTCTACATGTGTGTGTACATACAACTATCAATATCAAACTGAACATATTCTAAAGCTTACATTGTCTGCAAACCATGAGCTATTTATCTTCTTTCACTGATGCATTCATTTCACAGGCTAAACTTACCACTTCCACTGCACAGAACTACCCTTGTGAAAATTATTTCAGTGAGTGGGGGACAGAGTGGGGGGAAGATGTATATGAAATTCCTCAAATGCTACAGCACCTCAGTATTTGTCGGCATTCCATTCAAAGAAGTCATATGAAGCCTTAGGGGAGGTGGCATGCAAGTGCTTTTAGTTATGATGGTTTGTCATTCAATAAATTAGTCAGTATTAAAATAATCTGACTGCAGCTTTGAAGTGACTTGCAAACACATCTATTAGGATATGTTAGTTATCAAGCAATTTTTCTACCGATAAAAGAGACAATAAAAAATATTGTCTCTTGCAAAACAAGAGGGTGAGAAAATGGTTGGGGGAAAAATCATACTCATTGGGGGAAAAATCATACTCATTAATAACAAGTCTATAACCATACCATAAAATAAACATGCCAGCTTCAAATAAAGAATTCCCCTGGCTGTTAATTTATTAAATATTAAATTCCTAGCACACATAAATAATTTGAATAAAACAAAATTATGGAGATTAGTAGATCACAAGTTTTGTTTAATAATAGGGCACTTAATTTTCAGGTTATAAATAATTTTGATTACTGCACACTCCAAAGGCATATATCAATTCTGAGGACACCTTTTTATGTCAAGTACACAGATCCAAATTCAGTATGAACTTCAATGTCTTAAAATACAAACAAAAGTTTTTGGGAAGGAACATTAAAAAAAAAAAATATTTAAGTGTACCATTCCTTTTTAAAATCAGGAACACGGAACCAGAAAGGACCACCTGCATTTCTCCTATCTCAGCCATCACTTCATCCCATTATCCCACAAACTTACTGGATTTCACCTTAGAAGAACTTCCTTCTTTGGAAGGCTCATTTTGAGTCTGCTTGTCTTGAAAATTTAGGAACTTAGTTCTTCCAATTTCCAGCCCCAATTTACTCATAGCAAATTACACCTACCCTTCCTTCAGGTAATAACATACAAGTGTGATCTTGATTAAAATCAAACTAACATGTCACAGCTTCCCGCGTTTTCAGCAAATAGTTCAATCAACACTAAAATCTTGTTCCTGCATGCTGGAGTTAAAAGTTCAACTCAAGGACTGCAACAGATGTCTACCCACATCCCTAAACAGTCAACTGACTTGCCTGGTGCTGTCAGGGAAGCCTACATATGCCTACAGATTGGAACTTTAAAAATGCAAGAGCCTGCATTCCCTATCCAGGGCAAATGGATTTCACAATAGAATGTATTTGTATAAGTAAAGAAAGATGAGGAAAACTGACAGCTAATAGAGCTCTTCCAAGATCATCTTGTAGACAAAACACCTCTAACACCGTTTCTTTTACCTCCAATTTTTTTCTGAGTATTTTGTCTTTCTCAATGATTTTCAAGGCAGACAAAATGAAGCAATTAATCACATGCAGGAAAACAAAAATATTAAAGCTTGTAGGCACTTTCAAAAGTTTAAGAGGCCATGGCCTTGGCTAACATTATTTATAATTTCTATGATGCTTTTGACTCTGACCACAATTTTTACATCTACAAAAATACATACATACACATATACACATGTCTCTATATATATTTATATGCACAGACTTGTATAAACCCAACGTTTCCATTTTTACATCATCTTACTAAGTAACTCAAAGCATAGTTACATCATTTAATGTAGTTACATCATTTAATGTATCTCAGTGTTAGAGATTTTACTGGCAACAACTGCAGCCCATCATGAAAAGGCTCAGCTTGCACTGTACAAAACAAGTATATTTTTTCCTGATGAAGATGGATATTTACATCTTATAGTTCAACTTATTTGATTTTATGACCAGAATCCCAGAGACAACCTTAAAAATTTGTTCTCCCAGTTTCCAAAAGACACACTCAACAAGTTGCTAAATACTTTACTCACCAATGCTGCTCAGAGAACTGCTGCTTTCAGAGTCAGAAGGCATTATGGACAGCACACTGTAAGTAGACCCTAAAATCAGGAAAATAAAGACAGTATTACTTTCTTTTCCCCTTTCCCTCTCCTCAAGCCAAGCTAATGATCCATTTCCTTGATATTGCAGATGTCAAATGCACTAAATTAGAGAGAACACACACCACTGAAGCATAAAAATCTCATAGCCAAGGTATAATTTGTAAATTAACATTACACTGTGCACTGAATAGAAAATCATTTTGGATGAAATGGTAAAAATTAGTTCAGCAAAATACTGAACTAATACATTGGTTATTTCACATACACTGAAAATACAGTATCATGCCTATAATAGGAAGACCATGTGTGACAATAGTCAGAATCTATTTCGGTTTCTTTTGTTTTTACATGTACCAACTCCTAACTCATTGTGTAATTGATTTGTATTCTTATCCTCAAACATCATTCAGACTTGAAAATTTCACTTCATTTGTAAGTAAAATTTGCTTACATCCATTTGCAACTTGAGGTATCTAATTTTAAAAGCAAGGACCTACAAAGCAGCAAGTTTTTTCATGTATTAATAGATCAACAGACAGAGAAGCCTTTCATTTTAGCTATTTTAGAAGTATGCTAGATTTTACTTACCAGAAGAACTAGAAAAACAGGTCCTACTTCAAAACATTAACTAAACAGCTCCACCATTCCTCACAGACAGGATAAACACACCATAGTAAAGACAGGGAATGACTGTGTGCAAAAGCCATTAGAAATTTGGTCCATTTTCAGCACTAGCCAGAATGTGAAACCTGTCCTCACAACAGCCAAGCTCAGATAGTTTCAATCCTTTCAGGAGCTGGCTTTCCTATAGCCCCTCTTTCTTATATTCCAGTATTTCTGCCTTCCTTTCTTCCAATTTCTTTAAGAAATAAAAGCTGATAAGATTATCTGTATGGATCTACCATTGAAATAGACTGAAGAAAGGACAGGCTAGAAAATAAGAAAGAAATCCTAATTTTTGCTTGTCTCCTCTGCTTTTTACTAGAGAAAGACATGACATCAGTAAATACCATGGTGTTAGATGAAGGAAAGGCAAGATGTGATGAAATAATTCTACTAACAACACATATGACAAGCTTGTCACTGTCACAATGGCTGGCTTCAGAAAAAAATCTGCTAGGCATTTTTGCTTCCATCTCCAATATTTGCAAATAATAATTTAGGCTGTATTCCTATTTCATTAAAGTTTATTAAAAGCAAAATAATTTCTGCATTAATTTTTTTTGCAGTATTTCTTGCAGTCTGAACTTAGATTAGAATCATAAGGAAAGCTGAAAAAAACAGATCAATATATTAAACAAAGTAGGACATCTTTATGACAGACAACGTGTACTGAGATGGTATCAAAACTGCGTGGGACTCAAGCAAAACAAAGTCTTGTGCCAAGAAGTGACACTTGATTATACTTGGCAACTTAAGGCAAAATTGCCCAGTTCCTGTAAAAGATTACATAGTAGTTCCACATCTAAATGAAGTTGCACTGATTGTTAGCTGTTTTCACTTCTAAGAGTGGAGAAAGAAAAGACTCAAAATCTCATCATCTTAACTGATTTTTCTTCTATTTATCTTCAAGACGCACTGATCGTGTCTGTATTCTTTTCCTGCACATTACAAGCCTGAGCCAGGACTTAAAACAAGTTAAAATCTGCTACCTGGAACAGAAAGGTTTTGTGAAGCTGACTTCATCAATGGAGAAATATGACTCTTCATCATAATGTTTTTAAAACATTAGCTGAGATTTGTAAATGCAAGATCTGGTATGCATGGCATGTTATCAAGAAAACCTACAATTGTAAAGAGGGGAGGAATCATCTGACCCATTCATAATTCCTCACTTCCAACAACAACAATAAAAAAAAAATCTAGCAGCATTTGTCTGGTTTTGGTTTGTTTTTAAACTACACAGCATATGAGTCCATTATCTGTGACACGTGCCACCTCTGCCATCAGAAGCAGTATTAGTAAGCATTAGAAACAATAACCAGAGGACTCTACACAGTTTCACAATATTAAGATTTGTCTTTAGGTACTGTACTGATATACATCCATGTATTCAATACAGGTTAAAGTGGCATCGTATTTGGCATATTCTGCTTGATCAAACCAGCAATACATCATTGGTACCTGCAAATGCTCCAAGGCAGCGTTCCCCCACTCTATAGGATGCCTCCTCAAATAAATGAATACACTCAAAATCACCCCAACAGCAATTCAGATACACGTAAAAAGGTAGGGAAAAAGGCCCAAGATAGTTTCTACCATGAAAGGCACCAGAACACCCTGTTTACTCATGAGCTACACAACCATGGTATTTAAAAAAATTTGTTGCAAAACCACATGGCTCCAAACAATTTTTCACTTTATTTCATATTTTTAACACTTTGACTGTCCATGTTGCCAAATTGTACAAAAAATAAGTTCAGAACACTAAACCTAACAAGAATCCATGAATGCTTTTTAAAGTAAATGTTGAAAGTACTTCACACCTATGAGTGCACATGCCTTTCACCATTCTTTTTCAAATATTTGACTTTAATATTTTTCTGCTGCTATTCACCTTGCATATTCAAGTCCCACAGTACTAAAACTTGCTACATTTGACCTCATTTCACTGATTTAAAACAACTGCTAACATGTTCCTAAAGCTCAAAATTACAACTTGAAATGACAGGATTCCAAGAAACACAGTAGAACCTACTCATACTTACATTAAAAAAACAACAACAAAAAAACCCAAAACCAAACCAAAACAAAAAAACAACCAACAACCAAAACGAAAAAAACTAAAACTCAAACAAAGAAACAAACAAAAAACCAACAAAAAACCCCAAAACAACAACCAACCAACCAAACCAAAAAGCAAACCTGTCTTTTACAGATACACATTCATACAGAGAGAGAAAATAGCATACGCATCCTGTCTTTGTATAGCAGACTTGCTTTCTTTTTTACTCATCCAGACATAAGCTTTGGATCAATTCTTGGCTGTATTAAACAGCTTTGGCAGGGCAGAGGGATTTAGAAACTGCTTCAGTAGATACTTGAGAACCTTAAGAATCTCACTTCCTTTTATTTTCAAAAATTAGGGCAAGTCAAATTTCTTTGAGTTATTACTGTCTTTATTAATCAGATAACAGGAAGGCCACTTAAAAACTCACAAATTTGGGAAAGGAACTAGTTCCTTAATGTGGAAGCTAACTCCAGGGACAACAGAGAACTGTGTTCCAGTTTGCCTTCATCTTTCACACAACAGCCCCATAGAAACAGTGATATGTTCTTTCTTTGTCAAGAGAGACAATGATGGTGGAGGAGGAATAAAAAAGGAGAAAGAGAGAAAGTTACATGTCCTAAGAAGACACCAACTGTCTAAACCAGCAATATCCTCATCAGCAGTGCCAAATCCAGACTGATGGAATTAAATTATTTGCACAAAATTAAAGTGCAACATTTCTGTCTTTTTAACTTCTGAATTGTGAAACACCATGTAACACTGGCCATCACCTGTACTTCAAGGAGAGACTAAAAAATCCAAGTCAGATAAACTCAAAGTAAAGCCTCCAAAACAAGCTTGAACTTGATACCTTCAGTAAGAAAGCAGTACAAAGGATCAAGTATGATATCTTCTAGGACATTATTGAACGACTTCTGAGAAAAAACACTGTTCAAATTTCATTATATGGAGATAAACTGACTGTCAGAATTGCCATGGCTGCACAGAAACTTCTCATCCTCCTCCATACAAATATGCACACATATGCACGCTCTGCTCATGGCTTTAAAGCGTAATGTATCCAAGGGGACTGTACTGGTAAGACACACAAAACTCGTTGCACATATGCTTTCAGTCCACTAATTCTTTTCTTCCCCCCTTATCTATAATCCAACTCAAAGAAAGCTATTTCATCTTCCAAACTTCACTATATTAACTAAATAACTGTGTAGGAATAAGAATAATTACTCCCTCAGATACACACCTTCAACACAGGGCAAAGAGACAACTATACTGAACCTGCTGCAGTGTGTGAAGAACTAGGGGTTTATTCAAGGAACATTAGTTGTTTCATCCCACAGGATGGGGGTTGCTCTGATCTCAGCTACACAGCTCTTGGCAGGTCATCCATCTCTAAGGATTGCATTTAGATCTGCAGTATGGCCAAATCTTGAATTAAGCATGTTTTCTAAGTAGGAGTGAGCCTGGAAGGAGGGCTTTGCCTGCACAAATCTCTTTGCTACACCTCTGTGTTCAACGATGATGTAAACAACCCTCCATGCTCCCTGGCTGCAAATTTCCATTGTTAATTAAACTGTGCTCTTCCTCCCACCTCCCCTCCCAGTGCAACGACTGCCAGCTGATTCAGCTTCTTGTCAGCAAGTGATTTTTCTGATGGAAATCCAATGCACCAGATGAGAGGGCAGCATGACAAATGTTGTTTTATCCACATCTCCACACACCAAACCAAGCTGACTTTGGCAGGATTCCTATTTGCTGGGGGGGGGGGGGGGGAAGCAACAAAGTTTGATTAAAACCGGAAATTATCATTGCCTTTACAACAAATAAAACTGCCCAAGGAGCTTAGAACCACACGGGTCTCCTATGCTCTGCCTCTGATGCTATTATTTTCTTGGCAGCCTATGCAGCCAGGTTTGTCAAAAACCACACGACATGGTAATTTCTTGCAATTGTGTGACATTCAGATGCTAAATTCTGACCTCATACAAAACCTTCAATCGGGTATTTGCTTCCATCCATGTCAAACTTATTTCAGATGTTTCACAGTCATTTACTTTTAAGAATATGAGTAACTCCAAGAACAAAGGTACAAACTTAGCAGTGACTCTTCCTCATCTGCTTTTAAACATGGCTTTATTACTTATTCTGTAAACTTATTTTTAGGGCACCATGAAAATTGAATTAACATTAAGCAGCTTTTTAAATAATCAAGTAGCTAAAAAATCACATTTTTTTATTTCCCAAATGCCTCAGTCTATAACAGCTTCACAGAAATGATAAGGGTGAAAAAGTTTATTTTCCTTTTCAATGGAAAAAACTTTTTACAACAACCTATTTATGAAATAATAAGATAATAGAAGTGTGGTTTTGGAAAATACAGATACTTCATTGCTTAAGTAATCCTTGAATTCTAAGTGATTAAGAATACACTCTTGTTAAGGACAGAAAATGAACAAGGACTTTGGCACCTTTCTCTGGAACATTTAGTAAAAACCAGCACCGGAGACAAAGTCAGGCTAATTTTGATTTAATATTACAATTTCTGTGTAGGTTTAGATTCAGAAAAGTTAAGTAACCTGCCTGAGGCCAGAGACATCAGTAAAGAAGCCCTGAATTCAGATGGTGAAGTCCCAGTTGTCAGTCATACAATCAGTACAGCATCTCATCTTGAGCTGTTAAAAACAACACTAGACAAATACCTGTCAAATTGCTATTTTCTTAGCAACATCTATTCAAAACACTTCATAGCAGAATAAACCTGCAGACTGACATTTCTAAATATGTGTTCCTAAGTGTACCCTCTCTACACTCATTGCTATAGATTTTTTTTCTTTAGCCAGGAAGCAATAAAATAAGTTATACTGAAAACAACTTACAATCTATCCTCAAGAGGAATCTAAGCTACTGCACTAGTGGTGCACCTCTTACTCCAGTGTGAATTATGAAAGGAAGCAGACAAGACTGGGGCCTTCAAGAGTGGCAGTGAGAAAGATAAGAGGAAAGTACAAGAGACAAGAAAAAAAAGGTGGCTCTTTTTATCTACCTTCTCACTTTTTCATTAGGATACACTTCCTGTCGTCCACATACTTCATCAGCATTATTTGTTCTTGTTTACTGTAACCTGAGCATCAGGCCAAATCATCCCCTTTTCACAAAAAGAAGTGCAGGAATGATTAAAAATCCTGACAGACTTGAATTTGCATTGCTAGAGTCACAAAACACACATGCTGACCATGCTTCAGCTGACAGAGAATTCAAGCTATTTTGCAATGGTCATGATCACAGAAATACAGCATATTCTGAGTTGGAAGGGACCCACAAAGGAGTCTAACTCAAGTGAATGGCCTGTACAGGGATTGAACCTGTGACCTTGGCATTATTAGCATCATGGTCTAATTTCAGGGTTATATGTTCTTATAATGTCCTAAAGAGGTGAGAAGAAGCAGTTTACAAGAGCAAAATTACCATGAATTTTTATTAGCTGGATAGCAGCTATTATCAACCTATAACCAGAAGCAAAGAGGCACAAAACCTTACGATTCCTTTAAAAAATCAAACAATCCCAAATCCAAGTATATCAGGTCAGTTAGAAATAATGCCCTTTGCTACCTTCCAATCTTTTATTTCTTTCTTTGCAATTTCTAAAATTACTAATTTAATCTCTTGCACTCTGTGAAACCACATCAGAAGTGATTAAACCTATCTACTGGAGCAGTAGGACCAAAGATGAAATCATAATTGCTGCTGCTATTACTTATTCAAAAAGTCCTGCAGCAATTCAGGTTCTGAACCAGAAACAACTGCTTTAACCTTTGTGCTTTTTGACTGGGATGGCTTTTAGTTCTAGTGAGCGCACTTTGTCTTGACAAGTCATTTGTCTCCAATGCTGTTTCACCTAGGAACTGTGACAGTGTATGCCCATGCCCTCCTTTTACAGCCCTGAATAGTTCAGTGAGATGGGTGATGATTTTTCAAGTTATTTTAAGGCTAAGAGCAACATACCTCGCTACCATGAAAATATTACCATGCAAACTTAAATTACTCAGATTCTGGTAAAAAGAACAACTTACAGTTTGTAGACCTACACACATTGTCTTTGCTGCTAACTTTATTACAAGAAAAATGTATATTTTTATAGTCTGATGCGCCAAAGGAAGAGCAATGTATAAGTAATTATGGATTCTTTAACTTCACTATTTAGTACAGATGGGAAAAAGCTGCATTTAAAGACAAGTCCCAGTAAAAATTCAATACAGGTAGGTCAAACAAAGTGTCACATATTTCAGCTCATGTGGATTGTACAGGTGGTCCTCATGTTACTATCAATGCAGCACTGCCGTCTTCCATTTAAAAACATGATGTGGCATTACAGCTGACCACCTTATCAAACAAATACAGGTATCATTTTTATTAATTACTTTTAACACAGATGCTTTAACAATTCCCATTAATATATTCTGAGGAAACCCATCCCACTCCACTGGTAAAAAGGCTAATGAATCCATTTTTTCCACTTCTAGTCATCGGGAATATTACATTTGTTTGCTGGATTATGTATGATAAGCCAAAGGAAAAAATAAAGATAAAATATAATAACATTTTCCTTTTTTGTCAAGCTTCCTGAAATCTCAAAATCTATTTCTGTTTGTTATCTCCTTAATCTAGATTACTCACTAAATTATACATAAGAGGATATAATTAATTTTGTTTATTAAGAAAGAGAGATGTACGTTTTCATGAAACCACCTAGACGCCTAAAATACAGCAGAGGATGTTCACCAATCCCTTTCCCTCTAGGAAGGGAAATTGGGTAACATAGAGCCTAAATCCACCTGGCAAGCATGGGCTCCTTCAGTTCTCCATCTGCACTGTGTCCAGCAAAATGTCATTCTGACCATTCACTGGATATTCCAGGTATTGCTGAAGGGTCCATAGTCAGATGATGAACACAGTTACATGTCATTATCTGGGCTGGGAACAGACACCTCTTTGAATATCCTTCTTTTTCATTAAACTTTGACAGAAATAGAATTCCCAAATACCTTCAAATTTCCTCACTAGCTTCTTTTAACCCCAGAAAATAATAGATCTTTTTCCTAGCACACTAACCAGTGTTTAAAGTTTGAAGGACTTGGTTGTCCATTTTGTTATCAGCACTCCTTCCAGGGAAAGCTCATTTGCAATTGACCCTATACGATTTAAGTGAAAGTAAATTATGTTCAGACAATACTCACATGCTATCCTATGCAGACAAAAGCAAGAAACTGTTGTGGGAAGAAGGTAGCAAATACTAGATATTTACAAATGCATTCTCTATCAGCAACAGTTGTCTTACTAAATTTGCCATGGTGACAATTAAGAAATTAAAACTTCTTTTAGTTAGCACAGATATACACAGGGCTTTGTAGCATATTATTTCATCAAATAATTGTACAGTCAGGTAATATGAATGGCAAAATAAAATTTAAGTAGTATTATTACTACAACTAAGTGCTATCTTTAAACTTTGATTTATTTCCAAAATTTAAATTAAAGTAACCACCTAATTAAGTTTGTTAAGAGGCCATGCCATTAAAAAACAGAAAAAAACTACATGGAAGAACAAAGAAAAAAGAAACTACAAGTATTTAAAACTGCAGGCACTGGCATTCAAAAGACTATAAATCTACCAGGTAACAAGAGAAGCAAGCACCAGCTCCTGAAGATTGGCCTCTTAACACATCCAGTCCTTCCATTAACTCACTGTAACTTGCAACTGGGTGTTTCCTCTGCAAAAGCAGTTGGGGACATGCCTGAATCTGTGGGTCAACAAGTCCATAATAAATAAGCATTCTGGTTCAAACTGGTCTTTTTAGGACAAGTCATCAAGAATACACAGGTACCTATGCCCATCCACAAATGTACTCTAAATATAAGAACTGATCAGCTTCAGTGATAACGGTACAGTGAAAGTCACATTGCTTTCCTACTCTGCAGAGACTTTCAAAGAAGGGCAAAGGGGTTTATCATAGTTCTAGCTTACCCCTGCACAGAGAATTAGACACACAAGGAGGAAGGCACCTCAACACAAACATAACTGCAATCACACCACAGCGTTGTGCTGTTTATAGCTCACGGAAATGAAGAAGCCCATTTAGGCCAGTCCTTTGTGATTCCAAGCAGAGGAGTAACATATCAAAGTCCAAAGGCTTTTCTCCACTCTCCCAATACTATCTATCTTATCTCAACTCACCTGTGTACAATTTAATCTTGTAAAGCTATCTTCTCCAAATATCCTGATTTCTACAACCCTAGCATGTTGACAAGTGCCAAACTTCTTTTTCTAACAAGAAATGGAACAAAGTAGTTGGAACGTTCCTCTCAAAAAGCAGCCCCTGTTAGCACTCAAGCAGTAAACCAGCAACTGATTCAAGAAGTTAGTTACACAATACCTCCTCATATGCTGCTCTCCATATTTAATACTATAAATAATAACTGATTCAGAAAACTTATGAGCCTGTTGGTTTCAGTCTGAATCCCCCGCTTTGCTACAACTTACAAACCAGTTCACGTCTACTGCTCACCAGGATTGCAGGAGATGTATCTATACAATCATCCAAGTTGGGACTATGTTTGAGTCTACATCTACACTCAACATACCTCCTTTGAAATTCAAGTTGTGTTGGGAGATTTGACTTTTTCAAACCATGCATCTCTAGAAAAAGTGGTTTGTATTACTGGCATAATGCTCAAGAAACCTCCTTTCAAACTTGAAAGAAGATAGCTTACTCCCCAACTAAGCCCTAAAAAACTAACTCTCCTTATATTGCTCTTCATAGCGTGCTTCAATATTCAGCTCTGATCAACTCTCACTCAGAAAAAAGAAGAGGAAAGAAATGTCTCAAGATGGTTTCATTAAGGTACGTCACAGAAGGGCTTTAAACTCAACTTTGCTGTGTTGTTACAAAGGAAAAAACTATACACACTTTCATATGGAACAGAGCTTGTATCCAAGCTTCTCCTGTCTCTGTTTACAGCAACTGTTACTCGAAATGGTAATAGAAAAGATGTATCTAAGCTAAATCATTTAATCTACATTTTCTTGTCTCCTTGGCAAGTTAATTTTTCCACCAACACTCTACTTCATTTAAAATAGCAAAAGTAAGGAAGAACAAAAAATACAGCTCTTTTTCCTCTTCCTAGTGTGTAGATCAGGAAATCCTGCTGCCAGCAGTAATTCCATATTAAATATATATATATTTATCCTGTAGGCACAGAGCACAGGGTTCTGCTTAGTAAAAGGGATATAAGTCCCTGTTACCTACAGACTTCAGGCCTAAGTGCCTTTCAGAACATCTGCAATTACAGGAAGGTCATGAGAACTGTGTGAATGCTACTAGCACACACCAAGTGCTGCAGACAAAGGAAATATCAAATCCATGACTGAGTGACTGAGACCACCCTCTAAACCCAGACAAACTGCAGCAATTATTCTGTGTGTATCTCTACAGGATCTTTTCAGAAATGTACCAGTTTTCACAAAGGTAGTAGCTTAACCAGACAACTCTTGCAAGTTCCAAGCACTGACACAACCTTAGAAGAGAGGCTGGAAAAGGTAACAATATCAATTAAGAATATATTTGAACCATGGACTGTAGTTCTTCTGAAGACAAACACACAGATATAAAAAAGAAACCACACCTATGCTCTCATTCAAACAACGCAATTAAGTATGTCCTTAAGTGCTCTGCTGTACTGAGTGATTATTACAGAAGTCTATTACCTATGAACTATTTACAAAAATAGTTTATTGCAAAAATCCCCAGGGGTGAACTTCATGCCTCTTCTGGTTACAGCTGCACCACCCACGAGAACTTTTCATCCCTCACTAGAGGTAATCTTCGGCTGTGATGATGGCAGCAACAGCCTGATAACCTCCTCCACTGGCACAGGCAGAGCCAGAGTGTGTACGAGCCAACCTGTCCCTGACACACACAGGGAACCCACAGAAAAGCATTGCTTAAGCTTCCTAAAAGCAAAAGCAACACGTGTAACTAAACAGAACAAAAAGCCATCTTCCCCCAAGTACCAGGGTGCTCATGCATACAAATGCTCTACCTGGGAGCTAAGAGCAGAGAATGCTGGTAAAAAAGGAAGTCATCTGGAAGAACTCAGGACATGCATTCCTCTTTTTGCCTTTTCTCTGTGGGATATGAGTGCTGCTACTTTTCCTTCTCTCCTGGTCGTGGCAGGAGGGGAAGAGAGTGTTCTCAGCCTCTGCTGTGGTTTCAGAGGGTGGAGAGGCAGCCATGCAGCGCTTTGCAATGCTGAAGGAGTTTCCTTGCTTAGACATAGATATTCCCAGTAGCTTCTTCTTTGGGCTTCATCTTTTATGTATCTCCTTCATGACAGACCCCATTTGGAGACTTAATCCATTTTAGAGTCTAGAGAGGATTTTTCCTACACAGCTATGGCATCAACCTGCTAGATGGACCTTTTAGCTTGTTTGCAATGATTATTTTGGGAGAAAGCAACTGCTACTGCTGCAAGTCTAGCAAGTCACCAAGTGGCTAATGACTTACTTAGGACCTTTTAAGCCACAGGTCTGGGTTACCAAGCAAGCAACTGCAGTGAGAGGACAAGGAATGTGTGGGAACTTGAAGTACTAGTGATAGACACTTCCTAGTAAGGGGAGAATTTTTAGAACTCAAATATTCACCATAAGAGCAACTGTAAGCAGTGGAAGAGGGGATGCCTGCAATACAGGTAGTCAAATGCTATTGGCTCTATCAGTTCTGGAAAAAGTTCTAAAGCTTACTGCACTGACAGTGTACCTACAAAAGACAAAATCACAGTCTGACCAGGAAGCAGTAGCATTAGCATTACATGACAGCACACACTGAGGTTAATGGGGTGCAGCAGACCTCCCTGGAGTCTATGGAAGAGACAGAGCCTAAAAATTCAGCAAATGCACTTCATGTCCACCAGGCTATTCCAAATGCAAATGCAATGCCGTAGTCCACTAAAACAGTGACAGGAGAGAAGATAAAAGAAAACAAGACTACAACCAGAAGAACACAATATACTGAACAGCACAAGTCAGAGCTGTTGAGGGGAGAAATAGTGGCCTCCTATCCAAAAGGGGTGACTAAGCCAATAAACAAGTCAAGACCTGTCCTGCTTGGAAAGTCACCTGTCTGTTAGAGAGGTCTGGTTTCCCCTTAACCATCTCTCACCTACATCTCTGAGAGCAGAGGAGCAAATGAGGATACTGCCTTCCCCTCAGCACCACTTGTCAGGCATAAAGGTTGAGTGAGGACAGTTTTAACGTTCAGGTTCAGCTATTGATGCCAGCACAAATGTGCTGTAAATAATCACGCCAGGCGGTCAGGCATAGCAGACTGTGTAACACTTTGCAACCTCTTCATTTAACCATATAAACATCCACATTTCACTGATTCCACATCAGCAACAGAAGAGGCAGTAAAAATTGTGTCTCCAAAGGTAGCCTTGAACAGGCTTTGCTGTCCAGGCTTACTAGCAGGCTTTGTCACCTCTTCTCTACTTTAAGCCCTCAGAATATCAGTCTTCGTTACATCTTCCCCCTTGAACGGTTCTGAAGATACTGGGGATGTTCCAGAAGGAAATGGTATCAATAAAAGCAGCTGTCATCAGGATCAAGTGTTTCATTTTGATTCCCATTTCAACAGTAGCCATGAGAGCAGTAAGGTCAAGGGTGTGCAGGGGACAGAAAAACCATAAGCAGAACAGCAGTGGGTTTAAAAGAAAAGAAAAAAAAAAAGGTAAACATTCATTGCACCTGCTGTTTTCCTGACACACATACTGTTTTCAGCATGAAACAGCCATACAATTAAGCACTGATTAAATCATAATCAAAACCATGCAATGCCTATAAAGTAAAAAAAGGCTTCCCCCTAAAAAAAATCCCACTAAAAAACCTGAAGTGAGATGAATTACAATGCTACTGTATCCGTAAGCCCCAAATATCTGAAAGCCATTACAATGAACATCAAATTCAACTACTCTGAAACATGAAAGAGTGCTTAGGAAATGACAATAAGGACAGAGGTTGAGCAGGATCGCTGTTTAGAAGCAGCACAGGATTAAAATCTCCCCTGTCACGAATTACAGCCATTTTCGATACTGCAACTCTTCTCTACAAGACATAATGTTTTCACTACTCTTTTCTTCACTCTTGCACAGTACTCCATTACCTCCTATTGTTATAGAAGTATTCTGATTCTACATTGCCATTAGATAAATCAAGAATATTCAAGATATTTAAATTACAAACAAATACGTTACATTCAATCACAATTTTTCCACATCCATCTGTTCTTATGTTGCTGCAGGATTTTAATGTTAAGAATACATGATGGAAAAAATAAAAAAGAAGTCTAATTGTGTAATCCTAAGTATGTAAAAGCAAACAGATGACTGGAACTCAGCTCAAAAATTCCATCTTTTCTAATCATATTGTAAACCACAAGTTCCTCAAGGGAAATAGTACATCTCTCTGCTTGGATAATATCTTCCAAAATTGACATTTTGAGTACATTAGAAGATATGTCAGAAACAAGTGTGACTATTAGTTTGGATCCATTAGAAAGTGGTTCACATTTCAAAATCCACAATGCAACAAATCCCAAAAGAGTTTTAATTTGTACCAAAGCATATAACCACCTCTTTTCTTTCACAAATAACATCAGAGGAAAACTTCAGAGAAAATTTAAATTCTTCAACTGAAAAGAGGGTTGATAGCATGTAGCTCTTTAAATAATTTCTTTCCCTTCCTGTGCTACACTTTATCCTGCTGGGAAAATAAATCCTGCAACTTTTCACTTGAAGGGCTAAATTTGCTTTTTAATTAGAGATGCTTATGCTGACTCTGTTTTATTTAAAATGCAGAGATCCTTCCAGAAATATTTAATAAATCAGTACTTAAAAAAAGAGAAATGCACAGAAATAAGATAATTGAAAAAAGTAAGGGAAAAGAAAAAACTTGTTTCCAGCCAGAAGAAATATTTAAGACTTCATAGACTTTCATCTTTTTTGATCAAGACCAAATTCAGATAACCTATGAGAACAACAGAATAAACAAGTAAGATTTAATACCATGAGCACTCCTTTTATTTTTGCATGTTCTCTCTATGTATCCAGTTATGCATCCTGACATGTATGTATGTATGAGTTTGGAGTTGGCCATTTAATTTATTTTTCAGCTTCATAAGGGATGTTTTTCTCCATTCCCCAGACAAATTATCAGAGAGAAGGACTCAATGCACAAATGTAAATTAATACTTGGGAAAACAAATAAAACCTCACACAAGCCCTCTTCGCCCACTCAAATGGAGTTGCCTATCTCAGTCCTCTGCACTATTGATAAGTACAACCATCAGAGTCATGTAATATAATAACTAATACAACAAAGTTGCTACCTTCAGGTAGACTACTAGGAGAAAAAAAAAGAAGTTGGTGACTTGCCACCAGCTCCACATATATAAAACACACGAGCTGATCATTCAGTATTTGCAACTCTCCGAGACAAATTGAACAGAAGCATCCTCCCAGGCTTACAAGAGGCTTTACAATTCAAAATTGAGCTCAGTTTGTATCCAAGAAGATCTGAAATCTGTTCATTCTATAAACATCAGAAGTTTCCCCATCCAAGAGCACAGCCTTGAGTGCTTTTTGGTGATGTCATCAGAAGGCAATTTTGATATGTAAAGAGAAACCATCGAGAAAGTTTTGAAAAATTACACCTTGAAGATCTGAGCTACCATGGCCCTTTGAATAGGTGAGCAACATCTCTTTACTGAAAACCTGTATTGAGGCAGTATGTTGTTTTAAACAAGACAGAAAGTGCCCTGTCTGGTTACAGCACTTACCTTCCTCCTGCTACTTTTAAGCTGATACTCTCTAATCATGCCTAAAAGTGCAATTACTAACCACTTCTATTAATCACTAGACGTTTGGACACAGTAGATCAGCATCGTCTGGTTTTCAAGGCAGGATGATTCTAGTCACAACTTAAGTGTTTTTAAAATGTCATCTCCCCGTTCCTCAGCTCACTGCAAGAAGGGCAAGTATTTCCACAGACTAAATGATCACCCACCGATTCATGCCTGAATGGCAAGTACATGCCCTCTGGCCAGCAAGGTCCAGAATTCATCACAAACAACATGTACACAGATTGGGAACTGGGATGATTTGCCACACACAGAAACCTAATTGCACATTTATCACCTACACAAATTAACAGCAGATACAAATAAAAGCAACATGCAGCAAATAAGTAGCTAATGGACAGCTAAATGGACAGCTAAAGAGAACAGAAGACTCAAAATGTTTCAAAGAAATGATGACGATAAACATTCAAACAGAAAGACTACACATCACACGACCGGACATTATGTTTTTCTGGCACATCTAGTGAGGCACTGGAATTTGTTTACACAAGTACAGTGGATCTTACAAAGCATTCCCCTCCAATTAGATAGGGAAGAAAAATGACTACTAGAACTGGTAGAAACAGGGTAAGGAAATCCACATTGCCATCAGCAAGGTTATTCTTAGTCCATTAGGACTCTGGAATACAATGGAAAGTGACAACCACACTCCCTTATGTTCCCACACTAGTAGAAATGAGAGCCCTAAGGAACCTGCTGACCCCTGTACTATTCTCATCCCTCCTAAGAAGAGGTGTATCCTGTCTTCTCCTTGTATCTCACTGTAGAAACAGATCTAGTCTTAGCTCTTAATCATCATCTTTCATGGCTTTCCAAGTCACTGCTTATCTTCTTACTGAAGCCTCTTTAATTTTCCTACTTTTTAATTTTTGTTTGTCTTAGTGAGAAAAAGGTAAGAATTGTCATCACTGTGGGGAGGGGAGCTCTTATGATTAGTATTTTTGGAGAAGAGAGAAAAGTTCTATTCTGAAGGCAAACAGACCAGTTTTAGAGGACCAGAAAGACCCTGATATGGCCCTTGGCTCCAAACACACACATCATAATCTTTCAAAATATCCATCATCTCTTCAATATTCCTGTTTCCTACCCAGAAATCTAGTATTCTATTTTCAAAACTAGAAACCATGCCTATATCTTCTACTTTTCAAGAAATGAGGTAAGGAAAACATTTGCTCACTTTTCTTTGTTTTCTTTTAAAATATAATACTGTATCTGGAGGATGTATGTTTATCAAGCAGAAAAATTGAAGTCTTCACTGATAACAAGAGGCAGCACACAGACAGGTGGATTGTGTATTTGATTCAATTTACCAAGTTGTATTTTTGGGTTTGTATTTTTGAGTTATGAGTTTAACAAACAGATGTCACTTGGAACAAATTATAACATTTTTCTGTTGCAAGCTTTAGCACAGGACAATAATATGGTGGCTTGATTAATTTCTTTAAAAATAAATTTGAAAATAATTAGAATGTCACTGCTTATACACAGAGGCAAGATTATGTTCAGGCTTACCTTCCCAAAACTATGAACTGTAAAAAAAAAAAATTCCAAATCTCTGTATCTGAGGTCAAGATCAACAGTATGCTAAGCCAAGTGCAGTACCCTACATTCAGAAGAACATGAATATGCACCTAGTGATGACTGAAAGCATTATTACTTGTTTTAAAATTTCAGATTAGAATTTCTGTCAAAACACAGTATGTCCATTCATTGTACACTATACATCTATTGTTCTTCCCACAAACAATGAAAATAAAGAAGAAAGATAACTGATGGTTTTCAACAGCCAGAAGTTTCAGCCAGCAATATTCAACATAAAAAAAAAAAAGAAATCAACCTTAAAAATGGTTAAATTACTGGGCATTTTCCCCAAAATTAATTGGAAGCAGAAAGCTTTCTGAGGAACAGCCAACACAGTAACATCACTCACAGTAGCTCAGTCTGATCTCCAATGGTAAAGCTATCTATAAAACACTGTGCTGTAGTGAGCGACACAGGCATAGAAGAAGAGGATAAAAAAGAATGGGGAATACACTATTTACAATAGAGCATGCTAATTAACAGCAGGAATAGGTCTGGAGAAAATCCTGTGGTGTGAAAGGAAATGCTCACCTATCAAGGAGTAATACCAATATTAACACATTCTTCAGTGTTGTGCTCCCTATGCCGAACTTCCAGGGCACTTGAAGGAACCTCCTGTGTCCCTGTGACTAGAAGGTATAAGCAAAAACAGCATCAAGTCAAAGTAGGGCAAAGAACAAGGGTAGGAGGGATAAGTAGGGAAGTTTTCTCAACTGTGCACTCTGAACTGCATTATGGCACAAGAGCTCTCCTGCCACTGTGACCACTGATGTCATCATGACAGCTCAGCCTGAAACATGGTTCTCAACTGCACACATCCACAACAAGAAGTATATCAAAAATTTAGAAAACGAATCACAGCCATGCAAGACACAATAAATCTCTAAATGGATGACATTTTTTCCATGTATTGCTATTACGCTAACACTTACTAAGTTAAAACCTACACAGTAAAACACAAGTTTGAAAACTAAAAACTAATGTTAGCACATGGGCTTTTTTCTACAAAAAAACTTCCAGTAATCTCAAAGCAAAAAAAAAAAAAAAACCTGGATAGTACAGCCTACAATTGCAATTTAGCATGCATATGCTTTCAACGGGTGTAGTCAAGCAACATTAAAGCTCTAACAGCATGTTTTAAGATAAATAAGATGCATGAACCAGAAGCCCTAAAGAACAAACCACAACTTTTGTTTAAAGAAGTACTGTTGCCTCTGTGTTTAGTTGTGAATGACAGGAAACCTGTCAGCATGGCTTGTATACACACAAAGAAAACTGGTATGATAAAACCCAGTCTGTTACAAAGACAGAAGCTCCAATATGGCACTACTGCGGCTGTTATACAGACAAGCCTATAAAATTGTGCTTATTGTCTGAATAAAAATACTACAGAGGAATTGAATGCAGCAAAAATTTTCTAAGAGGGAACTTTAAGAGTGTTTTTAAACTGCTGACAAACGGATGACATTGAGAACCTGGAGAAACCTGAGCTACAGCTGGAGCCAATGTTCATTTGTCTCAATATTCCTGTGTCTGCTCAGACAGCAAATGCTGCCACCAGAGCGGGTGCCAATTGCTATTTATTAGACTGAAAGAGAAACGTATAGTCTAACATTTAATCTTTTACCAAATCCATGAACATGGTAATCTAAAACATAGCAAAATCAGAATTTATTTCCCACATAAGAGGTATGTCTCATGTAAATTAAGTTTGATGTCAGTGAAGCAAACAGTAAAGGCAAGAGCTCTTCACACTGTCCCAGGATTCTGTCCCCATATTTTGCTGTGCACTGAGAAAACTGCTGACTGTTCAACAGTCTTCACACTAAGGTGACAGAGGTCCCCATTCTGTTTATTTTTCATCAAGAGAGACAAAGATCTCTTCATAACTTGCAGGAGGCACAGCCTCCTCAGAAGCTGAACCTCAGTACAGTCCCAGCAGAAGGCAACAGAAGTGCCCCATCTAATGCTTATTTTCATCCCTAGTGACCTTTTTTTTTGGTGTGGAATAAGAAGCTAATATGCAGGATGAAATATTAATAATGTTTCCACAACTTAGAAGCATGATAATTTATTGCAATTTGCTCATTCTGAAATCTGTCCTCACTACTGAAATAGTACACTAACTACTGCACAAGTTAAAGAACTGAGAACAGGTATTATTTTGGCTTCATACCTCCAGTAAAAGCATAATCTCCTTCATCTGAATGTCTTGTACTGGTGTACATTACAACTGTGTCTAGCAACCCGTGTGCAGGTACAAAAAACTCTGGCAATTGTGTCAACGTCAGCTACACATTTCACTTTTCTCATTAAAAATATTTCTTTTTTAAAATAAGCTCAATTATGAATGAGAGTTTCATAAAAACACAGCAGTCCCACTTATGCCTTCAATCAACCTGGACTTCTAGAAGCTCCAGAATTGATGCTTTCAGCCATGCCCCATTTGACACACACTGTGCAGAACCAACATTGTGGCAATAAATTAACTTCCACAGCAAAAGTGAATTCCCCTGACTTCATCCATAACCTAGGCTGTGGCATGTCCAAAACACAGCAACTTCTACTGGATTTCATGGCTGCAAACTCAAGACTTCCTTACAAACACTGCCAGTACAAACCCTCCCATGAGGAACAAAAAGTTCCACCAGGCCTTTAAAACAAAAAATAAAATAATTGGGGGTGGGGGAATGATGATACAGAAATTAAAACACCATGAGTGAGGATGGTGACCAGCAAGACCTCTTTTCATATAGAAGTCACCTGGAGAAAGCCCTAAATGCCAAAGCCAGGTTTGCAATGCCTTAATTTTTCAGCCTCAGCTGCTAGTAAGACTATATCCTCTAGACATGATTATAAATGAAGGAAGGTATAAATTGATACATCACACTTGTACACTCAGAACTTCAACATCACATTTAGAGGGACCTTTCCTTTTTATCAAATTCTATGTTGACACGACACATATGGAGATCAATGACCTGCTTGAAATTTTTTTAATGTCCCATTGTAGCTATTGGCAACCTGTCCCCAGACATCACTTAACAGTTTGTCTCCAGAAAATCTGACTGCACCAACATAAGATGTCAGAAGCTATCCAACTCGATTACCCGCTACAGGTCCTATAAAACAACAAAAAGGTAATATGGCTGAAGAAGTAATTACTCTACAGCACATATATGATTCTAGAACATATATCCTGGGTTGGGGGTGGGATGGACACAACAAAGACCACAAATATTTGTCTCGCAATGAAAAAAAAGAATTCTCTACCCCCACACGTGGCTTTTAATCGGTCTCCAGACAACCACAGGAAGTCTGGGTGGTTGGGACTTCAGCTGAAGAGTTTCCCATGCTACTGAACACTGAAAAGGGAAGTGGGTTATGACACTGCCACAATCAAACCACTAGAAAACTCTGATTTTGGTCTCAGAATGTTTCACACTTTTTAATGCGCAATTCTTACCAAGAACCACATAAAGTAATGGCTTGATTGAATATCAGACTGATTTGCCAGTCAAAATGTTTTTCCTTCTTTAATTTTAATTAGTTTTTGCCTGTAAATAGCAACTTTTTGTATTTTACAGCCAACTTACTGCAAAGAACGGCTGAAACACACCTATCTGGTGTTCAAGATGCAGATCAATGCTATCAAAAATCAAATCCCTCAGAAAAAGAGAAGAGTAACATTAAGGAATTATGAAAGTAAAATAGAAACATTACTCCAAATTTTTCAGAACCTTTAACCATTTCCTTCCATAACCAAGCAGAAAGCCAAAAGAGTAGCTGACAAAGAGCCCATAAAAATACTCTATATCAATGCAACCACTCAACTTTCCAATACCTTTCAGTGTAGCTTTACAGTAATGCATTTCTGCTTCTTCTCTCTTCCAACTCATCTTCGTTCTCAGCTCCAAAGATTACAGGTTGATTGTACAGAGACTATCTCATATATGCTGCTCCCAAATCCTCCCTACCCAGCTAAGCATTGTCATTATCACATTGCTATTGTTTTCCTCATCAAGTCCATGTTTCACAAACAGGTCTCTGACTGAAGCCAGACAAGTTTACTTAGTAACCATAGTCATTATCACCTGGTTTCAGGTGCTGCCCACATAACACTTCATTTTCCTTATTTCTACCGTGCTATAGCCATAATTGTATTTGTTGCACTCTTCAGCATTGCTTTTGGGATGAATGAGATCAGCAAGCAAGTACTCATGAAATGAAATAAGCCCTAAGCTTAAGTTAATGCAAGCTTGAAAACAAAAAGTCAGAATAAGAAACTATCAAAAAGCACATGGGAAGTCTTATTAGAAGCAGCCATACTACTTTTTCCAAGCACTATACACGTACCAACATGTATTCTATGCCTATGTATCAAGCAATTTAGCTCAGTCCCTGTGATTTAAAAATACAAGCTAATGCTGTGGGGTGGGAGGGCTAAAGAAATTATAGTTACGTACCCTGAACACCCAACTATTACTGGAACACTGGTAGTCAAGCTGCAGAATGTACTTATATTAAAGTGTCAAGAAGCTATAAAATCAGCACTAAATCCTAAGAGCAATATCTGAATACATGCAACACAAATTCATGTCTTGCATGCAAATCAGTTTAAATACAAGTACAATATATTTCATGTGCTTCCTGGCATGGTAATACTCTTACAAAGCAACATCTCTGTAACCACACAAATTTTTCGTTTTTGAAACACCTGGAATCAGAAGACAGTGTGCATATATCAACATTTTTCTGTTTAAAATTTTATTCTTGATACCAGAATATTTATCTACACAGGTCTGGAAAAGACACTCTCAAATTAGTTTTAACTATAAATGAATAGAAGTCTTTGTTCAGGAGTGGCTGAAGAGAAGCAGTTAAAATAAAGAAAAAGGAAAACAAACAATCAACAAAAACAAACAAACAAAAAAACCCCCAAAAAACAAAAACCCAAACCACTTAACCACTTTCTAGTAAACTTTTACAAGAAACATCACTGGTATAAGCTAAAACATAAGCAGATTCCCTGCAGTAACACAGACTGAAAAGTTTAAGTCTGCTAACCCAGCCAGGAACTACTACTACTATTTCAGGCACTACAAGCTGTGCATATAGCACAGAGCAGGCACCTTCCCAGCCAAAACCAAACAAAACACACTGCAAATATTCCCCGGACTTTGTGCTACTAGTGGGAACGTAACCCAGAGTGCAGGCTCTGGTGCCGTGCAAGGCAGGCCGGCAGCGCTCGGTCCTTAAGCAGCGTGACCAGCCCGGGCACAACAAAGGGCTGTTGTTCCAAGGCAGCAGCAGGGCAGCAGCTGAACCAGTTGGCCCAGTACCCTACCGTGGTCTGTGGGACATCAAAGGCTGGCTGTGACCTAAGCAGACAATTAGGATGTGTGGGTGTAGAGTTACAGAGTTCCAAGAGGTCACTCACGGATGAATTTTAGCACTGCAGTACAACCCCTTTATAAAGCAGTATTATGGGCTTTTTTGCGCAACTAGCCTTCAGGTTGACCCCAGATCTAGGGAAATTACTGCAACACTGCTTTTTTTTTTCCCTATATAAAGTTTACTGCAAAAATTAAAGTGCAATTCCTGAGAAGAGCTAAGCAGCTTAAATATATGTATAACAAATTTAGTTTGCAAAGGACAGAACCGTGGTTCTTTTCTCTTAAATAATCAGGAAACCAAGTTAACCAAGACACTGATGAGGAAGGGGGTGAACAGCTGTGGAGTAATTAGCAAGGACAAAAATCACACCCTATTGCCAAAGACACTCAAGCTGCAGCAATAAGGTACAACACTCCTTTCAGAAAGTATAATCAGCACAAAGTAAGGCTTGTGAGCTCTATACATATGCCATAAACATAAATTCAAGACATATCTCCTTACAAAGAAGCCCAGTTGTGCTTTCTCCTCTGTTGAAGACACCACCAACATCAACATCATCTATCCCACTACATGGCACTGCCCTTCTCAGCAGCTCAATCCCATGGTTCTGTCCCGGAAGGACTATTTCCTCTCTGTAATGCTGTTCCCCAAAACACAACTTTCCTTATTTACCCACCAGTTCTATATGTGCATGCCAGACTATTAAAGACAGACCTGAATCAAGAAAAAAATAGGG
Source organism: Neopelma chrysocephalum (assembly GCF_003984885.1). Taxonomy (NCBI): domain Eukaryota; kingdom Metazoa; phylum Chordata; class Aves; order Passeriformes; family Pipridae; genus Neopelma; species Neopelma chrysocephalum. Next base: position 4,677,979 of record NW_020897805.1, read on the forward strand.
CTGAGATCACAACACCCCTATACAGAATCACAGAATATTCTGAATTGGAAGGGACCCCCAAGGATCATTGAGCCCAACCCTTCGCCCTGCACAGGACCATCTGCAAGAGTCACACCATGTGCCTGAGAGTATTGTCCAAACACTTCTTGAACTCTGTCAGGCTTGGTGCTGTGACCACTTCTCTGGGGAGCCTGTTCCAATGCCCAACCACCCTCTGGGTGAAGAACCTTTTTCTCATCTCTAACCTAAACCTCCCCTGACACAAGTTCAGGCCACTCCCTTGGGTCCTGTCATTGGTCACCACAGAGAAGAGATCAGTGCCTGCCCCTCCTCTTCCCCTCACAAGGAAGTTGTAACTGCAATGAGGTCTCCCCTCAGACTCCTCCAGGCTGAACAGACCAAGTGACCTCAGCCACTCCTCATATGGCTTCCCCTCATGGCCCTTCACCATCTTCATTGCCCTCCTTTGGACACTCTCTAATAGCTTAATGTCTTTCCTATATTGTGGTGCCCAAAACTGCCACAATATTCAAGGTGAGGCTGCCCCAGTGCAGAGCAGAGCAGGACAATCCCCTCCCTCAACCAGCTGGTGATGCTTTGCCTGATGCCCCCCAGGACCTGGTTGGCCTCCCTGGCTGCCAGGGCACTGCCGACTCATATTCAACTTACCACTGACCAGGACCCCTTTCCATGGCACAGCTTTCCAGCATCTCATTCCCCAGTTTGTACATATACCATACCAATCTTTTAATCACACAAAGAGAAAAGTTCTTAGATGATGCAGTAGTAAAAAAAAAATCATATTTCTTTCTTCTTCACTCTTAGTATGGCCCCAGCAGTAAGGCTACAGATCACTTGCTAATCAGAGATTATCTTGAGTCAGCTACCCTGAAGAGTCATACAGCCTTGTGGCAGATCTTCATGCAATCCTAGACTTGAGGGTTCACAGTGACCACCTCTGAACAGCTGTACAACACTCTACCCCGCACATCAGAGTTACTTGGCTTTATTTTCCTTCTGTGGTAAAACACAGACCTTGTGTACATTGCTATATAAAAGTGTGTACATTGTGTACACAAAAGTTTCAAGTAACACTGAAACCCTGAGTTCTGAAAAATTTCTTCAAGCTTTTGCTTCAGTCCAGCATCTTCCTTCTATCATATGTAAGATGATTCCCCTGCAGAATCCTCAACAGGAGCAAGGAAGCGCTAAACCTTAGCATTTAACTTCCAAATGCTGCCAAACTGGAATACAACTCACACTATGAGAAAGCAAATTTTGTTTGCAAATTATTGTATCAGGAACTCAGGCACTGGTTTAAAAACATTAGGGTCATATTTAATCATCTTAACTCATGTAAGCAGTAGTACCTTTACACAACCCAAGACAGGAAGTGGTCTCTTGCTTAAGAGGAGCATATGCTTATGCACCTTGTTAAAGTCAACTGCACCTTTTAAGTGATGCTGTTTAAGGAAGGTCTATTAGGAAAGTCTTTAGAACTTCCTCCTTTTTTTTCTTCCCCCTCTTTTTTTTAAGACCAAGGAGGTTATCTTACTGAAACATACTTCACCAGAAGAAAAATCTCCTGGGACCAAACCACTGTTTTTACAGAGTTAAAAAAACCCAAGCAAACAAACAAAAAAATCCAACATCAAAACAGTTCTAAAGTTACATTGTAGCACTTGACATTAAATTAACCCAAATAAAGCTTAACTGTGAATTTTCCTTCTTTTTCTCCTCTTACACAAATCATTAGAGCAGACACAATCTCTCTATTAGTTTTCACCAAAACGCATCCTGAGAGTTCCCAGAATATGGTAAATGTTAACTCCTGTACATTTAAATAAATTCTTCCAAACCACAACTTCTAGAAATAGATCCATTTCAGTTGGGACACCACCAGAACATAAGAGTTAAATGCAACAGCCTTACCATAACAGTTCAATCTTAGTAATGTAGGTTCAAGAACTGAACCACGTATTTCTAAAAAACATTATATTTTCCAGAATAAAATGTGATTTATTACATTAAGTAAAATATTTTACACCCAACACAAAGGGATTTGGTATATTCATATTAGAGCTATGTTCAACAGCAGTAAACCTCAAAACATAGAACAGCACTACTTTTCATAGCATTCAATAACCTTTGAAATGTTACCGTGAACACAGAAAAGTCATTTCTACTTGCTTTTTCCTCCTAATTAAAAAGCCAAAGAGCAGTAAGCAAGATGACAGAAGCCAAGAGTAAGATGAAGAGAGAAATAAAGCAGATGGCATGCAAATATATTTATATATACCTAAGCTATTCCCGAATTATGAAAAGAGAAAGATCAAAATCTTTTCATTTGCCCCATAATCAGTGTTCTTTTCTAAAAGAGTTTTCAGATATTTTTATGTAAAGTGGATTGTGAATTCTAATTAAGATATAGCTGTAAGCCAGGATCCTCCGTCACACAATTAATCTTAAATCCAGCCCCCAGCCAAGCAGGGTACAGATGGAGATAGACAGATGTAATTACAAAGTCCATCAGCACTAAGCCACCGGGAGAGGTTGCAGGCTTTCCTGTATTTCTTCTTTGTACAGGGTGGTAGGCTATTTTTGTCAAAATATATCAGGAAGACACAGCTACTGTGATACAGTCACAGCACTTCAATATGACCTTGAGTTTCCATCATATATTTTAAGGCACTAATTTTGAAAAAAATTACAATTACACTCCTATTTCTGCAGGCTACACTGCCTAACAGAGCTGAAGTAGGTATTGCATTCCCAGCTTCATTTCTGTCCTTCAAGGTAAATTCCTCCCTTTTCTGCTTCAAACCTCTCCAACTGTAAAACTCCATTTTACCATCATTCTGAAGCTGTTAAGTGAGATTAATTGTTGAAAAAACATGATTTTGAACATAAATTCTAAGGGAAAAAAAAAAGTTGTAACACGTGATCTGCTCTGACATGGTGTTAGCATGCACAGATTAGTTTCCTCCAAATGACAGAAACCCTCTCCACACGTCTTCAGCTCATTACTGTCACCAAAACCCAAGCATTCATGGAAATTCACAATTTTTGCCAATATTGAGAAAAGATACAAAAATATCCTGTTTCATCTAAGAATCAACTTCTCATATGAAAGTGAAAGACTCAAAGGACAAATTTTGTAATCCTATGTCTAAACCTAGTATAGCAACTCTGATTCAACTATACTCCTATAATTTCTTACAGCAACAGCATTGAAGAAGAATATCCAATAACAAGGCATAAGACATGTAGTTTGACATTTTCCACTAACTGGAAACCTACAAACAGTTTCTGCTTAGTGTCTGAAAACAGTACTAAGATTGCACATTTTAAATGTTATTGAGTTTCCATTTAAGATCTGCAAGTAGCATTGAAGCACAGCAAAAAAAGAATATTCTGTCTTCATATAATGCAGTCAATTCACATTCCACCATCATACACGAACCATTTCCTTATCTGAAAGCAGCAGCCAAGATTAACAGTAAATTTGCATTAACCATTTTACCATGGTTATCCCACCCAAGCTGGGGAAATCAGCTACATCTCCCATGCCCTGCAAAGGGCTTTCTTTATGAGTTTTACACAGGAGCTGAAAAAGCAAACATGAAATAGATACATGTAATGGAAGTCAAACCTGGTAAAACATTCAGAGGCAGATTCTTAGCTCTAGGGCCATGAACTGACAAATTTAAGAACAAATTTGAGTTAAGGGTATTCATACACATTTTCAATTACAAATCACTGCAGATCTGGCCATGCCCAAGTCCCAGACAACAAACATCCTGACCTTTAACTTTTGTGTTCAAACTGATATGCCAAAACCAGACGTACTTCACTAGAGCAGCAACAACTATAACAGTACTGGTAAATAAAAATATGTGTCAGGGAATTCTTTGTGCAAACTCTAACTAGTAGTGAGGATAATCTCAGCTAACTTAACTGACTTTGTATCAAACCAACTAGGAAAAGCTCACAATTGCCATCGCAGAGGAAGTTCAAGTTTTCTCTCTATTCTCTCAGCTGCCCTCTCCACCTCTCAGCCCTAAATCTCTAGAGAGCTCATCATCACTGCACCCTTGCTACAAAGCAGAAAGACTCCATGCCCAGGCTGGCTGGTGTGCTCTCCTCTGACCCAGCGCTCATGGAACACCTGATTTGCAAGGCAAGTTGAAAACAGAGTTAAACCCCACTGCTAACCCGAGCCCATGAAAGGTCACCTAGCTCTGCCAACAAGCTCAGGGCTTAAGCAAGCATATATAATTGCCCACGATATATTTTTTCCCCCTTACAGAACTCCACCTGATTTTCATCATGAAAACAGTCCTTGCAATAAGTTGCTCGTACTTCATTAACAATACATTATTCCCATCCTGCTCTGAATACACATCGCTTTCCCTCTTCTCCACAACAGAAGTCTCTGGGTCCTTCAGAGGTGATCATTCCACTAACAACATTCTCACACCTACCTCCATGATGTTTATCCCTTATTTTTGCAATAGGAAACTAAGGTAGAGCAATTAACATCAGTAATGCTGGATGTTCAGCTTAGACATTCACAAAATGGCTGAAATTAAATTAGCAGAAGGCGGCTAGCAAAGAAAGCTTCTCTCTAAAGTGCCATTTTTAAGAAACATTATTTGAAGCTGAAATTGTTTTTTATACTAACATGAAATGTGCATTTTTAGTTTAAGCATTAGCAGGTTCACTCTTAATGAAGCTAGTAATGAACACAGAGCTAGAGCTGTTTAGAGACTCAGAATAACAGCTTTTCCCCATGATGCCACTTCCCAGACAAAAATGCAGACCCGCACCATATCTGACAGAGACAACAGAATGAAACTTGCTAGGACTCAAAGTTACTTTATTTAAATCTTATTCTTGATCTGAAAAAAAATTATAGGGAAAACTATATATATATATTTTATTATTTTCATTATGATAATTAATCCATGCTAATGAAAATTAGTCTTCGGGTAATTCCTGTTTAGGGAGAATTCTGTAAAGTTCTCCAGGCTGATATAAAATTAAGACAAAAAACCCACAGAGCATTTGCTTTGAAGTGAGTTTTCAAAAGAAGGAAAAAAAATCATAAGTTCAGAAAGACCTGACAGGAATAAGCATTTTAGCAAACCCCAATTTTATGTTCAGAAGGCTGCTGATATACATATTTAAGATGTACTTATTAAAACACCCACAAACAAACCAAAAAAAAAAAACCTGTTGGAGCAGAAAGACTAACTTCCATAATTCACTTCTGTCCAGCATAACAAGTGAACTCAAGAAAAGTTTTATTTCTTTAAAAAATTTCAAAAATCCTTTCAGGAAATGCCTAGCCACTGGTGTACCCTGTAATCCGATCACCAGACACAGACGATTCATTTCCACTTCCCAACATGCCACACCACTTATTACCTTTATTTATAAATGCTCAGAACAACTTTGTTAACTAAAATACGTTCATAACATGAATATCACACATTTGTGTTTTATGGAATTTCTTCAAATCAAAATTTATTTCATTTACAGAAAAGTATAACTTCTTTTTGAGTCTCGCTGAACAAGCTGTCCTTAATATAAGAATATTTCTTAAGGGAATGCAGAAGTTTTTGTCCTATTAAACTCTTTCTTATATGTTTAACTTCTACAAACCATAGAGATAACATTCAGATAACAGGTCCCCTACCATGATGGAAAGACACTGAGTGCTCAGTGGGGAAAGCCGAGAAGCCTGTCTTCACAATACACCACACGTAAACTGAAAAACACATGAGGACAGCAGAAACTAGAGAGCAGAGATTAGCCAGCCAAATGAGACTTCACTAAATAAGTTAACAACGTTCTGTTGAAATTATTAAGAAAATTAAGCACACTGGTGATTTTCTGAAACAGATCACATAAAATGCAGATACTACCCACATCAGATACTAGTGAGAATTGCATCAAAGGCCAAGGCCTTGTGATCTAATCTACAAGGTCAGAAATCCTACAGTCCCAATGATGCAAAGTCACCTTCTCTCACTGTCATAAGACCAGGGAATTATTCTCTAACATTTACCATCTTTTACAAGCTACTAATTCACCACAATGTCCTATAAAATGGTTTCAGTGATTTCTGTGGGTTCGTGTCTTCCACAGTAATAAATGCATGCAATCATACTTCAGCAAAGCCTTTAGTTTTGGGATGCATTGTAAGAAAAAGTCAAAATATTTTGATAAGAGAAAGCTAGTCCTTAAAAGTCTCATCTACTTTCAATATAAAGATTTTTTTTTCCCCCAAAAAAAGCATTTCTCATTACAGAAGAAGCATCTATTAAAAGTTTCCATGCAGAAATGTACACATACAATGCATTTGATGACAAGAATTCACAAAACTTTTTTATGTGGATTCCCTGCATCAGCTACTACAACCCTCACATACGATCTGGCTTATGTGCTCATGAGAAAGCTACACAGATTCAGAGCAAAACCAATAAACTTGACACTGTATCGTTGCAATGCAGACTTGCAGAGGAAAACAAAGAACCTTCCAGGGGTGCTGAGCAACGCGCAGTGTAGCGCCCTGAAATTCCTTACAAGAGGGCACAGGGTAGCACAGAATATGCAGCAAATTGCTCATCACTGTAGCCAGGCAATAGCTATGCTACAATCCTTCCACTTTCACCAGTTTACCTTTACCTTCTGGTTATCACTGGCAGGAAGGAAATCAGAGCCCCCAAAAGACTACAAGTTCAGCACCAAAACCATACTAACAACCTGGCATTCTGCAGCACTTCAGAAATTTGCTAAAATTAACTTGAGATTTGACATTCTAGAAAATATAATGGAATACTCCCGACAAATGAAGTTTTATGCAAGTCATGTATGCACAGCATATCACTGAAGATCAACTCAGCCAGAGATAGAAAAACAGCTCAGCATTTACACATTGTGTTTTCTTCCAGTCCAGCACACATTACACACCGGTTTCAGCCGAACAATGCTGTAAAGAACAGGACTGCCACCAGCCCTGACAGCCAAATATTTCTTGCCTGTTTTTACTGATTTTCATATTAATACCAATACTCCTGGTGTCCTAACCAAGTCCTAAAATCCCAAGGCAGAAAGTATCTCTGTCCTCAGTATCTGAAACTACTTCTCAGAGTTACCAAAGAATGTTCTGCTCGGTCAAAACACTGCTCTGACACTTGCAGCAAAGCAGCCCACGAAATATTTCTGACTACTGCAAAGATGCCAGAAAAACAAGAAAGGTTCATGAACCAGGGTAACAAATGAATATATTTGAAACATGAGCTAATGTAGTATACCTCAAAGTGCTGGCCTACACATTTTCAAGGCCAGTGATTTAGAAAAATAACTCACTATATATCTCAAAGTTCATGTCTGCAATCTATACCTAAGTCAGCAGGAAGGGAAGGGGGGTTAACCCATTAAGGCAAACTAATCAGACCCTTAACCTAAAGGAGTCAATGTAACTTACAAAAAGTGTCCTTTCCTAATATGCCCTAATGGCAACTAGAAGTCTCAAAAACCTCAAAAAAAAAGTACTGCTTGGGCACTGTCAGAGCAGCAAAGGAAAGCTGTGGCAGTACATCTAAATATAGAGGAAAAAACTAGGCAGTCTGAGCATCCCAAGGTCCATTGCCACAGAAAGCAGAAAAGGGGTTGAACAAGAAAGTTACACTTCTATTAAAATGGAGGGAAAAATACCAACACTTCAAGGTGAAAATAATATAATTCAAAGTGAAAGCCCTCTTGAGAATAACTCTTCTGTGGTCTTGAGGGGGTTTAGTATTGCATTTTGTGATTTTATTATTACTAAAATTCAGGTACACCTACAGTATTCATTCTGAGTCTACCCCTGCTCCAGAACTACCTGATGGAGCAGCTGACAACAATAACCAGTTGATCAATCACAAGGGAAAGCCTACTGTTGTTTAAGGCTTTTTTTGTTTGTTGGGATTCTTTTCCTTAGTTTTTATTTGTTTTGTTTTTCTTTCAGACCATGGCTTTTTATATTATTGTTAGCCACACCTACTGAAGTCAAATGGCCTTTAACAAACTGAAAAAGCAAATCTGTTAAAAATAACACACCCTATCTTCAATTAAAGGTTAAGTGAACTCTCAAATAATATCAGTCTCGGAAAGGAAAATCCAGACTGGACATTCATGACTATTTTAAAGACTGAGAAGTGAAGTTAGTAACAGAATATTTAAACAAACACACACTTGCACACAACCTAAAAATCACATCATAATGATCTAAAAGTAGACCTTCTTAAAAATCACTGCAAATGTTCACAAGATCATGCATTAAGTGTTTAAGAGAACTTTAAAACTGCACAACAAGATTTCCTGAAAAAAGTCATTAAAAAAAAAACCTGTCAATCTTCTGTCAACTTCTAGTTGAAGAACTCCCAACAACTCAATCAACCCATCCTTCTGCAAGAAGATCATAATTGTAGAAGGCAACCTCAGATTATATAAGTGCTCCAAAAAGAGCAAGATCACATGGTTACCCAAGTCTCAAAACTCTCCCTAGAGTGAGTTTTCCACAAAAGCATGCAACAGGAGAAAGCTATCTACAAGAAAACCAAATATAAACAAGAAACAGAAACAATAAAGAAGACATAGTTTCATACTTATTAAAATAAAACATGAACATCTATGTAATGATTTAGGCAGCTGTGTTTGGTAATTTTGATACTTTCTCCAATCCAAAAGTTCAGATCCTTTTAAAGAAAATAATTTTCAAGAAAACCAACAGACTTGTTGGTTGGTCTGTCTCATAAAAAAGGAATATACTTGAAAAAGGATTTTGGTGCAGCAGCATCCAAAGAACATAGCTCACTTATGCTCAGTGAGTCCAGAATTCCAACTACATTTTATATCTATCATCAAGGAAAATACCTCTCTTCCTACATCACAGGTATCTTTTCCCACACAAACTCCATTTTGAGCACTACTGAGAAGCAAACAGCCATCAGCCTCACTTTCTGAGGCACAAGCAGTACTTTACAGTAGATATTGTCTAATCCAAAGAGCTTAGTATGCAAGGCCTGGACTCTGCCAACTTTTGCACATGCCTAACCTGATGCATATAAATGGGGATTACTCACATGCTGGAAGGTAAGTGCATGAATAATAAGCATGTTCATGAATCAGCAATTACGTGCAGGTAGAATAAAAAGCCAAAGTGAAAGGAGATGAGGCACAAGAGGCAAGAAAGTTGTCACTAGGCATTAATAACGTAAGTGTGAATGCTCCCAACCAGAGTTTTAGGAAAGCTAATTTAGAAGTAAGTTTTAAAAAAATTGGCTTTCAGGGTTTCGAGGTGGGGAAGAAAAGAGTTTTTTTGGTTTATCATCCAAATACATAATAAATTGTCAACTATATAAAAAGATTGCCAATAAACAACCCTCTTTACCCAAACTCCCCAACTCTCCAGCTGAAACACTTAATGATTTTACATTCTTGCTTCCTTGCTCTCTCCAGCTACAGGTCAGTTGCAGGTCTGAAAATCTTAATCAGGGTGATATGGCCTATTTAAAATACAATTCCTTCATGAGCCAACTAGAAGAATATTATGATTTTCTCAAATACAAAGAGCAGCTCTCCAGAACAAACTTGTTAATGCTGTGAAAAAGCAAACTGCTGAGCAGTTCAACCAACAAACTATGAAATTAGAGGTTTTGGAAGCTGTCAGGAAGAAGAAGGTGGCACTATATATACAAAATAGGCTGCTCCTAACTTCCCCTGACACCAGTTTGGATAAGAGGGGCCTTTAAGTTGTAGCAGGTTATTCTGTATTGCCCAGTAATCATACATGGTCAAGAAAAACATCCTTCAGTGTTCCCCCCAAGTGGCCAACAGCCCTCAATTCCAGGTACCACATCTGCTGCCACCACCTTCTGAAGCCTGTATAAGGTTCTTGCACAACAGCTTACAACAGGAGTTGCCAAATTTAACCTGACTTGTTAGCTACAACATCAGGGGATGCTGGTATTACCCTTTCATCAACACATCTGCCAGTGCACCACAACCTATAACAAGCATATAAATACACCTATTATACATCAAACATTGTGCACTAGGTATTTTGAACTGGTTTCTAAGCTACAGCACCATGGACCTCCGTCAATAATTTAGTAATTGTGTCTTCCATTCACAAGAATTAATATATCAGAGTAACATTGAGAGCTCCAAAATACAGCCCTTTTGGAAGAGTCAGGCTCCAACATTCAAGATGCACTAACAACACTGGACTCTTCAGGGAACAGCATCCTTCTTTTATGCTTTCATTAGAAAAGCACTGGTTAGCCTCAAGCCAAAGCTCAGTCACTGTGACCTTTCCAGCTCCTACATCAGAATGATTCAGTACTAAATTACCACCGTTCACAAAAAAGCAGTCAATGACTTGCATCTTGAAGGTCACAAATAATGTTTCAGCATTGACTACCCAACATAATTTGGAAGTCTAGATATCTCAGCTTCGCTACTATAGCTCCTTTCATACAAAGTTATATGCACTACCATGTTTTTTTTCTATCTCCATCAATACTATGAACATTTTACATAAAGAAATGTTTTAGCATTATTATATGTACAGCATTTTAAGATTCTTCATATGAAATAAAACCAAGAGGAGCTAATTGCTTCACCCTGTAACACCCAAAATATACTGGGTATTTATTGTGGTTTAACCCCAGCCAAAACCATCCCAGGACTGAACAGCTCTGAAAGATGAAACCTCTGGCCTTGAGATTCTACAGAGTAAGAAATTGTTACAATCAATTTATCAAGATTTACTTGATATCATTCTAATCACTAGGGTTTTGAATAAGGAATTTTAATGCTAGAAAATAATAACTGAAATAACAGTTAACAGGAGCACGGAAAGCTAAGAAGCAAAAAGAAAGAAATAAATGTAAAAACCCCAGAAAGTTGCAAAAGCAAGCAGCAGAGGGAAAAAAAGAATACTTGGCTCAAATTGCAAGTTGCTAAGAGAACTGGAAAACCCAAAGTCACTACCCATGTGGCAGCTGTGATCTTCACTATCTAGACAAGGGGTCCTAAAAAACCTCAGAAAAACCAAGACTAGTTAGAGATGCAAGACAACAGTGAGACTGGGAAAGGTAATTAAAATAAGCCAAAGATCTGAAACCTAAGAGCTAGGCAATCTTTAAGTTTTAACAAATAAATAAGGAACAACTTCCAGAAAGCTGTTGGCTTTCCTTATTAATCATGTCTAATTTCATAAGATTGCAAGTCCTGCATGTGTTCAAAGCAACTTGACAACTGTATGCACCAATACAAAAAATGGTTTTTATTCATTTTACTCTGATGAAAATAATGTCCCCAGTTTACTGTGGCCAGTTTTCTTTCCACCCCCTCCCTGAGCACAGCAAAAATGTAATTAAGAACTACCACCCTTGGGATTTCTGAACTACTAAAACACTCATTTCCTTCTTTGGAATTGAGAGCCTACTTCCATTCACTTACTACTATTAGACATTTCATTGGAATACCCATCTGGACATTTGCCAGAATCTTCCTGCATTTTTTTAGCCTGGCAATTCCAAGAGATACCAAAAATCTGAGATCATCAGAAAACACAGGTACTGCAAAACTACCACTGGGTATTTTATCGAGTTTAATTACCGCTCAGGGCTGCTGAAGACCTGTACTTCTCCTAATGTGACTTCTGAACGCTGCCTGCTTTTTCATCAGCACGACTTAAGAAATCCTGTAACAAGGCTTACGAAGCTACCCTGGGAACTAATAACAGGTCTGGAAAAACCCAGACATAGTGCTCTACTTCTCCCACTCTTCAATTTTCAGCGATGGAAGGGAGTGTAAATTGTACTTAATTGCAAAATTGTCAGTTCAGTCCTTGAGTCAGTAAATTATGCTTTTACAATTTCTTCTCATTCTCCCTCTCTCCTTTCCCAGGGAACGAACACTTAAAGCACTAATTCTCATCTCCGAGCACTTGCACTGGCTTCTCCCCTGACCTCGCCCCACAGCTTCCTGAGCCCCCCTTTATTCTCACATGCTCCTACAAGAGACCACATCCCGCCTCCCCATCTCACACCCTTCCTCCAGTCTCTCGGCTCCTAACTACCACAAATTCTCACTCCTGCTCACGAGCTCCTCTCACCAGGCACCAGCCAATGTTTTGTGGGGATCACCCAACACTTTGGGAGGGACAGGGAAGAGGGGGTGCAATGCAGAGGTCCCGGCAGCAGCTCCAAGCAGCCATGCTCCCAGCTTTTCAGGGGCAACTCTAGAATTACTGCATTTCTTGTGGATCTCCTTGGTGCTGCCAGAGAAGTGGGTCCCAGCTCTACATCTCCTAAATTCATACTTACTGAGCTTCCCTTTTAAATATGCTGAAAGACTTTCCAATTTTTAAAAGTAAGCTTTGTGACTTCAAATCCCATATTGTCTGAAACAACTAGCTATGGTTTCTGATATATAAAGCAGAGGGAGGAAGTTGAGATAATCCCTCTAAAAAGAGGGAAAAGTCAGAACTCTTTTTCCTACTCTTATAGATGCCCACATTTACTTTTTGGACTGGAAATTAACATGATATCTGACCAAACACAGTTAGAAAAAGAAGTCTTAATAAATAACAGAACTTCCAAAGTCAATGTACAAACAATTTTCTTTCTTTCCTTCCTCCCTGCCCCTTTAAAGATCTTTTTAAATATGTAACCAATTTTGAACTTTAAAACTTAAACTCCCATCTTGAAACTGTAAAATAAAACACCTCTAAAGCCTAACACACTCTGCTTTTAAAATCCAAAATGGTGCTTAATCTTTACAGTAAAAAAGCCAGCATGTTACAGTTAAGCTTACAGAGACATACCCACTGACTACAGCTGTAGGGGTAGGTACAGAAAAGCAGAAGATCAACGGCTAATATAAAAGGAAACTGTGAACCTAAAATTTTAATACCTGTGAAAGCAGAAATGAAGCTTTTTGAGTTCAGCAGTCTACTTAGTTTGAAGATGAAGCACTAGGAGCACTCTTGTAGCACCACAAGTTCATCTCAAAAACAAGTTCCAAGGTCAGCAACCAAACCTGCTTTTTTCCCACCTTTTTAGTATCACAAAAACGTAAGTATAAAGCTCTGTATTATCTAAAGCAGTCTAAAGACTACATAGTTTCCTTAGATTTCTGTTCTGGCCTTATAATTGCATTTAAAGAAAATACATCTTATTAGTACTTGTCACAATGAAGTATGTTCCATTGTATTTTTGTCTTGAACACTTTTCATACCACAAAATTCACATTATATCAATAGTACGAATGAAATATTATCTGGATAGCAAGATATCCAAAAGACAACTGAATGCTCAGAAGTAATTTATTTTCACATTACAAAGGATAGGTTATTCTGTCAAGATAAAGGATTTCTCAGATGCATGATGGAGGTCATTGGTCAAATCAATTATTTAATGGTAATCCATCAGTTCACTCCCAAATAAACAAACAAAAACACTTGGCACACTACTTAAAGAATTAGTCCCTGGGCAAAATACTAGGAGATTTTAATCAGCCAAGCAGTCACTCTCACATGGGCAAAGCCAATTTCTGACAAATATTTACAAAGAATGCAATGTAGCAATCAAAGGTTTTACTCAAGGAAGAAATGAAGTCTCTAAACACAACTAAGTGAAACAGAGCAAATCGCACTCACTTCAGCTTCTGCTTTGACTGAAAGTAGTTTCCTGTTACATTTTGCACTCAGCTTACTAACACTGTTAGGCATACATAAACAAATCTCATAAACAAAACAAATTTGAAAATATACATTTCATTGGAGAAACTAACTACTATATAGTTTCAGGTGTAAAATCAGCAATTAGAAGCCACTATAGAGGATAAATATATTTAACTGGGACTGAACTGGTGGAAACTCTATAAAGATGAAAAAAAAGTCTTTGTAAAGTAAAGACAGAGTGAAAGTCTTTCAGCAGCTACCAGGACCCCAGTTATTTCCCTTGAGCAGTCAGATCAGTTGTTTACTTCCCCCCATGTGGCACAGATAAATACTTATAAAAGTGTCAGCTCCACATTGTCCAGCCAGTCACAAGAACTGCTGGTATAAATAACAACCTGAGTTTCCATCCGAGTTCACACATCACCTTTAAAGTATAAAAGGAGGCAATATTTAAAACGAGAAGAAAGAAAACACAAAGTAATGGTACATATTGCACACAATAAACTGCATGGAGAAACACTCATCCTACTGTAGTGAGCAGAATATAAGCCAAATTCTCTAACTTTAAACAAAATTACATTGCAATTACCTTCTCACTTCCCTCACAACAGCAGCACACTGGAAAAAAAAATTAACAAACACCACTACAAGAAGTTATTGATCACAAATAATTTTAATCAACAAGCATTCAGGGGATATACATTGTACTAGCCTCTTCTTCCAAACAATTCTAAAATTAAGTGTACCATTGTACACTTTTTGTCATGTTTACATATGCTAATGGTAATGTAAAAAACTAATTCAGCTATATAGGTTCAGTCAAAGGGATGTTTAAGATAAATATTTTTTGCCTGTAAGAATAGAGGCATTTTACATAATATGGACTGTTTCACTTCAGTATTTTAAATACAGAATCCAACAGTTCATGCTACCACATTTATATTTTACTACTATACCCAAAAACCAAAAAGTGACTTGCCTCATCCACCTACAATATCCCCAGGGAAAAGGAGTAAAACTCCCAAATGGCAGAAGAGAAGATGGGTGGTCAGACTTCCTACAGGGAGATATTAGAATAAAATACAATTACATCTGGACACAGGTTCAAACACGAACCTTTCTACCACAGTTACCCTCAAACGTTAACTCTTTGCATAACACATCCAGGACAAACTCACACATAAGCCACGAATTATCAGAGGTGTTCAGTGGGCACACAAGCAGTCTCACAACTAATTAATTACCATGAGACCTCCTCAGAGGATTAATGTTGGAATATATACAGCAGGGTTAGAAAGCTCAGGCCCTTTATCTTTCTATGGTTTATTCTTAAAGCTTGCTGTTAGCAATCTCCTGTGAACTAATTTTTAAGCATGTTTATCACAAGGAAAACAAATCCATAACTCTCAAAGTTAGCTCTTTATTACCACTCATAAATGAAAGCAATAACATTTAAAAACCCATCATATCAGAAGAACATCTTTCCCCACACAGATGTTAATTTAACTCAGATTAGCCTCCTGAACACATTCAGTCAAAGAGGATATAGGTAATTTTGCCAATGAAAGTACTTTTCACTCGAGAACTCAGTGTTGCAAGACATTTTGCAATTCCAACTTGCATTTTAAAAACGAAGAGCATGACTACATCAAACGTGTACTTTGTTTGTTCCTGCCATTCATGTTTTACAACTTTGTTTTTAAGGTTGGGGAATGTCAGTAGCCCAGTACCATTAATGCATCCTCTCAACAAGACAAGAATGAGCATTACTCTAACCATACAAAGCCATCATGGGTTCCATTCTGAAAGGCAGTGAGTGCCCTCATCTCCCATTGATGTCAGAACACATAATGTTACAAGTGTTGAGGTCTATTGTTCAGTCCATTTTTCCCCATCTTGTGGGGTCCTGCCATACATTCATTAGAATACTACACTGATCTAAAACAAAACATAACACTCTCACACATTTGTATTTATGAAACTCCTAGCATCCACAGCATAATTCAAATAAGGGTACACAGTGCAACTGCACGTGCAAGCACTATTTTCCAGAGAGAAGCAGCTCTTAGAGGGCTTTATTTTCTTAAAGAAATGGTATGGTTTATAAGAGTCAGGAAGCCCTCCCAATGCAGTTCCTTACGTAAACAGGTAGTGACCCTGCAAATCCCTAAACCAGTGACACCACCAAAAAGAGAACCCATGTTTCTGAATCAGTCAACTTGGTCACACTGGATGAGAATACCTCATTGAGAATACATCACTGAGAATTACTACTTACTTCAATTTCTCATCTAGAAACACAGCTGCACTTGCAAGGCCTTAAATACTATCTATTATTTATTATTATTGTTATTTTAAAGCTTGGTTTTGTGCACATTAAAGTAGGCTGTGACTCGTTTTGGCAGGGGGAGAATAGGGGCAGACCCGTGGATCAAAGCCCAACTTACTTAAAGAGGTGGTTTACACCCAAATTCTTCTCGTCTGGATTTGCAGTTAAATCAGCGGGTTTCCTATTCTAACCACCGAGAAGCGTTACAACAATATACCCTCAAACAGATGGCTGTCCAGAGAAAAAAAGTTACAGTATTTACTCAAACGCACATCTGCTGGAGCTCTACCAGCCAGCCTACTCCGGCAGACGGGCTGCAGCGGGGACTTTCAGTTTTGCCCGGTCCAGAAGCTACTGTGTGACACCACCGGCGGACCCGAGGAGTTCAGAGAAGAAAAGCTCCTTCGGATACGGTTTTCGCGAGCCCCCAGCCGGTACCCGGCTCCGGGGCACGGCAGCAGCCGCATGAACCAGGCAGGGGTGGCCTCTCCGAGGGGCACCGGCAGCATCCGCGGCACCGCTCGGAGACCAGCACCAGCGCGCCCGCCAGGAGAGAGACCAAAAGCGTCGGGAGCACAAAACAAGAACCGAGAGCCGAAGTGCAAACACGGGAGAGTTTTCCCCCCCCACCGGAAAGGGGGGACCCCCGCCTGCTCCCTTCCCACCTTCGGGCGGGGGGCCCCGAGGGGCCCGCGCTGCCCCGGCGGGGGTGGGCGGGGGCAGCCGCGGGCAGCCGCTGCCCTCCCGCTCCTCCTCCTCCCGCCCCGCGCCCCCGGCCCCGCTCACCCGCCGTCTCGGCCGCGGCCGGTGCCCCCGCCACGCCATTCAGGTAGAGGATGGAGAGCAGGTGGGGCTGCGTCTTCTCGAGGGCCACCCGCAGGTCCTGGAAGTGGTCCCGCTCCTTGGCCAGCAGCAGGGCGATGAGCAGCTCGGCCTTCCCGCCGCCCGCCGCCTCCAGGTCGCGCAGGTCGCGGGGGCCGAGGGCGCCGGCGGCCTCCAGCAGCTCCACCACCTTGTCCACTTCGGTCATGGCCTGCGCCAGGCTCTGCCGGCACTGGATGAGCAGCTCCTTGTGCTTCGGCTCCATGGCCGCGGCAGGGCCGCCGCCGGCCAAACTTCGCCCGCCCCCGGCCCCGCCGCTCCGCCACCGCCGCCCCCGGGGAGGCGCGGGCCGAGGCGGGGCGGCCGCCGCCGGCCGCCCTCCTCCGGCGGCCCCGCAGCGGCCCCCGGAGAAACTTCGTCCGGGGAGGAGGCGCGGAGCTGGGGCAGGACCTGGGCCGAGGGCGGCTTCTCTTTCGCCTCTTCCTCCTCCTCCTCCGGCAGGCGGGGGGCGAGCTGTCGTTAGGGGCTGCTGCTCTTCCTCCTCCGGCTGGAGCCCCGCTCGCCTCCTTTCCGCCCCCCCAGGCGGCGAAACAACTTCTCCTCCTCCTCCTCTCCCCTGCCCCCGGGAGGGGACCGCCGGCAGCAGGAGCCGCGGGCAGCGCCGCCGCCTCCCGGCGCCCCGCACCCCCCGCGGGGCAGCCCAGACAACTTCTCTCCGGCGCTCGCCGCAGCCGCGCGGCCGGGAGGGGGTGCGGGGAGACGGGCTCAGCTCCAGGCGCCTCCTTTCATCGGCGGGCGCACGCAGCCATATTGGCTGCACAAAGCTGCCGCCTGCGCCGACACGGGGCTGGGGCTGCGGCAGCGCATCGCCCCCCCGCTCAAGCGCCGCTGCGACCGCCGCTCCCCCGGCCCGGCCCGGCCGCCGCCCCCCGGCCGTCAGTCAGGGCCGCCCCGCCGGCCCCCGAACGGAGCGGGGCGGGCCGGGGGAAGGACCCGCACCCCCCCCCCGCCACGGCGCGGCCTGCGGGAGGTTTCCCCGCTCCTCCCCGCGGGTCTCCGCCGGGGCAGCACGGGGTGCTTGGCCCGGGTGTCTCGGCGGCGAGACAAAGGCCGAGCCGCTGCCCTCTCCCGGGTGCGAGAGCGGCCGCCTGTTGAGGTGCTGGCGGGGCCGGGGTAGGCACCGGGCGGCGGCTTCAGACGTCGAGATTTGTTTCGCCCTACGCCGGGAAAAGCTAAACATCAAAATAACAACAGACCGCTTGGAGCTTTGTCCATTAGAATTTGCAAAACTGAAAGTTTTCAAACGATATCTAAACGTTAGTTATGTCTGTTGGCTCATCTCCCCTGTAAATGTAGTTTCATCAGCGTGTCGTGAATAACCAGAGACGAGGTAATTTACAAATAGACTACAGATGTGTTTGTAATCAGCAGTAGCAGGAGGATGCAATTGATTAGCAAAGAAATAGGAGAATAACAACTTTTCTATCTGAAGGTAAACAGACTGCCAACATCACTTGCACCAAATGTTACCCTAATTTGCAAACAGCTAGGGGAACAGACTGCAGAATGACCACAAGCAGTTATCATCTTAAATTCACTTTTAATACGTTTCAGTGACACTGAAAGAGCATTACTGGTAGTGGTGTTAACCCCATTACATCAAATAGGAACCAAAATTATCTGACAGCTTGCTGTCCAAACAACCATATCCTTTATTTAGTGTCCAGAGAGCTGGACACAATGAGTACAAGGGGAAGCCATTGTTGCCTAAAATCTTCTGTTAACACACCCATTTGGAGAATTTAGGTGCTGAACTAAGTTTCAAGTCACTTTATGTAGTTGAACACTAGTTTCACCTCAGCAAAACAAAATTGAAACAGAACAGAGTCAAAAAACTATGGGGAGGAAGTGAAACTCGCCTCCTGTCACCCAGTGTGCAGCCAAAGCACAACCCTCCCAGCCAGTGTGAGGGCAGGGCACCTCTGTGCCTGCCACAGGACACAGGGCAAGGCACCGCACAAGGGACAGCTTTTGGAAGGCAAATGCCCGACAACACTGAAAATTATTCAAGTATGTGCTAGTTTTTAAGACTATCTAATCTCACCAGTCCTTTAAATATGATGTTTTGTTGTGTGTGTGCTTGTACAGTTTCCAGTGAAGGAAAGGAGACAAACCATCAACTTTCATTACGAGTTATTATGATAAGAGCCAGACTTCAGGTCTATGCAGCAGTCCTCTGCTACTTGAAATAATAAAGACAGTCTTGGTTTCTGTCCTCTGCCTGATTTGGCACTCTGATAGGTGCCTTTCTCCAGGCGTTGCAGTAACACAGGCATGGCATCGTTCAGGCAGGGCATAACTCAGCTATCCTGAGTCCCATTTGAAGATCTAAAGGGAGGTGTGCCTTGGCAAGCATTTACCCTGGACTCTACTTACTCCTGCCTTTGCTAGAAGTGTGCCTTAGTCCTTTGCCTTCTCTTCCGAATAAAACATCCGTCTTCTCCTGCAGTGCCTGCCTCACCTTTTGCTTGCAGATCCACATCTCCTGTTGCCATTGTTCAGGTAGTGCCAGGTAGTAGGTAAATCCCTGTTGTACCAGGTTTCTTTCTTCCTAGCAATGCAGTTTCTATCTTTTTGATATACCTGAGTCTCTTACACTTCGTTTTTCTTGCAAATGGTAAGTCGTCTTTGCTCTGAAAAAATCAGATAAATTTCTCATGGCACAGATAAATGTCTCTTCCCTGGGTCCAGTGGCAGCCACTTGCCAGTAAAAGAGAGGGACCTTGCTGTCAATTACTTGACTCAGTATAGACCTTCTCCAGAAAGTTCAGGGGAAGTCTTCATAAGATTTAGGCATATTTTGAAGACTCAAGCTATGAAATAGATGCAAATTTACTATGCCAAAACTTTAAAAAGTAACTCAAATTCAGATCACTACAGTACTGCAGAATGTACCACTCCACTGCCATAAAAAGAAGCAAACCCAGTTTTCAATTCATTCCTTTCTCCCCAACCCCCCATAGAAAAAAAAATAAATAGGCAAAACCCTTTGGTTCCTCTGCCAAGTTTTTAGAAAATGAATATATCTGTGGAATAAATTTTCAGAACTAAAATCTACGTTAATCAAAGACAGATCCTTGAAATTAATTCAAGTCTACAACTTGGACAGACTGTGCAAGAATCAACCAGGTGTTTTATCAGAGTACCAAAATGAAGGCAAGTTTTTTGTTTGTTTGTTTCAACCAAATGAAAGGAAGGATTTAAAAAATTTAATTAAATATGGAGTTCTGACAAAGGATGTCATGGGTACTTGTGTAAAATTGGATTTTAACTACAATTTGACAAACTAACAAAAGAAGATCGGTAGATTTTTATAAGCCATGAAAAAGCTTTCAACTTTTTTTATTTTTTTTTTTTAGAATTGGAAACCAGGCTACTGAGGATGTATGCTTTTGGCATTAGAAAAAACTATTGACTATCTGAAAAAGAGTATTAGACTAGCAATACCTATGCCTATGAAATCTGAGAAAGATTTGGGAGACACGGAGGCAGAAATTGAAGTTTATTTTTAGCCAATTTTGTACCTTCTTTTCAGAAAGAAAAGGAGAAACATGCAAGTGTTGCCATGCAGAAAGAAAGTCTTTCAAATATAGATAGAACATGTGAGGCTTAAGAAGCTATCAGACCTTGGTATTGATTTTCTAAAGCAGAGATTAGAATTAGAAGAGTCAAGTTATCTGCTTGGTGTATCTGTCTCTGAGATAACCTCCCTCTGTAGATTCAAGGTGGGGGGCAGCAAAGCACTGAGTTCCCATCTTGTAGAATTTTCTGTTGGGAGGACAGGATCATCTTCAACAAAAGCATTGGGTTTCAGCAAGCCCCACTCCTGTAGGTGAAGACTGCTTTTGTTATAAGTGTCTATAACCCTGTGAAGTATATGAAACCCCCCAAATTCCACAATATTAACTACAGTGTATTTTTAAAAAGCAAACATGCAAACCTTTGAAAATATTAAGATCAGAATCAAAAACAGCAAGAACAGGATTCCACCTCTGTACAAGAAGATTTTCTTCCTGTAACTGTCAATGCACCTTTTTTAATATGCAATAATCGTCATGTTTGTGTATGCAAACAGCACATTTCCTGAAATATAGCGTTGTGTCATACATTCACACTAGGAACTAAAAAGAGATTCAAAGTCACGTAATCCAGCACTTTAAAAGTCTGTCTTCCATACGGATCACAGAACTTCAGACTGAAACCAAGAAGACTCTGAACAGCATGACGATCAAGCAAAAAAGGGAGAGGGGAGAGCAGAGGAGAGAGAAAGAAGGGGAGAAAAAAGCAGAGAAATAGAAAAAGAAAAGCCTTCCTGTTTTCAGATGGATTTCAATAAGATAGTATAAAACATTGCACCTGCAATAACAGGGACTGCACCCAGTGACTGTTCTTCTGTCTTGCAAAATCTGTGCTTCCAAAAGCCTCTAGGCTATGAGATTTATATTCTGCATCACTCATCCACATATTGACTGACACTATCATATTATTTTAGCTTGGTATTTTCTGATAAGACACCCTTCAGAAACATCTAGGTTTTAAAACAGGCTTCTTATACTCCTTTTAATAGGAATCTTCACAGGACAAAAGTCTACCATGCAAAAATACCCGTCACTCCTTCTCAAGCACTTCCTCCTCTGCTGTGCCTGCTTACTGCTGCCCGAGTCACAGCAGCAGCTCTGCTGCTGTAGGTTTGCTGGTAAATCCCCTCCTCAAAAATCATCAGTTTGAACCAATCGGAAATTCTAATGGCCAAAAGTAGAGGATTTTCTTTAGAATTAGGATTTTTTTTCTCTTATTTTTAAATGCATGGGAGACATTTTATGTGCCTTTTTTTTTTTTTGGAGCCCTTAGGATACAGGTCTTCAAGCTTCACTGGCAGTCATGTATGCTAGAAACGGTTTTGTAACGAAAGCTAAGCTTCTCATGTAATCATATGATTCAAGCAACTACAGGTTTGGAGAAAAATATTGAGAGATTTACAGTAAGTTAATAGAAGCTGACAACACTGTGTGGATCCTGGGAAGGAAGGTTATGCAATATCCAAGACAGCTATATAAAATATACAAGTAATCACCAAGATTAGAGCTCTGTAGATAAATAGTAAACACCATAGACACTTCGTCATAGGTCTCATATGAAACACCAGCAGCTAAGTGGTTCTCAACAGCAGCTTATTTTTTCAGATTAATGTGACTGATAGACAATTAATTAGCATTTTCAGGATAAGAAGGTGCTGGTCTAATGGGACAGCAGATCAAAGGATCTCAGTCATCCATAAAAAAACCCAAAACCATAATGTGAAGAGTCTGGACATTGCCCAGGGAAAATATTTCACCTGGCAGTATTGTCTCCAGGAATGGGCTATACCCATAAATCCTGAGGTCCTCAGAGCTCCTGCTGAAGCTGCAGACTGAGGGAGCTGCTGTTGGACACACACAGAAGCACAAGGATCATTTCTCTTCCCCAAAATATGTAACCATGAACTCCAGGAAATGGTTTAGCTCTTTCTTAAGTGAGCTCCTATGACATACAGTACGAGGGAAAGCAGACCTTTTTTTTATTTTATTTTTATGTAGCCATAAAACCTATCAGTCACTTCATCTTGTACTACACTAGGCAGTTTTCAGATAGAAATTATTGTGGTCTTTTCCCACTCTGAGCAAATTAAAATGAAGAAGATGAGATATTTCAGTCAGCTTCAACAGAAAGAAAACAACATTGTTCGATGAAGGTTTTAGATTTCCCTGGGCTGTTGAAAAAAACAAATAAAAAAGTTGTTTTACTTGGAAAGAAAAGAGCTTCCTCAAAGGCAAAATACCTGAAAGGAAGGGTGTTTGTTTGTTTGTTTGGGGCAGGGAGGGGGAAAGAAATGGGTAGGCAAATCATCTCCTGAAGCTGTGAATACACACAATCGCTTCTGTTTCTCAGACAAAAAAAAGGCAGCAAAAGAAAACCAGAAATACTACAGAGGCACATTGGTGGTGATACTGCAGGGCAGTGAGAATTTCAGCTTTTGTAAGGAAGACACTCTACAAGCAAATCCCAAGTACCCATCTGCTTAGAAAAGATCGGGGCATGATTTAATTTTCTTTCCAAGACTGGCCTGACTTGTGATGTGGTTAACTTCTATAAGCAAGCAGATGTTAAACAGCCCCTTTAAAAGCTGTTGCTTGCAGTTTGTTATTGGTTCAGTTTCTAGGTCAATTTTCAAGTGAAGCCAAGAGAGATTATTTATACCAATCATTTGCTTTTATTTCTTTTAACACTAACGGGGAGATAAAAGCAAATGGGTGCCCTAACAGCCACGGGCAACTCATAAGAAGAAAACCCAAACTGCAGTTAAGAAAGTAGACAAGTGCAATAGTAAGGACTCCAGAGAATGCCTCAGCACTTTTTCACCCTCTTCATTGGTTTTCTGTCAGCAATGACCATTTTCAAACTGGATTTGAATCTAAAGGCTCTTGAAGAAGGAAAGGAATTTCCTTATGTTCCATTTCTCAGATCTGCTAAGAATTGCAAATGTACTTTAAATAGCAAGTAGTTCCCCTGCTCACTGACATGCAAGGGTGTAAGAGTCGAATCCATCTCAGTTTCAAACTAAGTTTTCCAGGGTCTCCTGGGACAGTGCTTTTATTTGGCACAACTGGACTCGAAAAAAAAAGGCTCCTGATGCTGAACAGAAGCCAGTATTCCTTGAACATTCCAGGGCAGTCCAAGTATCTGTAGTCCAAGCTCAAAGAGCTTTTCTCCCTGAGGAAATGGAGACAGGTACTCATGCAATTGTGGTTCTGTTTCTCTACATACTGAGTGACACCTGTCTTTCCACACATGCCTGAAGAGCTTGTCCCACAACTCACCTGTTTTGCAATGCTCAGGCTAAGCGGAAAAGAGAGGTGGCAGCCCAGTTCCTGAAAAAACCCCAAAACCCAGCAGATCCACATGTGAGAACAGACCAATACTCAGATTTGGTTGGACTCCAAAAGCTTATCATGCATGGCAGCAGATAAGCAGGACTGTGAGGAGCATCCAGCTGGAGAGGATTATTACAGCTTCATAATGAATGCTCTAGCATTCTGAATTAATCTGTTTTATTACATAGGAGAAGCATTTCTGGTGTACTTTCATTAATTGTGTATAGTTTTACAAGTGCCTGCGAGAACCAGACAAATGTAGATGGTCGGGATGTTGAAAATATGCTGGGCTTTCAGCAGATCCTGTCATACCCACAGCTGATACTTGAACTGCCATTTGACAGTGATACATAGATTTCTGTTTACATAAATACTGCATAAATTCCATATGTTTCTCATTTGAGAAGAAAGTTTTACTTTTAACATTGCTGGATATTCTTGCGGCAGGAGAGGGAAGTCATTTTTGTCAGAGATAAACACAAGACTGGAATTACAGTGAGAATAAAGTTGAAGAGAAATCCTTGTACAACTTGCTATAATCAGTTTGCTCAGGCAAAGCACACCATGGGCCAAGATGCAACTTAAGACTGAGAAGTGTTTAAAATGATAAAAATCCAGGACTTAACTAAAATTAGTTCTGAAAACGGTAACTAACGTGAAATGAAGTAACTCCTAAAATACACTCTAATTCAGAAGGCAAAAGTAATACAGTCTCTGTGCCAGCCTACATGCCTTGGAAGGCATGGGAAAGCCATCAGAGAGTTCCAGAATGAAATAATGTCTCATCTTGGCACAGTGGCAGCTGCATTACCAGCTTCCACAAGGTTTGGTCATTGAGTTTAAACTGAGCTACAGATCTTCAACACATCTGTATTTTTAACCCTTATAACACAAATGTAAAAATTAAACATTCAACAGTTCGAGTTAACTAGTATTTTCTAAAGAAAAATGCTATAAAAGTAATTTAGAACTTAAATTATTTTAAATAGCAGGATTGTCAGAATTGAACAACAAATAAACAACTCCTAAAACAAATAGAAAATCCTCACCTCGATACTAAACGGAAACGAACATACACAGGATGGCCCAGAATAAGCAGAAACATCTGAGACAAAGTCCTGAGTGGCATGGAAGCTTTAGAAAGGATTTAGGTTAAAATTATTCTTTTTGAATCAAGTGTGCAGCAATAAAGTTTAGAGAAGTGTTGTTCAACTGTTTGAAACTTATAAAGATGCATTAACTGGTGGGAGTTTGATGGATAGAAATATTTAATATAATGCATATATCAAAGCTCATCCGGTTCTGCTGAGTTCTCTAATTGGTTTCCAGGGGACTTGGATTAAGCCCCAGTGTGGTAATAAAAATACTGTGCAAAAAGAATAACTGAAATAAAAAGTCTCCAAGTCTGCTAGAGATATTCCATGAAGGATAAATACACTTCATCAGCAAGGCAAGCCAAATATTATCCTTTTTACTGTGGGCTATTTGTACTGTTTGAGCTTTTTCCCTTAACTCGACTTCAGAGCTGCCACCCTCCCCTTCCAAGAATATTAATGGCGGTCAAGAGCTTCACTGCTTTGCCCTCTCCTTTTCCAGCTGAAGTCCATGTCTGTCTTGCAGCTGACTTCAAGAGCACCAACTACTAACCTTTTTCGCTTACTTTAGAAGATGACAGAATAAAACGAACTATACATAGCAGACGCTAATCACATCCTTAAATCCACATATCCTATTTACTAAATATTCCTATAGCACCTAAGTTTTCACAAGCACAGGCCCTTCACTCACATTGATTCTATCATCTCCTCTCATAACTATGTTGCCCAGGAGAGACTATTATAATTTAATAGTCTTTAACAGACTGAATCTGAAGTACAGAGAGTCTAAAGATTTCCCCAGGTCTTACAAGTCTGTGGCAGCAAGTTAACTGATTCTACATGTGCCAGCTACCTACCAAGCTGCTGTGCTGATCCCTTATATTTATTCTCAACAGAATACATACAAACACAAGCAAGGGAAACAACACTGGTGTCAGCTAAGTAGGGAGGACCAGAAGCAGGCTGAAGACAAAAGTAAGTGCAGACTTAAAGGGCTGAATACAGTTTTTAGTGCTGACAAAGAGCCATATGAAACAGGGATGCTTTTCAGTTTAGAGTACGAATATATTCCCTTATATAATAAGGTCATTTTTTTCCCCCCAGAGTTATTTGACCATAGTTGTAATTTTGATGGCAGGAAATTTCCACCTCCAGATGTGCTGAGGAGATATTTTTTCCTTGAGTGGTTTAATTATGCTGCAGGCAATTGTTCACGGCAACCTTGCATGGCTGAGTTGACTCCAGCCAGTGGCACAGTATGGTTGACATAGCACTGCTGCAGGGAAGCAGTGTCACCAGCAGTGACAGTCACTACGGGTCCAGAAGGGACGACTCTGTGTGAGAAACAAGGACAAGGAGACAGAAATAAATGCAAAGGGAACTAGAAAACACTCAGCAGTGGCATAAGTCAGAAGAACTATATATCTTCTGAAAAAATAGAAGTTTAAAGGAAGTCTCTGAAGTAACTGCAAAATGTCTGCATGAGCAGAAAATCTGGAAGAATTGTATATGGGAAAGGAAGTAAGTTATTGTGTGGGCTTGTCAAGGTACCGACACATACAGCAAACATTTTAGTATCATTGCATTGAAAAAGTGCAGGAATCAAGGTAGAGTAAGGAGTGAGGTTCTTCCTTCCAGCAAGTGCATGAAAGATGCCCAACCCACTTTGCCCTTCAGAAACGAGTCCCACAGTGTCACTGCTGGTGCTTCAAGCCTGCACCATGACATGGCCCAAACCATCACTGTCACTCCAAAGACAATCAGCAGTTTACCACAGAGATGCTGTGAATCAACCTGAGCCAAAGAATCCCCCATCTGTGTCAAAACTGGATGAATCTGCTAACCACACTGCTAACCAGTTCCCAGAAACCAACAAAACCTTGAAGTAAATTAATTCTAAAATCTCACACCTAATTCTGGTATTTTCTGGGACTCCTGTACTCCAGTACAATTTCACTATCACTTTTGCATTTCTTGGCAGTAAATTTCTTTATTTTGCTTTTAAAAATCCACACAAGTTAACATTTAAAAGGGGTGCATGCTGAGAAAATTGCCATATGTATTGAAAGATTAGCCGTTAGGGCTAACCAACCTACACTTGAACAAAAAGGAGAATAAAAAGCCTATGATTAATAATCCAGGTACCTGCTGCTTTCAGAACAGCTTCATTTCTGGCCAACACTGTCACCAACTGACAAAACATCGCCATCGAAGGGGAGAAGGAACTTGGTATGAAATCCTGGGGGGTAACCCAGGTTTCTGTGGACCCTGAAAGCCACAGTCAGAGGTACCTGCATGTCCTGTTTTACCCATGGACTAAAACTCCTCAGCGCTATCCGGCTCTGAAACTAACATGATTATAGCACTGTGATGGCAGACATTCATTGCAAAGAGCCCTAAGTTTTAACAATAACAGAAAAATCTACATAGAATAGCTTTCCTTTACAGACTTCAGTGATTTATCCATCTGATCTTCATAGCTCTTTTCCCTCTCCTAGTATGAGACACAACACAAGAAATTTAATTGTTGTAATTTCTCAGTAGCAGGACCTGTATATTATTAAAAAAATGGAGATAAGGATTTTCCTGGAATATTTTTGATCTCCCTTCAGGTATCAACACTAAAACAGAGATTCTGATTCACCTGCCAGTTATAGATATGATCTCCCTCGTGGGCTGTACCAGAACCCACCAGGAACAGCAGTTTTTGTGCTTAGCTGCAGCCTATCACTGTAGTTCAGCAGCTTTAACTATGCACAGTTGGTTGAAAGAGCAGTATATCTAAACTGATACAATAACTGAAGGAAATAATTCAGTTATTGCTCATTATTAATAGTCATCTACCAAAAGAATGATGATTTAACTATCGTTTGTTACAGCCAGTAACAGTAATCTCCAGTACAAATGATGAAATCTTAGTTCTCAGGAACACCTATCTTTTTTTCCCAGCTATTTCCATCACTTCACTAGGACTCCTTATAGAGATTATGAATATCCGTGCATCAGTTCACCTAGGTGCCATCTTTCTGTTTCCTCCCCAAACAGATCTGAACTCCTATTGCTTATCCTCTCACTTATCTTTACATTCCCTGCCTTTTCAGCTTTCTTTCCTCTATTCCCAACAACTGCAGAAACCACCATATTCCTGTACAACATCAGTCCTTCCTACCTACAACAGGAACATGCAATTTTTCCTTATCTTGAAGGCTTGGACTCACAGGACACTCTTTAGATGAAGGAACACCTTTTACCATCTGATGCACACGGTGGCTTTACATAAAACCAGAAGTAACTGTGGTGGTTAAGCCAATGCAGTACCCAGAGCAGCTCAGAGCCCACAGAACCCCTAAGCACAGCCAGCCAGTACCAAGTCCTCACCACTGTGAATTGTCATACACAGGATAGGAACTAACAAAGCTACAGGCACCCTTGTAGCTTTCAGACATTAAAGTGGAAGTCATCTTTCATAAATCTTGCTGTTTTCAGCTGTCTGTACACAGAGAAGACCACCTGTTTCATATTATTTTCAGTCCTAAACACTGGTCTCTTGCATCGATCAACATCACCTTCAAGTGTTTTTAATACAGCCTTGCTTTGGAGTTCTGCAGCAGCTGAAGAATGTGAGACACTACCCAGTGAGCTGCCAGGACTTCACGCTTCAGAGAAGCTCTCAGAGCCGTATTTCAGTGCTCACTGTGGAGAGTGAGCGCAGATTGTAACAATCAGTGCTGCGTGGAAAATGCTGCCACAAAAGACGTGTCCCAGTTCACAGGACAGATTCGCTGTTCTCACTTCCCTGGAGTAACTTGCTACATTCGTTTGGGAATGACTAGAGCCTTCTACTTAAGTACTATTTTTGTTTGCTTATTTGGTTGTTTTTTAAGCCAGATAGACAGAAAATATGCAAGTGAAAATGTTACTAATTCATGAAAAAGCCTGTGTGGACTCTGGCTTCTCCTTAAGAAAATGAATTCCCTTAATCTCCTTCCTCGTGTATATAATTTTAACAGGTGATCCCCCTTCTCATATTTCAGTCCTCATATTATAAAAAATATTTTTAATCGAAAAAAATAAAGAATTGCTATCCAAATACCTCTTTTCTCAAAAGAAAATGCTGCTCTCTAGTGGAAGATGATGATGCTATAATCTAATTTCATTAGAAGAAATGTTCTAAAATTTTCATTTTATCAGTTACAGGAAACATTAATTCATTTGCACAAGCACTGATACACAAAAGTAGCAGGACTGGTTTGTTCTCTATGGGTCTTTCCAATTGGCCTGTGAGATTTTGGTATTTATTCTTCAAGATAAACTTGCTATGCTTCAATACCATAATCACATCCAAATAACCTGCCAAGTATTTGTGCATTAAAATATTAACACATTTTATAATTTTATCCCTTTAATTTTTCTCTTCTTAGACAATATAAAAACATAGGCCAATTTTCTTATTCTTTTCCCCCACATATTTAATTACTGACAGACTTTCCGAGGTCTGTGTACAGAGCTTTAGCTAACCACTTTGAAGATACATTAATCAGTTACATTCATAGAAGAATTTAGGCAAATATGCAGATACTATGAAAATCTGTATCCTGTCTGCAAGCACAGTGGTACGAAATTGAGGAATTCCTGTTGCGGTGGTTCCTTCAATTTATACTGAAACAGTGACAAATGGTCAGCCATTAAGGAGTATTTGTACTGAAATAGCCAAATTTTATCCTACTTGTAGTTAACTTTATAAAACACACCATTCATGTGCTTTCCTTTCTTTTAAGCATAGATAAGCAAAAAGGTTCAAGGTATGAAGCAAAGCAGCACAATTCTGGATTTACTTCCAACTTCCCATAGTCATAACAGGAAACCTATATAGCACGTGTTGCTGTTTTCTTATCTCTCTGCAGATATGAGACATGTGTAGTTTCCTGATAAAAATACCAAGAAAGTACTTTATTAAATACCTTTTTTTTAATGAAGTGCCTTTTAAAAAAATTACTCTCTGTTTATTGGTTTAGTATTTAATTTTAACTAGTTTTTGCCTACATACTTCTTTTACCTTGAGTACTCTTCTCCTCAAATACAAACAATAGGGGGAGAGAACAGTAATTTATCAAAGGATATAGATTAAGCAGTAGCAGACTGCTAATTAATGTAAACCTTACTGTAAAAATTAGAACCCTGTCAGGTCTGTATTTAGTCTTCTGTCAAAATTATGTAAGCTATTGTTGTGGTTTAAGTCCAGCTGGCAACTAAGCACCATGCAGCCCATCCCCACCCTGGTGGAATGGGGAGGAGAATCAAAAGTAAAACCTGTAGGTTGAGATAAGAACAGTTTAATAATTGAAACAAAGGAAAGTGTAATAATAACAGTAAATAATAATCACAAAAAGGGAAAAAAAAAGTGATGCAAAATATGATTGCTCATCACCCATTGACTGATGCCAGACCCCATCCCTGAACCCCTATCGCCCCCCCTCTGGATAACTCCCCAGCTGATATACTGGGCAGGACACTCTGTGGTGTGGAATATCCCTTTGGCCAGTTCGGGTCACTTGTCCCCACTTTGCTCTCTCTCAGTTTTTTGGGGGTTTTTTTGTACCTCCTCACTTGCAGAGCATGAGACACAAAAAAGTCACAGAATCACAGAATAATCTGAGTTAAGAGGGACCCACAAAGATCAAGCCCAAGTCTTAGCCCTGCACAGGACCATCCCCGAGTCCTTGCTTTAGGATAAACATGACTTAGCAACAACTAAAACATCACTTTATTATCAACGTTATTCTCATACTGAATCCAATTAACTATGCCAGTTGAAACCAGGACAGCTGTATATATTGTAGGATAGCAAGGCTTGGAAAAGCACTCCAGCTTAGCTTCAACCCCCAGCAGCTGAAGCTGCACACCCTCACCAGGGCCCTGCCCAGCTCCACAGCAAAGGGTGGCCCCTACTGCAAGTCCCCAGCTGCAGTTTCCATCTGCACCGCTGCCGGACATGCACTTCCCAGCAAATAGCTCATCCTCCTGCAACAGCCTCAGGAAATGGAGCTTTACTTACCTTCCCCATTTCATTTCTTTACTGTGTGTTCCCCCTTCACTTACACTTCTGCTCGTGTTCTGCTCTGTTCCCACCCACGAGCAGACGCTGCCCTCGCTCCCAGCTCAGCGATCCCTCGGCACTGTTCCTACTTCCATTGCCAGGCCTCCGGGCTGCTCCAGCCCAGCTGTCACCAGACTAACAGGTCATCTTCTGTGTTCTCAGCACAGGGACCACAGGTGGGTTTCAATTTGTTTTTAGGGCAAAGAGAGACAGAGAGAAGCTTAACCCCGTCTCCAAGCATCTACTGAACTATTGTATAATTGTTCAGCTACTCCTATTGTTAGACAGAAAGAAAACATAGAGATGGAAAGGGCTTTTTTGACCCATTGCACATAAAATCCAGAACTACTAAACATGGATGTATACAAATGAACAATATCTCTGCTTTGCCATTTACCTGATATTAAAACAGAAAAACTACTTTCAAGTTTTAGTGCAAGTCACAAGTAAAGAACTATTTTCAGTAGACCTCACTGAGAAGAAAAAAATGATAAGAACTCAAGGACCAGTTTATAAATGACTTGGATATGTTTCTAAGCCTGACATTTAAGGAAAAGTTGAAATTTGTTTTAAAACATATGAAAAATAAGAAGAAAATGAGAAAGCGGGATATGGATATTTACAACTAATTTAATGAACTTTGGGAGGCAATTTTTGCCTTTTAAAACTGTACCAATATGAATGTGGGTTCCCATCTCAGGCCACCCACTTGCAGCTGGCCCTGCTGCACCACTGGCAACGCAGCTCATGCCCGAGATTCTTCAGCAGCCCGACTGTTCTAAGGTCAACATCCATGTTCTACATGAGCTGGACAATGTTTAAAATTTTAAGGGCATCCAGTGATCAGTGTAGAATGACAATACTTAATTGTTCCCATAACCTAACGTGTAGATTTTAGCATTAACTTTGAACTTGCTTTTACTGTATATTAAGTACACAAACAATTGTGAGACATCATAAATGAACAAGAGATGCTTTCCCATCTTTTCCATGCAAAGATGTGTTGCCTGTCTGTGATGTTCTTTTCTACGGTTTCTACTGTTATCTACTAATATTTCAGAAACAAAATTGTGTTTCTTAGTATTTAATTTCAATTACCACATAAATTATAAAATAGACAAAAATGTACAAGGTACTGATTTTTTTCAAAATGAAACCTAAAGCTAAGAAAATTAATAAAAATATAAATTTTAATATCCCAAAATTTCATGGTTTTGACTGTTAAAAATGACCCTTAAAAAAACCTGCTTATGAGTGAAATCCAACAGCTAATTTGTTTACTGACTGTACAGAGAGCTCAAACAATAATTACTAATTCACAGTGCTCTTGTAAACAATCTATTTTTGGTTGAAACACTCATGAGATGCAGAGCATTCTCAGAGGACATGATGT
The DNA here is from genome assembly GCF_003984885.1 of Neopelma chrysocephalum. NCBI lineage: Eukaryota > Metazoa > Chordata > Aves > Passeriformes > Pipridae > Neopelma > Neopelma chrysocephalum. The sequence continues at coordinate 4,710,432 of NW_020897805.1, forward strand.
GTCGACTTCAAGCAAGAGAGGTTTTATATTACATATTCATTTAGGCTGTAAATACCTGAGATTTAAACTCAGTAATTCTCAAGTGTCTTAATAACTAAGCAAATGAGAGAGATGGAGGTTAGCTCATCCATAAATTAATTATGCACAAATATAATGCATCAATAAACAAACACAAGTTTTACCTTTTCTTTACCTCTGCCCATTTTTATTATCAAAGACAATGATAACAGGTGACATTTAATTCATACTTTTAAAACAAACAAGAGAGTCAACCCACCATTTAAATAGCCCATTTCACTGTATTTCGAGGAAAAAAAAAAAGAGAAAGATGTGGTTGTTGCAATACAAACCCATTCAGACCTTGAGAAGAATCTTTATTCACAAAAATGCCAAACTCTCAATAGAATTTCCCATGACAAAATGAAGTACTTAACCACAGGAAAGGTTTATGGGCTTTCTCTTCATGTAGCCCCTAACTATGTTAAACTTATATCTTGAAAAAGAATTAGACAAATCAGTAAGTGGCAATCTCACTGAGATCACAAAGAAAAATTTAATTTATTCTTAAATTTCTATTTTTAAAACAGAGATAGCAATATATATATATGGCTTTTAGAGCAGATGCTAAATGCACTACATTCTCCATCTTTACCCTGCCAAAATCTAGGCAGAAGTAGATCTTAGCATCACACCGAAAATACAAAATAAATTGAGAATAGCTTTGTTGAATTTCTTGTGAGATCTTGTCTGCATGGAGGATGAATTAAAAAATAAACACAGTGGCACCTTAAGACTTAAAGCTACATTCAGAGACTAAGTCTGTTGTTTTACACTTTTCCTTTGGTGCTACATAAAGACAAACTGCAGCACAAACTTGTTCCTTTTTAAATGCTAGGATACTCAGCAGCCTGCTTTTATTTCATAAGGGCACAACTCCAGCTTTTTCCTCTACTTTGTTTCTCTCCAACTTTGACCCAATGTTATGAACACACTGAATACCCAAACCCTGCTGACAAAACAGTAAGATACTTCCCCTCCATAGCACCACAGTCAATTTACATATACTACTCTGAAATAATTGGAAGTCTATATACATTGTAAAAACCGCTGCAATGGGCTAAAGCTAAAAATACTTTCAAATTATTTCATGGCAATGCATAAAAACAGTAACCCTTTCTATTTCTACTTTATATAATAAAATAAAACTAAGTTTTTCTGATGATCTTACTCAATTATGAAACTTTCCCAAAACTAAGACTGCTGTAAAGTTCAGATTCCAGCAGTTAGACACCTCCTGTCATATCAAAAGTTATTTATAATTTGCAATATTCTTACAACAGTTCTCAGAATTTAGTAGCAGCTTTACAATGTGCAGCTTCTTGCAAATGTGGCCCCAAAACATAATCCCGGGGAGGAAAATGATTTACTGGATAATAACTCAGGATAAAGGAAAACCAATTAAAAACACCACAAGCAAAGAGCAAATACTTCAAACACTTTGAACAGCACTCCTGAACTCAGTATGAATTAATCACAGACTCAGTTCCAGCTTTCTAAAGTTTCTGTTCTTAACAGCTGTAGACTGACCTCTGCAACTCCTGCTTAAAGGCCATTTCCAAATGCACTCCGGGCAAGCTCACAGAACTCTCGTGCAATTTTCTATTCGTTTTGTTTTTTAATAAAATCTGAATACACGAGTAATACTGAGTTAATAAGAGCTTCCATCCATTAACAGTAACACAAAAAGCTAATTTTATCACATGAAAAAGAAAATGTTATCAGGTGATATCCACTTCAAATTTCTTTTCACTGTCTGCTGCAGAGAAGCCTCTCCTTTCAGAGTCTGTACTAACAACAGGTGGTAAACAATTGGGCAATTCTTTTGATAGGATTTCACTTACCAATTCATAGTTATTCAAACACACAGAACTGATAACACACATTTTTAAATTTAAATTATGTTTGCTTCTTATTTCTTGTTTTGCTATGTTGTATCATGTCCAAGTGCTACGTAACAATGGGAATATGAAACTCATTATGGTCAAATATCAGAGGCCTCCTAGGAGGGGTTGATTCTCTGTCTGCTTTGTGCAACAGTTTAAAAAGTCCTGTTCCAATATTCATTGGAATTCCCATGATGATGCACTCAGAGACACCTAGGAGAAAAAAAAAAACAAACATGGTGAACGTCTGAACAGTAAGGATTCACAAAACTATTTTCATTTGTCCATTCTGTTATATCTCCTTGAACCTCACCTGTAAGGGCCAAGGTCTCTTCACTAGATTGAGTTAAATGCTATGGTTATCAGATCAGTGTATTACTTAAGTAGTGTTAAATTCTAGACAGGAAAGATTCAACCCAGCCTAGATCCCTTCTCTAGTAATGGAAGCGCTTCAGAAGGTTTGTTTTTGGAGCAGACACATTCCATGCAGTGCCTGTAGCAAAAGATGCAAGGCAAACTTACTTGTCCATTCTCTGACTCAGTGCTAAGACTTCACTCAAATCTGACCAAGCTCCCTTGAAACCCCTTCAAGTTCCCAATAAGAAAGGCACAGTATTTGAGCTATAATGCTTTTGGCATTTCAAAGTGTGCTTGTTTTGAATTGAAAGATTTAGTCTGTCCCAATGATTCTGACAGCTCTAACACTTTCACTGCAATGTGCTGACACATTTATACTCCAGATCTACTGATGTACACTACTTTTCTAAAGAACGTTCCACATTAAAAGCAAGCTATCAGATACCATGTTTCTTTCTTAGCATAGTTACGATCCAAACAACACCTTTGCACATTCTCAGTAGTATAACAATACTGTCCTTCACAAATATGTTTAAGAAAGTAGCAATAAACAGCTGTACCTTTGAATGCACAAAGGATGAAAATAAATTTGCTTAAAATTCAGGCAAGATGTGATTGGCAATTTAAATGTATATGAATGAAGAGTCCATATTTTTGCTCTTAGACCATTGCTGCATTTCTACTCCACTATTTGCCAACAATATGCATTTAAAAATCTTGTGCAGGATATAGAATTCTCAGGAGGTACTGTAGATTGAGGCCCCTACAGCATGCAGGTTACAATGGAAAAGGAAATACCTTTCTAAATCTAGCAGAATAAAACTTACCTGGTTTTGCACAATAACCTTTCAACCTGAGCCAACCACTGAGCCATCAAAACTGCATTTAGATTTTGGACATCCCTCTTCCCTTGCAATACTTCCATGTATACAATAAGAAGCCTTCCTCCCCACCTCCCTTTGGCCTCACAGACCAAGTAATAAGTCAGGCATCTGCACAGCAATTTTTCACACAAGCGAGCCACTATCATCTCTTCAGTTTTGGTAAGCAGATAACAATTGCTGTTTTGTCCATTGCATTTCCTTATTTGAACTAAAACATTTATATAGAAGGCAACATCAAAAGACCTTTGGTTTTCACATTATTCAAAACAAGATTTTACCAGCTCAGAGGGGACTTAGAAAAGATTTTCTTTTCCTTACTGTCCAGGATCAAATCAGTCTCCCATAGGATTTTTGCTGTAATCACAGGCAAATAGTGATTAAAGGAAAAAAAAAATCCCACCCATGTGGAATGCTGGAGAGTCAGAAAGTGGCAGAGTTCTTAATATACAAACTAGTAATACAAGGGTTTCTAACAGATTCCAGTGATTCAGAAAATACCGTCCACAAAAGCTCTGCTGGAAATTGACTGCACTAAGACTGCCTACACATACAGACAAACTAGTAAATGTAACTAGTAAACCTAGTAAACATAACACACTCGTATTTTTTATTTCAGTAGCACCCAGAAACTCCCAACAAGCAATTCCAGCTCGAGGATGGTAGGCCTTGCATAAACAGATGTTGAAGAGGTAGAAACCTGCTTGACTTCTTTTCTGTGTTTAACCTACTAGACAGAGACTTTTTAACAAATCATTCCCAAAATGTGAGCTTAAATGACAAGAAAATCTGAGAGGAAGGGGGTAAAAGCATTCAAAAAAACCGAAAAATAACTTCAATTCCAAATATTGGAGTGCATGGCAAAAATACAAAATAGAGACAAACAGAAGGCCAGAACTCATCTACTGAATTTTTTTTTTGCTGTATGTGAGCATGAATGCACTTGTGCACATGTAGGCACATATTTCCTAACTCTTACCAGATTCTTCCATGAATTCAGTGATATGATTCAATCAATGTCAATGAACTTAAATTTAAAACTGATACATTTAAAAAGAAATTTCTGAGGACAGGTATCTTGTCTGTTCTGTTAATGAATACTGATAAACAAAGCTTCTAATTATAAAGATTAAGAAACAATTTTTATCTATTTAGATCAGAATTAACTAAAGAAGTCAAGAACTTAGCCCTTCTGTTTATTTCTAGGTATAACTGCTAAATCACCTAAGTAATCGTGTAAGGCTGTAATCTTCACCTAGGCTGAGACATATATGTCTTCCTACTTCTTAGCAGGAATGAAAATTAAATGTAAATACTGAGCGAGACAATAGATTTCTTCATCGGCTCTAGGTGTTGCAGATAGACAAACTTTCACAATGGAAAAAACAGAACTACTGATAGTGGGACAAATTTCCTGGTATTTCACTGAGATTCAGGGTGAGAAGAAAAACTAAATTACTAAAAGTCTATTTTAAGAAACATACAAGTGTCTGACAAAGATCTCTGACTGAGATTAGAAGTAGAGAAACATACACCAAACTAATAGGACCAAGAAGATCCCAGAAAATGGATCAGCCTAAGACCTGAAGTTTTTGACTGGTAAGCTGAAGAGGAAGTTTAACAAGGGCAAAAATGCAGTGTTTTGAAGAGGTTTACAGATGCTGTTTAAGGACCACAGACTGCCACAGACTTTGCAATACCTACCACAAACAGAATCCTTCTGTCCAAAGTAGGCAGCATCAAAGAGATGGTCTGCAGTCTTTTCAAAAGAAGCCAGCATCAACACACTTTCCTTCATTTTTGCCAGTCCAAACCTAGTAATGCCCAGCACTTCACCCTTGATTGAGGGAAGAAACCAAAGAATAAGACTGAGTAAAAAAATACACTATCTACAATATAGCATTGTCATAATATGCTGCTTCACAGTTCAACATTCTGAGGGCTAATAGTTTGGTAGTAATCAATATTTACCTACAACAAAAGTCAGTATTCATACAAAACAGAAACTATTATAAATGGTTAATAGATTATTTTTTTAAGCAAGAGTATTGAAAAGATTGAAAGAAACACGGCCACAAGAAAAAACCCTGCAATTCTAAACTAGCTGCTCAGCTACAAACTTCAGTGGGGCCTGAGAGCACTATGCTGAATCCACTGCCCATTGTCTACAGATAAATCTGACTTCCACTGCCAGGAGATTACAGAAAATGCTAAACCTTCATTTTTCCACTCTCCAGAAAAAAGGTAATTAGCTATTTAAACTAACTTGGACTTATTTCTGCCTATATTTCTTAGGAACATCCTGATTATATGCTTCTGTGCACAATCTCATAAGTCAAGAACTGCAGTCACAAGAATGCATGCTAGGAGCCTAGCAAGTTTACAACATGGCACTCTGATGCCCTTTTCCACTGCTGTGCTGCAGCTCCACAGGGTCAGCAGCCCTGGGGACTGCTGCAGCTCAGTACAACAAAGCTCTACAGTTTTGGAACAAGTCAGAGCTCCATCCATTTCACCCAAATTAAACCTCTGCACTCTGGCAGGCAAATTGGAAAATCTTACTTCACTAAATGTACTTAGTCCTTCATTGGATGTGAAGTAAAGAAAATCAATCAAGAACAGATATGATTTTCTACTAACAAGTTCTGTAAGACTGTTCATGTAATCTGATTCTATCTGAATATCTGTATCCTTTGACTCTCTCATACAGTGCAGCTGTTATGAGCCACACCCCATGTGGTTTTCTGCACAGCAAGCTTTAGATTGCATGCATGGTTACCCAAACAGTTGATTTTCATACTGTAATTCTGAAGATTCCTATTTCCACGGTGAAATTATGGTTCCCTTGTTTTCAGTCAAAATAGGTTTCCTCTCCCCGCAAGAACTAGAGTAATTAAGCTTTTTGTGTAAAATACAAATAACAGTATTTGGTCAGTACAACTTTGAATTCTACAAGCCTAGAATGGACTTCCACCTCCTTAGCTCACCCATCCTTCTCAAACATGGTAAAATTAATTTGTATAAACAGGCTAATGTAACATTTAGAAAAAACACAGTACAAACCTTGTAAGTCATTAGATCAGACAGCAACATAACATGTCTCCTGTCAATGCTCATACCGTGGTTCACCATTGTATACTGAATCTCATTGATAATGGTTGTCCGAGCAGCTTCAATTCCCAGTGTTTTCTCTACCTACACAAGGGATTATGTTGGGTTAATGAAAAACCAAATGCTTGGAGCAAGTATAGTCCTAGAATAAGTACCATCCATTATCATATTAATAGTCCATTCCCATTACTACCCTTTTGTAGTTCTCCATTCGAAAAATATTTATAGAAACAGTTTCTTTGAAGTGAAGTGCTGCCACTCGATTTATTCTCTCATGTTAACGCATTCTGACATCTATTAGTGAAATCAGGCTTGATTTGGTATCAACTGCTGCATTTGAGCACAAACAAGCACTTGTAATAAAGGTGCCAGGGGGAAAAACCTACAGTATCCATTTAAACAGTACCTCATAAGTGTTGTTAGAGGATGTTTTTGTTCCTTTCACTCCATGAGTAGCCATAACAGCTCGCAGATTATCACCTTCAACTAGAAGTTTGTATTTTTCCTTTCCACTTTGTTCATCAACATGAATGACAGCTCGAGAAACCTCTGGTATACCTTGCACTACAACCTTCAGAAAACAAAAAAACCCTAGTAACTTTGATATATACAGTAATGCAGTATAAAAGGGTAACTCTTATCAGCATTCAAACCTACTTAGGAGCTCCAGTATATGGAGTAAATGCTCACTTAAAACACATACAAAATAAGATTTCTTGCTTCTAAATACACCAGTGCAAAATTGACATTGACACTGTACTATAAACCTCACTCACTACCTACATTTTATATTTTATGCCAGGTACTCTCACACTCAGACTTGGGTATCTGAATGGTGGCAGGCCCACACAAATAAAAAGACATGCTGTCAATAATAAAGCTTCACTTATCACTATTTTTAAAATCCAGAGCAGACAGTCTCCTCACAGAAAGCTGAAATAATGCCAGATACAATCATTTGGTTCAATTCTTGAAGCAGCTGAAAGAAGACACAGCTGCTTCATGCTGCTGAACTTGGAATGCTTCAGTAAATGTAAGGAAAATATCAAAGCTTCAATTTTATTTACAAATATTAAAGGAAGGCTTAGTTTCAACAGCAAGGCAGTACCATCACAATCTAAGAGTTAAAAACTTAGCCTATCTTCACTGGCAATACTGACTTCGTCTTCCCACCACAGACCCCCAAATTATCACTACTGATTACATTCCACAAAAGCATGAGACAGCCTTTGCTTTTACCTTTGGTAGTTCTTCCTTCAGGGACTGCAATACATAATACATTGAACTCTTGCTATTTTCACGAGGGGTCACACATACAACTGCTTCTCCATGGACAGCAACATCCCCAGGCTTTACTCGGAGTTTGGAAATGCAAATAGAGTAGCGCACAGTCTCTGCATTCACCTGTGGCAAAAGTCAGCCAGCAAACATCAGGGTTAGCTCTAAATATGTATCAATCTGCTCAAATAAATGCAGCAGTCTTTCAACAGAATATAAAAAGAAAGAATGTAGGAAAATCGACCCCCCAAACGATCCTTATAAATTGCATGAAATACTATCCTGTGCTGAGGGTGCCAGCCTGTACATTAACCAATGGACAGAAGTGTCATCCCAACATTTAGCAAGACATAAAGAAATGAATGTATGTTCTCTCATTTCCAAATAAGGGGAACATTATCCACTTTGCAAGGAAAAAAAGGGACCCCTCCAGATGTAATGTAGCCACAGGACATCCTTCATTCACTTCCTTTTTTTAACTTCCACTGGTGTGATTTCTGTTTCTGAGACAGGATAAAGAGACCCTTAGGAACGTACCCAAGGCATACTCTGCATAAGAACTGAACAACTCACCTCTAACCTCAGTAGTCTAATGCGCTCTAAAGACAGCTTCACTAGGATGAAACAATCATCTGGAAGAAACACTTCTTCAATATATTCAGAAATCTGTAAGAAACAAGGACAAAATAGTTAGCATGTGACAATAGCTCAAATGCCCCATAGCAACTGGCTAAGGCTTACATTTAAAGGATTAGCAATAACACAATTTTTCCTACCTCTCCTAACAAAGTTTTCTCAATTCTTCCTTTAACTAGACGGGCAAAATCAGGATCATCATCTTTGTCCAAGTGTGCTGTTATAATAGGGGTGCTAAAAAGAACAAATACACACACACACAAAACAAGTTAGGAAATTGCTCAGCTAGATTACAGATGGTAACTTAAATTCCATAAAGCAGGCTGTAAGTCATCTTGTATCTACAGTAGTATTTAATTAGATAAAGAGACCTTCAGGTTCCTCAGGTATATTTAAGAAAATTATTGTTCATGTACTTCAGGCAGGTAAAAATAAGCAAATACATGAGAGGTTATAACATATGTACTAGTGACTGTTTTCATGGTGTATGCTATTCTAGTATTATTTAATTATGGCCTCATGCATACCTAGGAATAGGTATGCTTCAACTATGGCTAAACACCAGAAAGCTTCACAATATGAGACACATAAGGGAACATTAAACTTAAATAACCCTTCTCCCTCATTCGATTTTCAGAAAAATAAAACTTCGCCATCTCTCTGGGCCTAAGTATCACTTACAGTTGGACAGACATTAGATTCTTCTTGTTTTGAGTATTTGCTTTGGATGATATCTAATATATTGCTGAGAATAGGGAAATGCTATCATGTACTGCAAATTTATCCATCAGGTTTCACTTGGGCAAAGGAAAAAACCGGCCAAACAAATCAAAACGGTGTTAGTACCTAATAGCCTTTGAAGCATTAATGATTTCTTTGATTCTTGGCACACCCAAAGTAATGTTCATTGAAGCAACACCAGCAAAATGGAAAGTCTTCAGAGTCATCTGTGTGCCAGGCTCTCCAATACTCTGTGCACAAAGAGCTCCTACTGCAGAACCAGGCTCCATCTGTGCCCTGATGAATATAGAAAGAGACACATAACTCAATGAAGTATAAAGTCCTAAGCAAACAACAACAGAAACTATTCTGGTAGATATACAAGAAGTTTGTTAATATATTATTGGGGTTTAATCAACAAACAAGACAGTGGTTAAGAGGTCACCAATACTTAAGATTGAAAAAGATGCCCTGTCATACAGGCATTCCACAGATTCAGTGCAACTTCCATAACAAATAAAATGCTTGTCCTCTTCCTCCAAAGCATCGAGCATGAGATCCAGGATTCTCCCTTCAGGGAAATCCCATATGCTAACATTTACTTATTACACTAAAATAGGTAATTCATGTTTAAGAACACTTAAGACAAATGTAAGCAGGTACTCCTAGAAACTGAAACAGAAAACTGGTAATTGCTTTGAAATAGTGCATGGGAAGGACCAAATCCAAGGAGTCTAGTAAATGGAATAAATCTCAATGGATGAAGAGATTAAAACATCCACACTAGCACACTATCCACATTATCTTGTTAGAGACCAAGAATAACAAACAAAAGGATCCTACAAGTGCATAACAGATCCAAGAATATGTTAGAACAAATTGTGATGTAATTCCTCACAGACTGTGTAGAGCAAGAATAACTATCAAGATTAATATAAATTTAAAACTGATCTATTCAGACTTTCTTCTGCATGAACTTATTGGAGATTTTGAACAACCTGCTGCAAGAGGGGGAGGAAGGGAACATGTCTGCCAGTGGGTGTAAAAATGTTCATGTTTAAACAATATCCTCCCTTACCCTGAATCCTATCACTTTTGGCTTTTACCAGAATCTGTTGTCAAAACACAATCTGTGGATATAAGCAGTAAGTAGCTACAGGAGAAAACTGTGTTCATTGGTATGATTACTACTATTTCAGAAGGAAGGTGCCTAAACACAAGCAGATAGCTTTGCATGCTCAAGGAATCTAAAATGAAACAAAAGCATTTTTTCTACAATGTAGAAGGAAATGAAAGAATCTTTTAATGAAAGAATCTGATTATGACTCAAGACAAATGTAAAAACCTCACCTGTCTGACCTCTAGAACTGTCATACAAGACTCAAATCTGCCTTAACAAGCCCACATGTAGATGATGATACTTTTTTTTATTTTGCATCCTACCTTGGTCTTGCAATGTTTATGTCATTGGAGCCAACTTGCACTGCATTCACAACAGAACCAACATTCATACAGTAAAAACAGCAAAATACACTCCTACGTGGCCAAGAAAGCAGCAGTATTCAGAACACAGCAGGGTAAACACTTACCTCATGTATTTGTCTCTACAAGTCTCTAGAAACTTCTCTAGTTGAGTTGGAGTAATCCTATCCAACTGATATAAAACTCGTGGCTGGAAACAGAATAGAATAGTTGGACAAGCAGTAACTTATGAAGACTGAAAGGAACTACATAATTACCCTGTTGAAACTATTTACCTCTGTTGTGCCATTGTCATTAATTCCATACTTGTCTCTAGTTTTTTTTATCTTCTCAGAAACACCTTTGATGAATTTTTTAATTTCCTGAAATCACATTAAAACAACAGTAAGTAAACACATGGTCTTCATATTGAAGTCATCAGCAGCAAGTAATTTGCTTAAAGCTCCCAACAGAGTATTTACAAAATAAACTAACAAGGTACAATATGAAGAGAAGAATGTCAAAACTTGGACAAACACATGCACTAGAATTTAGCAAACCAGATTGGCTCTTGTGTAACCAGAGATCAGTAGCAGTAAATGAGGAATATGGTCCCCACTGAATAAACACATCCTTCCTGAGAACACACTGACAACTGAAGGTACTTGACTTGGGTTGATCCTTCCTTCCTACCCAGCACCTACTGAAACTCATTTAAAAAATAAAAAACCCCACAAAACTCAAAATTCTTATTCTTTGACTATACTGACATAAACACATTCTCACTCATTTCTCAGTATTCAGAACAGTCAAAATGGAATAACCATGGCAAGAGAGGAAGTATATAAAGTGTATCTGGATAGATTCCAAAGATTCAAGATGTACTTTATTTAATAGAAAAAACCCTCAAAACTGGTATATACATGTCAGTCTCTACCTAACATAATTCAAATAACTCCTCTATGCTGTGGAGGTCCTGTAGATAATTGTACATGACATGTTGAAGTACATAAACTTTTTACTCTCTTACCAGGCTTACTCAAGAGCAGTTCTAACCGTCTTTACTGGAACATAATTGAAACAATAGTGTTAGAAAAATATCCAACACTTCTATGAAAGATCACTCAGTTATTACACTTTGGATATGGACATGTACACTACAGGTCATGAAATATGAGGTCCATGCTTAAACTCTGCCACAGAAGTGGACTCAGTGCAAGTCATTACCATAATACAGAGTTATCAGAAACAAAATAAAAACAAAAAGCAAGAGGAAATCCTTTCCATCTACTTCAACAATGATTTAGGAAAGCCTCTGTGGAGAAATGAACAGTTTGATTTTTTAGAGTCCTTTTAAACCTTCTCTACACCACTAGTCCTACCAGACAAAGAGGTAATTGCATTACCTCTTCTGCACTAGGTACTGGACTCCTTGCAACCACCACAGTAGCTGAGCACTGACAATTACTTGCAAAATTGAATAAGTATTTGAGGGACCCTTTTTTTTTTTTTAACAACTGAGTTCACAGAATCATTATGAAAACACTTCTATGACAAGATGCATTCATACATTTTTTCCCCTTTTGCCCTGCAGTAAGTAGTATTCACAAATGAAATATTTGGCCACTTTAAAGGCTTTTGACCCTGAAACATTTGCATAAAATTGACAATGTGATTTATTTCCTAAAGTAAGTGTTGTGGTATTAGAGAAGTTAACCTTTTTACTACAGGTGCATAAAAAAAGGAATATTGCAGGACTTGCAGAAGTCTTTCTCTTTGACAGTCCCTGAGTTCCAAAGTACTTAAAAAAAATCCAAACAATTCCAACATAGTAAATTGATTATTATATATAATTCTGAATAAGATACTCAAATTATATGTTACTTCCATACGCTAGAGTCAAAAAAGGTGGAAAAAAAATAATCTCTGAAGACTTTTATTTTTCATGGTCGCAAGTTTTATTCACACACAAGACATAAAAGAGGAAGTGATTTATTACTCTCAATTGTTGGCAGTTTATCCAAACTATAGATTAATTTATGCTACAAAGGGAATGAAAATGTAACTCACTCCTTGCTGAGCTTAAATACCTCTATGGGCTTATAATTTTCAGTGCAACGCTGTCTTCCATGAGCACAGCTATGTAACTTCCAGAGTGGGCTCAAAAAAACATTATAGACTTAGACAGTGTGAAAAAATCAAAGTTGTTTAGCCTTGACCAGCTTAACAAAAAGGCCCCAACCAGACTCAGTAAGCTCTGGCTCGACGTGGGCCTTTTGTCAGCTCCTACAGAGCCAACGTTTAGTCAGAATAGTCCAGGGTATAAACCACAGTCACCCAGAGTTTTGCAGCACATCTCCCAGCACTGGTGGGATCGTTTCCAGACATGAAGCACTGCTCATATCAGAATCCTCACAGTGAAGAAGCCACTAAAATAACAAGAAGCCACTAAAAGAGTGGCACAGACAATGCCACGGGATTCAGCAAAAATCCATTCAAGTCCAGGCAGACCCATTAGGTTAACTCTACATATGGCAGCACTGAGTGGTTGTGTGCTGAGCTTTTTCTGTGTTTGCACTCTCAGCACTCATATTCTATCATCTTCAGAAAAACCACAGAAAAGTGACTGATTTTTTTTTTATAACTGGGAGGGTTTCTAGAGATTCCCCTGATTCCAATAAGAAGAAAATGAAAATTTCCCTTGACCTGTCTCAAATATGTTAAAACATTAACACAATTGAAATTGTGCCAGCCAACAATCTGCTTTTTTTCAGCTGAATTCCCTCCAGCAATGGCAGAGTGCAGGCAGAACGAATGCTAGTCTGTTAGGAAAGGGCTATTTAGACATACTGTGTTCTGGACAAGAATGGATAAGCCCATTAGGAACCTCCTGCTAAAATAACAATAATAAGAAGTATCTCTGTCCTGGAATGGAAAAGTGGAAGAAGGGATAGGAAAACACCAGAAAAACAAGCTAATATCCCTAAAGATTGAAAGAAGAGTCAATACCAAAAGAAATCTTCCTCAAAATCCTTAAATGTAACTATGGGAATTAATTCACGTCGTAGTTTTCACCATCAAAAAGGTTAAATTATTGTGATAAACACCTACATCATAATTTAACAAGCACTAATATGTATATATGCTAATCAGTTACTTTAGCACTATACACACATCTTTAGCTAAAAAGCACTAACATTAATGCTCACACATTGCACACACATGCTACAGTTACCTCATTATATTTTTCATAACCTGTCTCAGTTAATGTCTTCAAGGATGAACAGAAAAAAAAAAAGGAAAGAAGAAAATGTAACTATCTAAAACTTAAAAATCTTAAGTCAAACTAATTATCACTAGTGTGATGTAGTAATATTTTTGCTTCTGAAATTCATAACAATTATTTTCCTAATATTATTAAAAATATGTATACTTCAAATAACAGTTTTATTCCCAAACTCTGATATTAAAATATTCTATTTTTTTTCCTTCAGAGGTGCAGGTAAGATTCACAGCATATTTCAAATACGGATATAACTATTTTTTCCAACTCTACTCTACCAACAGAAGTCCTAATCAGGTTTACCTTCTGCTCTGAGGCACTCTGATCTATTAAAAATAAACCCTTCAAACACAGGTCAATAAACTCACGTTGCTCTCATCACTGCCAGTAATCAGAAGGTTCATCAAAGTAGCAGCTTAACCTGAAGGGAAGGTTAATTCTACAGGTAGGTTAATTCTACAGTTTTTATCACTGACTCCCAAAGAACTCTTGAGAGTGTCTGCTCTCATAAATATTAAAATTGCCCAATACTCTTTCAAACAAATCGACTTTTACAATTCAAAGTGCAAGCAGTCACATGAACATGCCCTCATCCTTAAAAGACATGTAAGTAGTCTCCAAAGGCTAAAGCCCTGTGCAGCAAAGCAGTTTGTATGACCCATTTTTTTTGCTGTGCTAGTTTCATAAGCAAGCCAGGTATATAGGTGCGTATATACATATATATTTTTATATATACACACATATATATATATTTATATATATATATGTATATGTGTGTGTGTGTGCATATATCTATGCAAGCATATAGGCGGTGTTTACACTACAGCAAAACAAGCAAATAAGGAAAAACAGTTGTTCAGAGAATTGATAATATCAAAATATATGAATATCAGATTAGTATGATACTCAGTCCTAGTGGTTTCTTACATAGAGACAATAAGTATTTAATTTCTGATGTCCCCAGGGAAGCACATACTTACTGTACCATCTTGCTATGGAAAGGAAACTCTAGAAAGATCTCAGATCAATAAAATTTCTACTCTAAAAAGCCCCTAGATTTTTCTCATTTCTAATATTCCTGTGGTGAACATGAACAATTACCCTAATAAGAATTAAAATCACTAGTCCTAGCTTCCCACCCCTAAATGCACAAAAATGCATTACTGAACAAACCACTATTCCTGCTACTAACACATAAAATTCAGCTGTTGCTTCACGAGATTGATAAGACCATTTTATTTAATTTCCTTAATTAATGAGGAAAAGTTAATCACACTGTGATAAAGAAGTGAGATAATTACCTGCAGAAAACTGTCTTGGCAGCAAAGGAATTCATTCTTCTTCATGATGGACTCGGACGTTAACACCAATTCATTTTTACTGAGGGCTGGTTCATTTCGGCATGGATATACAGCCTGGAGAGGAAAAACCATCACTTCTTCACATAAAACACATGCACAAAACTTCATTGTAAAGACACAATACAGATATGTAGAATTGATTAGGTTTGGTTGTGGTTTTTTGTAGTCTGTTTGTTGGGATTTTTTGTCTAGTTGTTTTTGTTTTGCTATACTATACCAAACTATTGTGAAAAGAAGAGGCCCACACACTTCTACTTTTTTATGTAAATATGAAGGTATACACACAGGTATACACAGTTCTATCCATTTACTACACTCATATTACAGAAAGTTTAACAGTTATTTCAGCAAAAGGCTTTTCTGTGAGAGGGGCCATAACACACCAACCAACCAACAACAAAACCAAACAATACAGGTCTTCAAACATCACAATATATCCAGACTTATTGAACAACACATCAGCCAGTTTAACACAAAAAACATGCATGCCTTGAATTAATAAGGAGTTATTTTGTGCAATGTACCAAACTAGTACCCAAATAGGTCGGTAGTCATTTATCTAGTGAGTTGCATATTAGGCCCCAAAACTATGTTTAAGCACAGAAAAATTGTACTTTTCACTGCTTATACACAGTTTGGTCCTAGTTGCTCTGTTCCACTGTAAACAATACCTATTCGTACACACATGCTGAAAGACTGACCAGGACCACTCAAAAAAGGCAATTTAAACATAAATACTTAAACTGAAACCATTTTCCTCAAAATTTACTATTTCCTTCTACATGCTTAGTAGTCTTTTCACACTTCTAACAAGGATTTCAGCAATCCTTACCCTGATATTATCTAGAACTCGCTTGAATTCCAGTGGTTCATCCTTCCCTTCCATAGCTGCAGGATCCAAGCCATCTCCTCCATAAATAAACTGTATAATGTCACCAGTAGAACTTCTGACTGTTAAATCATACTGTGAGCAAAGATCTTCAAGTGATTTTACCAGCCGCCTCTGAAGGGAAAAAAAAGTGCACAGAAAGTAAAATGGATCTTTTTTAAAATAGCTATTGATTGGGATTACAAGAACTATAGGAACTGGACTCAGGAAATAAATCTGACACAGTGATAAGCAGGTACAAAAACCTATTTAAAATCACACATTAGCCCTAGGGCTTTCCTGTACATTCCACAGAACATAAAAATCAACAATAACAACATTTAAAGCAACAACACAATACTCCACATTTAGAAATTCTATCATATAGGAAACCTAATGCTAAGCTGCAAGAACCTATTGAAGTCTGAGGAATTTGAGGCTTTTTTTGACATCATATTCTGCTCATCAGGTTTATTGCTTAAGAGATACAATGCTTTTTGTGTATGGAAGTAGAACCAGTAAACAATTCTTTTCACTGACAAAAAGCAAAGAGGTCATCTGTCGAGGCCATTTTTCTATCTGTGTTAACTACTTCTCTTACATCAACTCCTGGTTTTGAGAAATCCCTTTACTATCACCTTCCTTGGCATCCCAAATAGAAGGCATGCTGTGAAGCATTAATAGTTAAAAACATTATTACTTGAGAGGTGGATTTCATTGTTCAGTGAAAGTAAATTAGATCACCAAAGACTAAATTGGTATTTTTTCTCACTGAGGAGAAAAAAGGTAAGATGAAATAAATGTTAAGTTTTTTTTTTTTAATTCCCAAGTCCAAGTGGTACAATTTATTCACACAGGATCAAAGTTGAAGAGGAAAAATATTTTGCAGGTTGTTTTTTATATTTACATGTATTTGTAAATACTGACACACATGCCAACATTATTTCATTAGTTTTGGAGACAAATGGTCTAATTAGTCACCCACCCCAAGAGGTGGTTTTTCTGTCTTTGTACAGTTACTTGCACATCTCAGAATGTGTCCCCAGCCACAAATTATCTTGCCTTTTCTACTGCCTGTTACACTGAAAAGAGGTCTACACTTTAAATACTATGTAAATATTTGCACAGAAGTCCCAAGACTGCTCGCAATAGCAAGAAGCTTTGTTGGAGGGACATTTTCACAGGAGGTACAGCAAAGACACTAACATATTACAAAACTAGTCTAAGCCTATATGGCCCAAGGTGCCTGTTACCCAGAAAGAACAGACAGTGGAAGGGAGTTTTAGCTGTCATTCACATCAGTTTTAGGAAAACACATAACATAGAAATTAGTCTATTAACTTCTAGGCTTTTACAACCCATATTTGAAAGGAAACAGCTTAATACAAGCATGTTTACAAACCTCATCTCTGCTGGAGAATACAGCCAAGCCATGTATTTCACAGTATAAATTATTCCATTACACTGAGAACACACACGCACATGCAATGTATGCACTTCTCCAACCCGTAACCTCAACATACACAGGAGAAATATCCACATTTTGCAGGACTGATAAAATCCCCAGCCCACTGGCAGTTACCTGCATATATCCAGTTTCAGCTGTTTTTACAGCTGTGTCAACCAGACCTTCTCGACCCGCCATTGTATGGAAAAAAAATTCAGTGGGAGTCAACCCAGAATAGAAGCTGTTAGCAACAAAGCCTTTTGCTGCAGGGAGCTACACAGAAGAGTGGGAAAAACACAGTTAAAATGCAATGTATATTCTGTATGTTACAGGAAAACATGTTGCATGTCATCTAAATTCTGTCAGAGAGATAGCCAACACACTCACAAACACAGGGTAATCATCTCACCTGCTTTTAGCTCTCAAGTTCCATGTTTGTATAGAAGATCTGAATAAAGGCTTCAAAACTCCTTGCCTAGTTCCTCCAAATTAATATAACAAACTTTCTCCTTCTCACTACAAACCTTGTCACACTTCTAGCCATTCCTTGCAAACACTACACTGACTCTCTTAAACTTGCAAAAATTGAAAAGGCAATTAATTCATTTTGCAATAGTAGAGCAAAGGTATTAGCAGTGCTGAAGACTAGGGAACCCAGAAAAAATATGACGGGAGATATGTATATAATTAATTCTCTTCAGTGGTTTGCTCTCCCCCCGAGAAAAGTTGTTGCCAATCAACAGGCATTCCTTGAAGTCAAGTAACACCAAACTGCCTCTGTGATCAGAGTTTCATCTTAGAAATTCACTTTTTGTTGTTATTTAACAGGTAGTTAAAAACCAGTAAAAACCCTAGAGCTCAATTTTAAGTTTTACCTCCTCATCTAATCCAAGAAGTATTGTTTCTTCTTCTATTTATTCAGTAAGTTACAGAACTCAGAAGTGGAAATTTGGACATTGAATGACAAATTCAAGTGTCATGGCTACCATCTGACAGTTATTTAACACACTAACTAGATGAATGGCTTATACCTAGAATCTTCTTCACTGTTGATTGGATTTCAAACAGCAGTTTAAAAAAATTAATTTCATTGAATTATATTAACGAGTGCATTAGACTCACTATTGCTTCATGTAGGACCAAACTCAAACATGAAATATTGAGAGTAACCCATGATACCTATTCTGGTGAAAAAAGAAAAAACAACCAGACTCCAGACAGGTTTATCTGGCTTGTCTCACCTGTCTAAAGATACCAATACATACCCAGCAGTTGACCTGAAAAGTATTAGTGCAGTCACACATAATACATGAGAGAAACTTTAACAAGTTATTTTTAGGACTCTCAAGAGAACAAAAAATATATCATCAGACTTACTTTAATTTTACTAAGTTAGAAAGGTCAAAGCAAGGCTTAGCTGTAAAAATTCACAGCATTCTATGGCAACCCAAACCACTGCTGTTAACTCCCAAATCACACTCAGGACATTTTACATGGATCATATGTGATCCTTTTTCCTTCAGCCTATCATGACAACATGTGTTACCATGCATACTTCTCAAAATGGCTTAGAGAAACTTGTTTCACTTTTCTTCACAGTCTATTGTAAACATACAGAATTACCTTAGAATGCTTCTCAAAGTGAGGCAAAGATCTGTTCTCAAATCCATCAGGAACTCGGGACCCACTGATAGCCTGCTGACCTACACAAGCAATCATCTGGGATATATTAATGAAGGAGCCTGAAAAGGAAGAAAGGAAAAAAACGCTCATTCACAAATGAGGGATACACTGCTTCCCTGATGAGCTATCTTCACTTCCATGAAGATCTCAGCCTCATAACTGGTCAAAAAACCAGTCAGAATTGCAAGAGTTAAAGAAGTTTTTCTGTTACTTGTCCTGTTCATTTCAGCAATTATGAAGAGGCTGACAATTAGGTCTATGATACAGCCAACAACTCCTTTTAATTTTTTTTCCTTTGCGTCATAGACATTCATGCCACCACCATTTGACTACAGTCCTTGTATTATGCTGGTTTGTGTTATGGATTGTGTTTTATACAGCCCATGATCCTAACCCACATATTTTGCTTCACAATTTCTTCAATGAACACATTTTTCATAAAGGGTTCAGTATCTACCAAGATTCCTAGAACAAATTAAGCCTCAGAGCATTAAGTCACAAAATTAGAAGTTTTCTTTGCTGAACATGCTTGCAAACAATGCCTCCCCACCTCTCCCTCCCAAATTATACACTTAATATATTCTTCTTCTTAGATTTCAGTATTTCTTTAGAACATGTCACCCTGAGGCTTTCCACAATTTATTAGACAGATAAAAAAAGGCAAAAGGTTAAGTGATTCCTTCAGATTCTCATAGGAAACAAAGGGAAGTTCAAACAAGAATTTAAGAGACCTTATAGCTCTTTTCAGTACCTAAAGGGAGCCTACAAGAAAGCCAGAGAGGGACTTTACACAGGAGTATGTAGTGATACAACAAGGAAAAATTACTTCAAGCTGGCAGAGGGCAGGTTTAGATTAGATGTCAGGAGGAAATTCTTCCCTGTGATGGTGGACTGGAACAGGTTGCTCAGAAGTTGTGGATATCCCATTCTGCTCTACTGACACCGCTCATGGCAGGGGGATAGGAATTAGATGTTCTTTTATGTCCCTTCCAAAAAATTCTATGATTCTGGGAAATATTAATTCCAATTCTGAATATATAATTTACAGTTGATTTATGTATGCGATATAAAAACTTGCAGTAGAAATGCAACTGAAAACTTTTTACTGATGAATTAGAGTCTTAAGAACATCCAAAGTTCCAATAAGATGTTTTTCAACTTGTACTAAACATTTAAAGATACAAAAAATAGAACATCAGCTTGATTTTAATTAATTATACCCAACCTGTACTTACTGAGTCACTTAAAACAGATACAACCTGAGCTTGCACAACTGACAGTATCAAACAAGCTAAAAAGGTGGAACGAGTAATTTTCACAAGAGTGATGAAGTGAGCAGCCTACATGCAAAGTTCAGCTATCCCTACCTTTAGAACCACAGAGAGCCATGATAAGGGGACTGTTGCTCTTGTCCAGTTCTCTTAGACAGGCGCTGCCAGCATGATCTCTGATGACTGAGAGTTCTTTAAGGATTAAGGCCTGAAATCAAATATTGCAGAGGTTCAGCATTTGTTAAAAAACACATACACAAACAGTACTCTCTCACCCCCAGCAACACCTTCAGTAGTCAAATGCAATTCAAAATACAATCAAGACACCTAGTCATTGCTTTGGGTAAAACAATTTTAAATTTTAACTTGCATAACTTCCAGTTTGCTGCATAAAATGTCTTTGTTGGGATAAGACAAGAATATCCAGGAACGTGATCCTCTTTTACCAGCAGCACAAACTTAAGCTAAATCAAGCACTGCACTAAGCTCTAAGACACACTGCATTACATGAAAGATTACCACAAAAATAAAGTATTTTTGGACTGTACTCAGAGAGTACAATGCTGGTCTCTCCAACTATTACAAACATAACTGTATCCAAAAAACATTGTAGGACATACACAGGTGTCCAAAAAAAGGAGGAGTGGAAAGGACTGCTAGATGTTTCTATCGGCCAGAATTTCACTTTAGACTGGGTAACCGTGGCAGTGCTTCATCATAGGGTGGCATTCTCTGGTTGGGTGGTGGTGGTGTTTGGTTTTTTCTTTTTTCCTTTCTACTTTTTTTTAAAGGTAAAAAGTAGACATTAGCCATCCAAGATGAATATATAAAACCATTAAATACAATGAAAAGTGTTCTTCAGCTGACTTGACTAAGTCAGTAAGCTTTTGGGCAACATTCATTGCTCTTCATCAAAATTTCTACAGAAAAAAGAAAACAACCCAGCATAACCAAAGTCCACTTAACTTTTACCCCAATAAGGAACCAGATAACACTTGCATGAGATCTACAACCAAAGGAATGTTTTGCTTCTTGTATCACTTTCTTTACTGTTACTCTTCTTAATTAATCTAGCAAATCTTGATAAATGTAATCAACTCCATTTCAACTACCTATGCCATTTTATTCTAGTGTATCAGCCCAGTACTTCTTGCAAGGAGGGAAGATCTCAGTTATTAAATGTTTAGCTAACATTTTTAGATGCATACAAACATCTTAATGTTAAGTCTCTATAGAGTCAGCTCAAGTTGCATGCCTAGGGAATGCATTTGCTTGTATTTTTAGGTTTCAGAAGACAACTTTAGACTTCACAATGTACATGAACATATTTGTGAAGTCTCTACTCTAAATGTATAGTGATTTAAACCAAAAACTTTACCTCTAGTGTCTCTTCTGCAGTACAACCAGGCTGCTGTTGTAGCTTGCCAGTGTTCAGAGCTTCAATATACTCGTCACATTTCTTATAGCCAGCATTCAGGAGCTCATACTTAGCTTTTAGCAGGCCCTGACCAGGGGTTACATCACCAATTCCAATTGAAAAGCCACGATTAGCTATTATTAAAAAAAAAAAAAGATAACTCCATCTCACAGAGAAAACAAATTAAACCCAGAATATTATCATCATTGGGAACTCTTATTTTTGCCTCCCATCATGTGACCATCACAAGCACTTCATATGCACAATCGTTTGTTTCACCATTTGCCAGCTTCACAACTAGCTTATGTCTTTTTAAGCACAGCATTTCACATTTGAAGCACAAATCTTGCTTGCTTGCTCTCTATTTCTGCATTGAAGTACTGTTCTACAAGGAAATGTACTTACAGAGATAGACTGGAGCAAGTCTGGCTAGACGTGACATGGCATCTGCAGCTTCTACCTGTCCCCAGTCTCTCAGCAAGATGTAGAAAATGTTGTTCTTGGATCCTGAACCCAATGTTCCTTTGTCCATACTGCCACTCATTAACTCACTGTTTTGAATTGTGACATCTAGAAACAAAAAGGCAAAAAGAATTCACCAGTTTTCCAAAACATGAACTAATCACTAGTAATCACTTACGGAGAGAATTAAAAAAAAAAAAAGCTCTATTCATTAGAAGAAAAAAACTCAAAGACATATTTAATGTATCTGTAGAAATGCATGACTAAGTGTTGTAAGGGGAACAGCCTACAACCTGATCTTACCAAATAAAGTTAAAATTTATTTTCCTTCCTCCTTAGAAAGGCAACTGTATCCAATTAAAGATTTGTTAGAAACATCGCAAGTTTTTGGTAAAAATCTAAAAATAAACTTTGCTTCCTTAATCTAAATAATGTCCCAATCAGTTTTATCCATCCAGAAATAAAGTCCTCAATCATAATAAACCAATGCAATTTATTTATTTAAAAAGTAGAGCAAAAAAACTTCAGAAAGTTACAGTTCTCTTATTTGAAGATTCTGATATTCAGTTCAACCAAATCACCTCTGGAGGCACAGCTTGAAGTTAAAAGACATGGTAGACTCCTAAGTCCCTTTAATCACAAGAGAACCATAACAACCCATCTCTCTTGCCTTTATGCCTGTACACAGTGCCTCCGTTAGACTACTCCTTTTTCCTTCATTAGGAACCTTCCATTTCAGGCACTGAATCTTTCTTTAAGATTTAGTCTTGAACCAATTAAAAAGTATCTTGTGTACATGAACTTTAAACTTATTTTCTGATAGCAGTACAATATATATTCATCACCAACTTCATTATAAATCTTTCGAAGGAGTGGTGTATGTAGATGGATCCAATTTAAATCATTTTATGCAGAACATTGTAGATGTTTGCACACTGTACTCCATGCTCAATATTTTCAATGTGAATTTAGGTAATCATCTTCTTGAACCACAAGTCAGTGCTCTATCTCTTATTATATAAAATCAAGACATGATAGTAGGATTTCTTGTGTTTTTTGAGAATTTGCAGAGAACTTTCTGAAGAGAATTAGTATGGTTTCAGAAATGAATTTTTTCAGAGAACTGAACACAGCCAACAACAAAATCCACATTATGTGCTCCTGTCAAATTCAAAAAATGAAAATTCTTCCCATACTTCCTAGAATGAATACACTGTGGAGCAAAGAAGATGGCTTATGTTCACACAAGTGTGAGCAGAATTGCTTTGTGGCCTTTCATCTCGTATTATTTAGAGGCTGACAAAAATAGTTCCACCACGTTTATAATAAACTTCACAGCCATGGAGTGGTTCTATCTTCTACAGAAATCACTCAGTCTGCTGTAGAGAGGATCTGAGTGCTAATTGGGAAATTCTTTCTCACATCAACATCGCATAAAAGAATTACTATAAATCAATGGTTCCTCTACTCATGCTTCTGAGCAGCAAGGAGCCAGCCTAATCCTGTCTGCTCATGTTCCTTTCCAACAGTTACCACATGAATTATAAGCAAAGCCTTGCTCATCTCCTACAGCCTCTTCAACAGTGGTCCTTTGCATTCCATCTGCCACTCTGACTTCCCTAATTGGAAGGACACAGATGGCTTGATATACTAGGGATTCCTATCTTCCCTCTGTATCCTAACTCCTTTCAGTGTTTGTCTCCTAATCCCTGTATTATTACCCCCACTTAAGGTATCAAATTTTTCCATTTGCCCTCTGCACAACCCCTTCCTAAGCTTCTTAGCTTTTCTCTTTCTGTCACGTTCAAACACTAAGTTAGCATCATGACAAGCCTAGCATCAGCCAGAAGACATTTTAGTTTAAGAAAACACCCAGATCTTTTCTTTGGTGTTCAGTATAACTTAAACTTTTGAGAACAACCGCATAATTTTATTTTTCATTTCAAGGATACTTATGTGAAGTACCACTTTAACTCCCACAGTGAACTCAACAAGAGTACAATTTCTTTGAAGACTTCCAAAACACAGCT
Source organism: Neopelma chrysocephalum (assembly GCF_003984885.1). Classification (NCBI taxonomy): domain Eukaryota; kingdom Metazoa; phylum Chordata; class Aves; order Passeriformes; family Pipridae; genus Neopelma; species Neopelma chrysocephalum. The sequence continues at coordinate 4,734,641 of NW_020897805.1, forward strand.
TTAGAAGTGTCACTCACAAGAATCATTGTAACAGAGGTCCTCCCCTTTGCCACAATACTGTTTGCCCTTTGTTCGTAGATTGGCTTTTACAGGACAATCATCACTGGGTTTGAGAATGAGGCTGAAAACCTGTTTTCCTGTCCAGAGTGTTACAGGCTTAAAGAAACAGAAAGAGAAGAATTAGGATTACAAGTTTATGCTAAAACTACAGTAAAACAGTAAGCAGGAATGTAATTGTAAAACTGTTTTATATACAGAACCTTTCTATAGAGAACCATACTTGTAGAAGTGCACAGTAGCATTTCTTTGAATAGAGAAGTATTATGCACTTCTATAGTTTTAAAACCCCTGAGTGCAGCAAGGTTATCCTTTACATCAGGTATGTGCTTGCATTTAGAGAAACATGCTTTATTGCTCCCTCTTACTGTCATGTTTCCCTTTCTGATTAGAAAAGAAAAAAAAAGATGCTGCTGCTGTCATTTAATTTCTCGAAGAGGTTGCAACATTTACAATTCCTCCTTTATATAGTGCCTTTGATTTAAAATTTTAGGAGTTTAAAGATTCATATAATTATGTACTCCCCTCAGCTGGAGTTAGATGTAAGCAACTGTCACAGTTAGCACTAAAATTATTAATTTGGAGTGACAGAAGTAGTCAAAGAATCACTGCTCTTGGCTATTAGCAAAAGTTGATATAAACTTATAAAATTCATATTAGATATTGCCCATAAATTCCCTGACCTTGCTTTAAGTTGTATTATTCACTGGTATTTCAATTCCACTTCCTGAATTCCCCTAATATTAAACTCATTATTTTGAAATTAAATAAAGGATAGAAAAACGTATACGCCAACATTTAGTATTTAACCAATTTTAACATGTACTAACTCTCTCCAAACAATACTGTTTGCCTTAAATACCAAATTAATCAAATACAAACACTCTCAAACGTATGTGAATGAAGGCTTAACATACCATACTCTAATAAACGATACTAAAACTCTCTTCAAAGTTTGTAAAAAATACAAAAATACTCTGCCCTTAATAAATGTTTTGTGTACATGATGTAACAAAGGAAAAAACACACACGTTGCAAACAAACAAATTACACAGCACTCATCCTCTTTAACCTTTAACACAGCTAAAGCATACTCTTTCCCAGGTTTATTGTCCTCTAAACCTTGAACTGTTGAGCGTTTCAGGACCTAACTCTAGGGCACCCAAGGAATAACATAGTTTCTGCACTCAGCCCCATATTACTCTGCACAGTCAGTAAGAACAATGTATTTTCTGCTGGTCACAAACAGCCAGGGGATCTGTGTCACAGCAGCAGGACAGCAGCAAAGCCATGTTTGAACCCTGAAGGAATCCTGCATCTGGACAGCACCACGCAAGGCTGACACTACTCAGCATCAGGAATTCACAAACCACTTCTGCACAGCTTCGACCCCAAATTCTGATCCTTGCACTTTACACTAGACAAATAAAACTAATGTTAGAGAACAAGAACTGTCTCTGCTGAGAACATCACCATGGGTCAAGTAAACGCAACAGAGAAAGTCTTAGTAAAATAAAAAAATACTTTGACACACCTTCAGAATTGCTGGGGGTGGAAGGCGAACTTTAATCTTTTCATCCTTGCCAACCAGGATAGAAGCAATAATTTGACAGGCTTTGGCTCGATCAAAAAAGGTATCTTTTAATGTAAGAAGATAGGCACCTGGAATGTAAAAAAAGGATTATGACAGAGTAAATTAAGATTAAATTTAAAAAATACTGCATATTCAGTGTCAATTACTGCATTCTAATACTAGTTAGCTATTTATGCAAAATGACAATAGTTTAGACAGCTTTGGTTGTAAATACTTTCCAGATTTTTTAAAATTGCTCCACACCAAATTTCTAAAAATGAGAAACAGTGCATTTCTGTAATCTATTCTCTCTCTCTCAGAGTCTATCCCATCAATGAATGGGATTTATTTTTGTACACTTTCTTCCTTTTGTTCATTAGACATTTCCCAAAGCATTTAGGACATGGAAGGTACTTACTGTAGGTTAAAACTAATTTTTAATGAATGAAATCAACTCCTAATAACCATAAACAGTTTACACTATCTACTTAATGCAGACAAAGATCCCAAATGTTCATTTGCAGAACAACACTGCAAAACCTGTGCAAAGGTAATAATAATTGCAGTCATAAAGGTAGGTAGTATAAGAAATCAGTCTAAGGACATCACTATATTTCAGGCAAACAACGGCCTTATTTCATAATGTCACTTTGACTTGTGAAAGAAGAAATTTTTTAATTAATATAGAAAAATTCTGGAAAGGAGGGAAGTGATTCTGAAGGAAAAACTGTTAAATATCACACCTCTGAAATAAGCTTATATACATACCTGTGAGAAAATCCTGAATAGCAGCAATAAGAGGTTCTCCATTTCTTGGTGTTACCAAGTTTGCTTTAGTCTACATGATACAAAAAAACATTATGCATTTGAAGACACTTATATTCTATGCTATTCAAAACAAAACTTTACCATTTAAGGTATTTATTTTAGCAAAAATGGTCAAAGCTTATTCTAAATCAACATACAGCTTTCTTCAAAAAGATGGAAAAATAAAACAGAAGTTTCAGTTCACTGCAGTCCATGCACATCTATTGACAGTTAAGGAATAGTCTGAGAATAGTTACTGGAAATTAAGTATTCTGTTTCCAAAGTAGAAGTTGCAATCAACTTGATGTGTTTTGGTAGGGACAGGAAAGGGAAGGGAAGGGAAGACAAGCTAGCTTTGAGAACCTGGGAAGGGAGAAAAGAGGTTACCCTTACTATGGGGAGCTACCGGAATATTGCAAGTTGTGTGGTCCTACTAATCAGTAACAATCAAGCCAGCCACCTCCACAAGCCCCATGTTCTTATGTTCTTCTCTGAGTCTTAGTACTCAGTCTACTGCTCCAGTTCATCACCCCCACCCACCTATGCACCAGTGAACACACACCCACAAAGACCTCAATCACACACTTGGGGGCTGGGGGTTTTCTTTTTAAGCTCGTGAGTCAGTTCAGGGAGCCCATAGATGCTGCAGCCAACAGTTGTGTGGGTACACCTGAAGCAGCAGTGTCACTTAAGTCACCCTAAAGGAGCAATGTACTGGAAAATCCTCAGCTTCATACTACTGACTCTACTTTCACACCACAGATCAAAGCTTGCAAACATGGGATCCCTATTTATCTACCCTCCCTTCTCCCTTTTTGACCCTGCCCTAAGAGCCTCCTGCCTCCTCTGGTAAGTTGCCTGCTACAGTATAAGTCCATTATTGCTGCCACATTTCCAGCTGGTCTGTCCATCTTAGATTTAACATCCAGGCTGTCAGACCAGAAAGCAAATATCTGTTGGTAACAGAGTCACCCTAGTTGGGTAGCAATCCCTAAGGACAGTCAGGCAGAAACATACTAGTGACATCTGCTTACCTAAAACCACTGGATTTTCCACAGATATTAAATTTAAGTCTATTAGGCTACCATCATGTAACAGTCCTAATTTATTCTAAATTCTCTTTTGCAGAATTTTCAGGCAGCTTCAAAGTTAAAAATTATCCACACCCAGTAATCTAGATAATATTTCAGATTTCATGTGCAAGTTAAGAAATACAGGGCTCAGCCAATCTGTCACTAACAAAATCCCAACCCAAACATTATCAACCTACCCCCATTAAAACAAGTGCTTCTGCTTTTGCTTCTTCTGTCTGAGGAAGGTGAAGGTTCATCTCATCTCCATCAAAGTCTGCATTGTATGGTGTGCAGACACATTCATTGAATCTGAATGTCCTATGAGGTTTTACTCTAGCCTGGAAAAGGGGAAAAAAAAAAGTGATGCACATTCAGTCAAGCACAGATGAAAGATGAAAATTCCTGATTAAAGGATTTAACTCAAGCAAGAACTGACATAAATCGTACTTATTGTATTACAGAAACATAGCTAATAGTTTTCATTATGAAGAATTTACACAAAGCACAGAAAGACAACATGCTTTGTAGAGATCACATCAACTCTACAAAAATGAAATGCTCACATAAGAACAGATACCAAAGTCAATTATGGCTACTGGCAGAAGTGTCCAGACAGCTATCCCAGTACACATCAGTTCCCATGCAAAGGCACAACTGCACTGTACTCATGCTAGTCCCCATACACTGCTTCAGAAGACGCTGTTTATTTGTGCTTATGTAAGACAGAAACACCATCAAAGGCAAACAACCCAGTATTCAGGGATGCTCCACCTCTGTGTTAGACCGTGGGCACTTACAATGTGAGCCATGATGCTCAGCTTGTGAAGAGAGGGCTGGCGGTTGAACAGGACTATGTCACCATCTATAAGGTGTCGCTCCACAATATCACCAAATTTCAGCTCCTGGGCCATCTTTTCTCGGTTCCCATATTTCAAAAATCTTAATAGCAACATATAATAACAGAGTCAGAAGAAACACAAGCAGTAGATGTAAAGACAACTGAAAAATAATTCTGTGTTAACAATGCATGCTTTTTCGTTAAACGTTGGAGTATTTTTATTACAATAAGCAGAAGACAAAATTGGTGTGGATTGAATCATTAAACATCAGTCCTGCTGCTATTTTAAGTAATGAATGTATTTTGACATCAGTTAACAAAGCTACAGTAATTAGACCAGTAAGTAAGAAAAAAATCGATTTATAAAAACAGAAGTTGTTTCAGTTGTATCAGAGAGTATAGGAAGTTTTATTCATATATCATCCCTTTTTACTACCTATAAACTGACTGCAGATTAGCTCTCATGAAAACAGGCAGTACAACTTGCCCATAACTGCTCATTTTCATTTACGTCTGTACTACACCTTCTATTTCAATTGTCTCAATCACAAAAAAATACAAATTTAATTGCAGTTCATATCAACAGTATGTGCACTTCAGATTAAATGTAACAGATTATTTAGAAATAAATATTACACTAAACCTGCGGACATAATGACAATTCTTTTGCTACTGCCCATTATGAAAGATTCTAAAAATAAATTTTAATCCCTTTAGATATAACCTGTTTTCACACAGCAGTAAGAGCAAGTTGATGAGAAGAAATAAAAAGTGAATCATTACAGAAAAGCTTGATACCTTTTCATTTGGGTGTGCCTTTGCTGTATGAAGTTGGCTCCAGGATGAACATCAGGACCATTACAAACAAGTTTCCTCATAAAATTAATATTTGCTTTGTTCACCTGTTGCATAAAGACTTCAATCAGAAACAAATGAAACACGTTTCAGGATCTCTTGTTTTTACTGGTGGTTTTTGCGTTTTCAAATTTTAGGCTCAACTGACAATCTCCTGTCACAGCCTCAAGCTGCTGAAGGGAATTGGCAGGAGGGAATAGAGGAGAAAAACATAACCCAATCTTTGAGCACAATATCAGAGTTAAATTAAATTAAAAATCTGGGTGATAAACTTAGATATAAAAATACCCAACCACTCCTTAGATAGATACACCAACAAACATATGAAGCTATGTAGGAGTTCAAGAAACACGAAGCAAAACTCTTCCCTCTAGATAGGTCACACCTTACACCACATGCCTTCTCAGCAATTGCCATATCCAATACTAAAGCCTTCATTTGCCAACAGCAACAAAACTGGCAAAGCATCACTGAATGACCTTTCAAACATAATGCAACACATTCACTCCCTTTTATACAAAGGCTAAAATGAAACAACACTGAGGTCTGGGTTGAAGAAGAGAAAGAAAAAAAAGGATAGGAAGAGTTTTGAGTTTTGGTTCTATACTACTTACCTTTTCAGGAAAGGTCAGTATTTTAGCAACATGAATAGGCACTGCTACTTCATCTATTCTTAGGTTAGGATCAGGTGAAATGACTGTTCTGCCAGAAAAATCCACTCGCTTTCCAGACAGATTGCCTCTAAAACGACCTAACAAAATAAAAATGTTAAAACTCTTTTATTAAAAATTGTTTTCAATATGTATCCATTAAGACAGCCATATTAGAACATCCTTTAAGGTACAGCACTGAAGTGTAACACAACAGTGGCAGAGATACACCTGACAATAGCAAATATTTGCAGCTCAAAAAAAAAATAAAATTAAACCCAACTTTCTAGGCATACCTTGCTTTCCCTTAAGCCTCTGAACAAAACCTCTGGTCCATTTCTTAGGTGCCATGTTGAGAGGAATTCCCGAGAGCTCACTATTAATGTACAGGGCACACTGCAGTTGAAGAAAATCCCAGTCCTCCATAATCATCTGTGTTTTGGCTCCTGATATCCTATGCTAAACAAAATAGCCATCCAGTTCAGAAAATAAATATAACAACACATATTAAACTAACAAAGTATTTTTCTGTTATAAGTACAACTCTTCTTTTGCAAATAACACTGTGACACTTCCATACACTGGAATGAAAAAGGCAAGGTAACTTTATTACAGAGTGTATACTGCTATAGCATAAGGCCAGTCACACGAGAACACAAAGAAAAATTTCTTTTCACTAACATGGGCTTTGGACAAAACTAGGGATTTGTTTAAATTATATTCTTCCCAATCCACTTAAGGTAATATAACTCAACAGTCAGGAAAATCACCAGTATTTCATAATTTGTCAATCAGGGCAGAGTTAGTACTCAACTGATTTTGTTTGCTTGACAAAAGATCAGTTTTGAAAAGCATGAAAAGTATTAGTCTGATAGAAGTGCTCTTCTAAACAACTGATAAACTGTCAAATTTACTTCTAGTCTCAATTTGATAACCACGTTAAATGAAACCTGACTTCTTAAGAACAGATGGTGAAATAAAGAAAGGACAAAGATGTAGTAAAAAAAAAAGAGGAAGGTCTACAAGGACAAAAAAGGAAAAAAACCCACAAAGCAATAGGTGCAATATTTTCATTGTAAGTGACCACTTGAAAAGTGTCATAGGAGGGAGAAGGAAAAAAGAAGTTTACAGACCAGAGCTGAAATGACAAAACCATAAGAATCCCAGCAGATCTTCAGCAGGTCCTAAACTGCAAGCAGCTAGTCAGCCAGCTCCATCTGAAGCAAGCTTTTCTTATTTCTTTCAATAAAATCCCCAACAACATAGAAATACAGGAGTAGATTGTAAACAGTAAACCCATTTGCTGTATTCAATTCTAACCAAATCTTTTCAATGGCAACAGTTTCAGAGCTTGAAGGATAACTGACCTTTTTTATCACATCATTGAGGAAAATGATCTCGGTCAGCTTCATTGTCAAGTCGTCTTCATTGGTGCCCGACTTCAAGTCACTCACCACAGAGGGTCTGATACACAGCGGAGGCACCAGGAGTCGTGTGAGGATCAAATCTGAAGGTTTACCTGCTTCTGGATTCATTAGAAGTAGAGGAATGTCTTCTGCTGGGATTCTTCTAAAGAGGTTCAATACTACCAAAGGATTCAAGTTTTCCTAAAAAATCCATTGGAAAATGGGGAGAAGAAGCCATCATAACAAGGTTCAATGCTTCCATCCTCTCCTTATTTACAGATGTTCAAAAAGAAAGTCTTTTTCCAAGGCAAACAGAGAATTATTCATGCAAATAAAGCTACGTTTTGGTTTACTTATCCTGAACCAATGCTTTAAGCATCTCAAATGTTAACTTGCTATATTTTTTCCTCACCTTTTTTTTCCAATATATTAGTGTTTACTTGTCATCATATCACTGTCTTTTATCAAGAGTTAAGAGAGGGTATTTCACAGCTAATAGACAAAGCAGTCCTACGACAAACTTACAGTACATTGTATTCATTTTATTCGCAGAAACTCACATAAATTACAGTACTTTCTAGACTTTTTTCCAAAACTTAGTTTCTTTCTTCTTAGAACAGCTACTGCTGTAGTATAAGAAGCTCCAGATATTCACTGCTTTTTCTATTCAAAGATGTACCTGGAGATCTTCCTAGCTTGCAGAGAGTAGAAGGAAACAAAGCTGCATACAATGCAAAGCTTCATGAAACAGAAAGTTAATAAAAAAAGTTTCCTCTCTCCTTCTCAACATTAAGGTCTTCTGAAGAAAAAAAAGTATCTATATATGGGAATTATACTGGAGTTACAGTAAATCTACCCATACAAGCAAAATTGTTTGTCTTCTATGTTTATTCTTCCTTTTCTAGCTTATGGAAGACTAACACACTAAGAACACCCCCATTCTTTACAGGCAGAAAGTGATGTATCAGAACATACCAATAAACTAAATTTCTCATTTTAGCAAAGTTAACATTTTTGCAATAGATACAAACATTCTTCATGTGTCTTTTGATATACACAATTCTTGGACTACCACAAGACTTTACTGATACATTGAAAACCCTTGAGGAGTTTTTTTCATGCACAAAAACTAGCAGAAAATTTAAGTCATAATAAAAGTCACCTGAGCTCTTCCCAGTAAGGGTTCTACTTCTTTGTTATGTTCAATAGCAGTTTCAAAGGACTGTAGAAAAGTAGATACTATTGGATCTACGACTTTCTTATTTGTCTTGTACTTTTCATGTATTATTTTCAACAAACCACACTTCTTCACAGTTCCTGCAAGCAACAAAACAATACCAGAACTTTAAACAAGTACAGTTCCAAACGTAGTTAAAACTTTGGTAAACACAAGAACAAAACGAAACTTCATTAGCTTTATTAACCAGTTTCCTGAACTCACAAAACACAAGGACAATCGAGTCATACTTTCTTGTATGGATGGCTTGGTGTATCTACATCATGATACTGCACCTGAAGCTAAAAGCAGGTGGTTTAGTCACACTTTTTAATTCAGTTTCATCTCATTCACAGCAGATATTTTTTTAAAGTAGAATTTCCAACACTAAAAAACAGGACTAAGATTTTACATTTATGCATCATACCACTATCTTCTGAAGTAATTTTGGAAGTGAATTATCAGAAAAATCTAATAAATACTTTCATGTCATACAGGTAACATTATTCATGAAACTTTCACAAACTAGAACAAATGCTTAGGTTTTTTTACTGAAGTATTCCAACCTAACATGTAATTTTGTAAATGCCTACTGTTTATGCCCCCTAGATGTACATATGGCACTAATAATGAAGTAGCTCTCCATTTATTCAGGTTGTTGAACATTACAACAAGCAACCCACAATTTTCATGAGTTAAAAGTGTGAAGTTCTACGCTATGGATTAACTACCTACTATGAATCTGTAACACTTCAAGTCCTTAAAGAGCAGTAACATGTGATCAGTGTAGATGAAAAAAAACAAGACGTATTTTGAAAATCGATGTGAAACCTTATGAAGATACTCTGCCCTGAAGAAGGAATAATCTAAAGAAGTACAATTTAATACCATGACGAAAAATGATGTTCACTCAAAATTACAAAGTCTACCCATATTTTTATGTTCACTGCCAACAGCTCCCAATATTTTTAGAACACGGTAAACAGGTTTTTTTGCCATTATTCAAGTATCTACTATTGGTTACTTCCATGAAACAATACAAGCAACTAGGTGAAAGTCTATATCCACACAAATGAGACATGAACAAGCATGTGCCTGGCATTAGAAATACAATTACCTATTTCTTAACAAAGGCCAGAGAGAACACCCACTTGCTGTGCAACAAACAAGTACATTCAAGATTTGGATCCTATCACAGCTGTTGAGATAAAAACCACCACAGTAGACAGCTTCACAAACTGCTAATGCCAGCACTCACCATTAAAGGCCCCACAGTAAGGACAAGTGTTTTTCTTTCGGCACTTCTCAGACACTTTCTTTTTTAGCCCTCTCTTCTGAAGGTAGGTAAGGCCGGGTCGCTTTAGGTAATCCAAAAACTGCTTTTTTTCTTCCACCGACAGCATGATACGACAACAGGTTTTGCAGATCATCTTAAATGTAAACACATAGAAACAGTTGTCTAACATTCAGAGATATAACCTCTTCATCTATAGCTTAAGTTCTTCAAAAGGGTGCAGATACTACCTACTGTCTTATTGAAAGACCAATTCACACATTGCAGTATACTTTAAAAAGCCCAAGAGAAAAAGAAGTTACAGTAAATGAGGCAAATCCTTATCTAAGCTCTGCAGGACCTTAAAAATCCATATATAGCAAACAGAGCTTTGATTTACTGGGATGTCCTTAAAGGCAAATTACTGCATATATTTAATTGAAATGACAGAAAAATAACAGATTAAATTTATCAGTCTGAGGTTGCATAAAACAAAATGGATGTATTTACATCACTAAGACTGATATTTAAATACAATTATTTTGCAAAAGAAAATATAAAAATAAATTAATAATGCAACCTTATTTTGGCCTTCTCCATTAACTTTCAAGCATCATCTTTCCTAAATTTTTCCTTTTTCTCGACTCAAAACTAACAACCAATCATAATCATCTTTACCTGTAAGATGCCTATCACAGCTTTGAAGTATCCAACATGAAAACATGGCAGCTCTAAGTCAATGTACCCATAATGGCCTAAACAATCAGCCAGACTTTTTCCGCAGGTTTCACAGGGACGGTCTTTTTCACTGGTTCCCTTTGGGAGAAAAGGAATGCACACTTAAAGAAAGAAAAATTTGCTGTAATTGACTGGATACAAAATACAACAGTTTTTAAGCTAGTCAGGTATTCTAACAGCAGACCCACTCCTTTTCCCCAGCATTAGAAGCATGTCAGTAGTATTATATTTACTCCGACCCTTAAGAAAAATGGTTTTTTATGCACAGTCCCTACTGACACCAATAACATGGACCTACACAGCTCTTGAAAGTGATCCACAGCCCACTAATCTACATTATGGCATTTTGTTCCTGTTGATATGGCATGATGTTGATGGATGTCTCTGGATCTCCCAACAACTTGGCAGAAAGAACTTACCTCCTGCCTCAAAAGAATGCATTCCTGAACCCCCCAAAAGCATGAATAAAGTAGTTACCACTGCAGCTAACAGTCTATGAAATTCAAGTAAAGACTCATTTTTGTGTATTTTGGGTAAGCAGTACATTTCAGTGACCCCAACTTTTTTTAACCACTCCAGTAGTTCCACAAAAAGAGTCTGGGAAAAACAAATGGTTCTCACCATACGATGGTCCAGCACTCCATACTGCAGTGGAGAGTGATGGTTGTCCTGACTGTACAAGTTTTTGCTGACCACTTGAATGTGAGCTTGCTGACGCATCTCTTCTGGAGATTTCATGCCAAAGCAGATGTGGCTTCTAGGATGAAAAATTCCACATGTATGTATGGGCACACATACACATATAGAGAATCACTTCTAATGAGAAGCACACACCCCCCTAAACATCACAGAATCAATTAGTTTGGAAAAGACCCCTGAGATCATCGAGTCCAACCTATGACTGAACACCACCCTGTCGGCTAGACCACGGCACTAAGTGCTACTTCCAATCTGCCCTTAAATGTCTAACCACCCTTTCGGTGAAGAAATTCTTTGTGATGACCAACCTAAACCTCTCCTGGTGCAGCTTGAGACTGTGTCCTCTTGTCCTATCCATCGTTGCCTGCAAAAAGAGACCGACCCCCACCTGGCTCCACCCTCCTTTCAGGTAGTTGTAGAATAATTAGGGCCCCGTTGAGCCTTCTTTTCTCCAGGCTAAACACGCCCAGCTCCCTCCGCTGCTCCTCACAGGACTTGTGCTCCAGACCCTTCACCAGCCCCGCTGCCCTTCATCGGACCCGAAAGTACTCGAGAGCAATGCAAAGGTGGTTAAATTGATTCACAGTAGTGCTGAAACAGGATCTTTTCAGGTAACTATAAAGAATAAAGCTGCTTTGCGGTGAGCTGGTGGTTTACATTCCTGGGCACAGGCACAACCCAGCCCGCGCCAGCGCTTCTCCGGCCGGAGCCGCCGCGCCATCAGCCCCCCCCGGCCTCCGCACCGAACCTCTCCCCAGCTCCAGTGGTTCCGCCCCACCTCGGGAATCCTGCCGCTCCCCGCCTCAGCCCCCGGAGCATCGCACGGGCCCCACTCACATTTTCTTGGCCACATCGGTCTCTCTGAACTGCTCCTTCACCATCGCGGCGGCGGCACCGGGACCCGCCGGGCCCACGGGGCTGCACGCGCCGGGCGGCGCGGCCTCCGCGCGCAGCGCCCCCTGGTGGCCCCAGCGGGACCCGCCGCGCTCGGGGGAGCTCGGGGAGCGCGGACCGGGCACGGGATTGGGAGAATCACAGTGGGGCTACCGGGTCACACCGCCCCGCCCTTCAAGAACGGTCACTCCTTGCACATGGCACAGGGTTGTGTCCAGCCTTGGACATCTCCAGTGAGGGAGACTCCACACCCTCTCTGGGTGATCTGTTCCAGTGCACGATCACTGCACAGTAAAGAAGTTGTTCCTCGTGCTCAGATGGAACTTCCTATGCAGCAGTTTCTGCCCGCTGCCTCTTGCCCTATTGCTCAGCACCACCAAGAAGAGCCTGGTCCATCCCCTGACACCCCCCCCTTTAGATATTTATACAAATGGGCGAGGTCCCCTCTCAGTCGCCTCTTCTCGAGACTGAACAGTTCCAGCTCCCTCAGCCTAAAACAAATCCACAGCTACGCTCAGTCCATGGCTCTGGCTCAGGCCACGAATTTGTGCGTGGCGCCCCAGCAGCAGCCCCAGGACAAGCTGCACAGAGGCGGAGGCAGAGCCGCAGCAGCGCCAGCACACGGTGGGAGAACTAAACTGAACAGGGCTCAGCCAAGCCGGGCCGGGCCGAGCACGTCCCGCCGTTCCCACGGAACGCGGCACCCCTCTGCCCCGGGGCCCATCAGGCACACGAAAGGCATCCCCACCTGGCCCGGCTCTGAAGAAGACACCCCCACGCCCGGCCCCACCCCGTGGGAAGGCCCCCGCGCTGCCTTATGATTGGCCGGGGGGCGGTGCTGGCCCTTTCCCCGCCGTGTCGCTGCCGCCGCCGTCGCCGCCATGGTGAGTGCGCGGTCTTTTCCCTGCCATCCGCCCCGCGCCGCTGCCATCCCGGCCCCGCTGCACCCCTGCGCCGCCGCGCCCCGCTGGGCTGGCCCGCCCGCACCCGCCCGCGCGGGTATGGCGCGCACCGAGCCGGCGCTCCGGCGGCTGGGCTGCCCTGTATCTATGGCCGCTGGTAGCAGCGGGGCGCGGGCCGGGCCGGGTGCGGCCCCGGGCTCTGATAGCGCGGTAGCTCTGGGCTGCTGCTCGGGAGCTGTCGGGGAGCTGCTGTAGGTCACAGTCGTGTGTGTCTCATGGCTGCCTGTGTCTGAAGGCATTACGGGAACAGACGTGTGCGGGAGTTTTTTAGAGAAACTTGTACGTTGCGTTAAGAAGAGCATTGGCGGCAGGTTGAGGGAGGTAATCCTGCTCCTCTGCGCAGCCCTGGGGAGGCCACATCTGGAGTGGTCTGACAAATCTGGGCACTTGAGTTCAAGAGAGACATGGAGCTCCTGCAGCAGATCCAGTGGAGGGCAAGATAGAAGGGTCTTGGACTATCTCTTTTTTGAGGACAGACTGAGGAAGCTGGGCCGTTTCAGCCTCGAGAAGAGGTGCCTTAGAGGGGACCTCGTCAATGTCTGTCAGTATCAGAAGGGAGGGTGCCAAGAGGATGGATCCAGGCTCTGCTCAGTGGTGCTGAGCAATAGGACAAGAGGCAACGGGCAGAAACTGCTGCACAGGAAGTTCCACCTGGACAGGAGGAAGAACTTCTTTACTGTGTAAGCAACTGGAACAGGTTGCCCAGAGAAGGTGTGGATTCTCCCTCACTGGAGATATTCAAGAACTGTCTGGACCCAGCCCTGTGCCGTGTGCTCTAGCATGACCCTGCTTGAGCAGGGCCAGATGATCCTCTGTAGTCCCTCCCTACCTGAGCCATTCTGTAACAGTTAAGAAGCTGTAGAAGCCTAAAAGCTGAGTGGGCTCATGTGCATCTCCAGCACCAACAACTGGGTGGCAGCGGAGCCAACCGAGTGTTGGTAATGACAGCCAAGGAGTGCTGTGGCTGGGGAAAGGGGCTGCACGGAGGTAGGGCAGCACTTTTTCAGGAGCAGGCATCCTTGTTCTGGCTCCTGGACATGAACAGAGCACAGTGCAAGTGAAGGAATGAGGCCAAGAAATGGGCATGGACTGTTGGGGGAAATCAGAGTCCTCCCACCTTTTTCCAGAAAGGTCCAGAGGAATGGACTGTACATGATAACTAAGTGACATAGAAAGGGAGAAAAGGTTACCCAGGAAGCTGAGATTGATGCTGGAGCCAGGATTGGTGATCCCTTTTAGCATATCCCTTTATCCAAAACCCACTCCTGTGTCTTTACACTAGGAGGTCAAGGTCTAACATACCCATTTCCATACCAAGTGTGTAATTTGCTAATAAAACTTTGTAAGCTTTTGTGGACCCTCTGACCTTTGTCATTCCTTTCAGCCACAAGCATCTAGGAGTCCTCAGTGCTCCTTCCCGTTAAGGGTGGGACACCACAGAGGTTGTAACATTTGAGCTTCCTAAGGAAACTTCTGTTACATTGTTCCAATGCTTGGGCTGTAATCCCTGTGTTTCACTAAAAGCTGTTTCACCTTCTCAGAGTGGTGAAGGTGTGTGTGTTGCTGTGATGTTTGAAAACTGGGGATGAGTTTGTCAGTTTTTCACTATCCTTACAGCTGTTTTCTGTAGCCCAGGACCAGTCTACTTAAGTCATGAGTTCACTATGAGTGTTTGAGGCTCCTGGCTGTTGCTGTAGTGTGCATTATTTACGTATTTATTAAATTTCAGTTGTATGTGTAGCTATTGTTTTGTTTTCTCTTGCAGAATGACACAGTGACCATCAGAACCAGGAAGTTCATGACAAACAGGCTGCTGCAGCGCAAGCAGATGGTAAAAGAATACAGAAATTTGCCTTTAATTATTTGTCTGTTGGCTCGGGGCTGCAGGTGGTTTTTAGCCGGGGGCCTTGAAATCTTTAGTACGGGACCCTTGAAATCTCCAAAGTTCTTATTGTAAAAGCTTATGGCTCTAGATTTGTTAATGTATGCTGAAAGTAAATACTGATGGTGAGGTAGCAAACTCTTCTGTCATTTGAAGTTGCACCAGGGGAGGTTTAGATTGGATATTGGGGAAAAATTCTACACCAAAAGGATTATTAGGCATTGGAACAGGCTGCTCAGGGAAGGGGTTAAGTCATCATCCCTGGAGATATTAAAAAGACATGTAGATTTGGCACTGGAGGACATGGCTTAGTACCATTGGGAGACTTGACAGTGTTGGATTTATTGTTGGTTTAAATAATCTTAAAGGTGATTTTGAATCTGAATGACTGTGAAGCAGGAAACTTTTGACTACTTTTATATCAAATTGAATAATACTTTGTACTGCTAAGGTGGGTTAGTTTAAGTGTTAAGTTCATGGTGGGACTGTAGCACCTGGCTGTTGTACTGGATATTGACCTCTTATGCAACTTGTAAAATTCTTTCTTAGGTGATTGATGTGCTTCATCCTGGGAAGGCCACAGTCCCCAAAACAGAAATCAGGGAAAAGCTGGCAAAAATGTACAAGACAACCCCTGATGTAATTTTCGTCTTTGGCTTCAGAACTCACTTTGGTGGTGGCAAGACAACCGGTTTTGGCATGATCTACGATTCCTTGGACTATGCAAAGAAAAATGAACCAAAGCACAGGCTTGCCAGGGTACGTTATCTTCTAGTATCTTGGAAGCAGTTAGGATAGGTTGGAAGTGTTTGGTTACTCAGTATTTACATACGTAAACCCCTAAGTTTTGTGAAGGTACTGTTGGTATACTTAGTCATATGAGACGTCTTAAAATAACACAGGTTAGCCTCTGCACTTGCAAAAGAGGATAAGTTTTTCTTACTCTGCATTACAGGAGAATTGGGAAGGCAAAACCTGTTACCTGAGATGTTTAGCAATAATAGATAATAAATCACTTTTAAAGGTTTGGAAGAAGCATAAGAGATGGGGCTGATCTATATGCTACTTAAGTGTTTATGGTCTGTGTTGAAACATTTATTAGTTAATGAACTTGCTGTTTAGTTAATATTTCAAATTTGAACTGTATTCGAAGAGTTCAGAAGTAAGAAAAATTAAATTAAGAGTTGGTAACAGTGAAACAATGTTAAATGCAATTTTAATTTTTTTAATAGCATGGCTTGTATGAAAAGAAGAAGACTTCCAGGAAGCAGCGAAAGGAGCGTAAGAACAGAATGAAGAAAGTCAGGGGCACAGCCAAGGCAAATGTTGGTGCTGGCAAGAAGGTAGGATGAGAATATGTTTAAACTAGAGTGAGCATTTGCCTTTGGAATGTTGATTAGATTCTTCAACAGAATAACACTGTTTTTCTTCCATTTTTTCACCTGTTCTACTGGATATCAGAAGGTAATCTGTGTGTTGTATAGCTTGTCATCAGCTCTGTAGCTTAGTTTTGCTCCTCACTGCTGCAAGCTTAGCTGATACAACATGAAAGAATGCTTCTTAAATTACTGTTTCCTATGTGTCACTTGAACTAAAGTTACACTTCCGTAAATCTAACAGTATTGCTCTAATCACATAACTCAATCTCGCAATACACACATTAGATAATCTTAACACTTGTTACTTAGACTGCCTAGATACCTAATGCTTACTCCGCCAAGTTATTGTTACTTATGGTGTTATTTATCAAGGTGAGTTTGTTAAGGATATTGTAGGCAATGATGACAGAGTGTAAGTAGAAATAAGTAGAATGCCTGTTTTATCCTGGGTTTAAGTGACTGATTCCCAAGGTAGTAGTCTTCCTCTTGTGGGAGCTTCCTGGGCTGAGGCTGGAACCTGATACCAGCAGCTAGGAGGGAGGCAGAGTTCCTCTGTCATGAAACAAAACCACAACTGAGGAATAGCCTGGGTGGGAAGCCAGTCATCTTCCTTCGTGGTATTTTGTCCTTTGACAAATGCAGAATAAGCTGTGCAGCCAGGTGGGTTTTCTTCAGGTGTTTTAATAAGGGGAGAGAGAGTAGTGCGTTTTGATGCTTAGTTCTGTACTTGAGAAAATGCCTTGACATCTTGTACTTTAGTAATCTTCACTTTTGCTTTTTTTCTACTTTCTTGGAATTCTCCATCAGAAATGAAGTATCTACAGGTACTGGAAATGAGCATGGATGTGGTGACTGAATTATACATCACTGAAATGTGTCCATCCTTTCAATTAAAGCACTGTACTGCCTTGTATGCATGTTTGATTTAAACTTAGATCTGTCCTGTGAGGGTTAAATAATAATGTAATGAATTTTATTCCATGTGAATTAGAAATAAAATTTGGCCAGTTGCAAACAAGTCTTTTGAAACCAGTGAATCAGCTTTAAAATAAGGAACTCAGTGAGAAGAAATCCAAGAAACTCAATACTCTAATTTGAGGCATTGGTTCAGGACACCCCAGGATCTGATTCAAAGTAGTACAGTGCAATTGCATGTGTAACTTGACTGTTGTGTGTAAGTAGTTGTGTACATGAAAGCTGAGTCACATCACACCTTAGTGCATTTGAGATGGTGTTTGGAAATAAAAAAGGCACAGTTGTCTGCCTTAAACTGTATTTAACTATTGCCCTGCAGTATTCCAAGCTAAGACACAAATTAAAGCGAAATTGGAAATTTCAGTGAAATTGGATTTTTCAGTTAGTGTGGAAGTCAAATTCTTGTTATCACTGGATGCAAATGGACCAGTGTTACTGACAATTACTAGGTGAGGGAACTATTGTACTAGATAGGTTTTGAGCCTTCTTCCTTTCTGCTTTAATCATGAAGTCCTACAGTTGTTTATGGCACAAAAATAGCATTTGGTATAGTAGTAACACATAACATACACCCTTTTGTCAATGGCAAGGGAATCATTTAGTGTTGCACTGATCCCAGTAGTATGCATGAACTTCCCGTCAAGAGTTTTGCACCTGAAGGTACCTGTTGTTGAGTGTTAATGCAAAATGGTTAAATTACTGTCACTTGAATTACTAAAGCTGTCCAGTTCAGAGAAATCCTCTTAAAGCATATCAGCACTTCACAAATTTAGGGCCAGGATCATGTTCTGTGGTAATGATGTAGAAGATGTGACTTCTATATGAAGTGCTTCTCAAACCAGCATACAATCTTAGTAGTAGGTGAACTGTGTTTTTCATTAGTATTTTGATATCTTTTTAAATTATCATTCAGTTGATAAGTATGCATGGGTTAGATGTTACTTGTTTACCACCTTTGTTAATCTTTGTGTCCTCACTTAGGATAAATTATTTTGCGTGCATTCTGGAAAACTTGCTTGATAAAAGTTTTGTGCTGCATTACAGAAAAATGTGAAATACACTGGTGTCTTTAAAATTTGTCTTGAAAAATGCATGTTTAAAGATAATGATGTGGCATGGTTCATCATCCTTTATCACAGCTATGCAGAGGAATTTTTAATAGGAGTCCTGGAATATGTTTTTGAGTCCACCTGTACAGTCTGTGAGAACTATTTCTCTCAGAAATGTGTAGGCACTTGATTCTGAGAAATCTTCAGGCAAGTGTATATTATTCTAAAAGTTATGTACCATCTAGTCATGAAAATTACTGAAATGGGGAATCATACTTGAATAATTTTTTTTGAACTTAAGGTCATATGTAACTGTGCTGATGTCTGGTTGTTTTCTTTGGTACTTCCCTCTCACCCCATTAGAATTCCCATTCTGTTTTCCCTGCAGTTTCAAGAGAAGTATTTTAAAGTGCTGTGTGTTATTTAATGTAACTGTAGCTCTAGACTTTGCTGAGCTTGCTAAAAATTTGCAACAAGTATATGTGGATGTCCTTCACCTAGTCTTTGCTTTCAGAGCAGTGGCCCATATAGTATGCATGTAAAAAAGAAAAGCCCACCCTCCCTTTTAATGTCACAGTTGTACCTGTGACAGCCCTTGACATGTGAGGCTTTTCTAAAAAAAAAAGCTATCAAACAGAAGTGTGGATGGATAGGCACTTTAAGCCATTGTAGCTTGTAGGCATAATTGAACATGCAATTGTATTCTGAGTATTAGTTAACCTCTGAACAACTATTGTTAGGTCTCCTTTTGAGTTTGAGAGAATGCGTGAAATTTAAGTCTTCGGTCTCTACAGTAGTCAAAATTTTGAAGTTTTCCTAGCACATTTCCATATGTTTGTTGAAAAAAGCATATTGTGACTGTCAGTAAAAATCTTCAAAGCTCCATCTTCTACAGTAGTAGAACTTAGATAAAAATATTCTTATTATTAATTAATGCTTCCTCTTTTTCAGTAATTGAACATTCCTCAGATGGAAAATGGATCACAGGTATGACTTGAGAATGCTTTGTAAGTATAGACATTCAGCAGTCCAGTCATTATGATGATGTAGGTCTAACATTGATTTTTGCAAAGACTGTGGTACTTGTGCAGATGCAGAACCAAATGCAAGAGTTTAAGACTAGAAAAGAATATTTACAAATTTCTTTTGTAAATTACTGCTATCAATTACTACTGAATTGATAACTTATGTGACTTCGACTTACATGAAATACCTGATTAGTGTAAAGACTGAAATAATAAATTGGGCAGTTCACATTTACTGTTCCTAAAGCTGCTGATTATTTAGTCTAACTGTAAGCAAGGCTTACATTTTTCACTTGTAGGTGTGCTAAAGAGAAGATAGTAGACCTTGCTTTTTATTGTCTTAAATAGATTAAAGTAGTATGATAACTATTTTTGAAACAGATTTCTGTTGTTTTCTTACACTTATTTCAAGTAAATTCCTTATAAACAAGCATGATACTCTTACAGGTAAGTCCCTGTATTTTTGTTGCAGAAACCCAAGTGCTGTGTTCAGTAAGTGTTCAGAAAAAAGTGGTTTTATTACAAATGGTCTGTCTGGGAGCTGATACAGCATGTCTAGTGTCTTAAACAGAAAGCTGTCAAAGCACTTGTAGCTTGTGGAGCTCTTCTACAGAGATGCTGTAATCTAGGCTCTGATTTATTCCCGTGACAGTGCTGTGAAATTTTGAACTTTATGCTCTTAAAAGAAGAGCCGTGTGGTTCACCTGACTTGTTTGGGAACCAGTTTTTGAGGCTTTATAAATGTATGAGTGCAAAAATTGTTTTAATTTTGTGGTAGTAATGTATTTTTTTCCTTTACAGTCTGCATCCTTCTATGAAGAAGTACAGAAGGAATTATTCTGGAAAGCAGAACCTGTTCATCTGACTTTACCATCAAATAAACTGTGTCAATGAAATACTGATTTGTCCTGTAGTTTTGATTTGAAAGCTACTGTTTGTAAAGTTTGAGAAATTCAGCATAGGTGCACTGTATTAAAATCTTTTCATAATTAAACACCGCTTGTTTTGAGTATCAATTTGAAATGCTTTCTACAGGTAGTAGTATGAACTAATTCCAAGCAGGCAGTGTTATTTCATGGATATAGACAGGCTTTTGTCAAACTGTGGTTCAGAAAGTCCTTTTAAGATGTTCTTGTTTAGCTGCCTGATTTCTATAGACCTGTAGAATACAGCATAAGGGAGAACAAAACATGTACACAGAGATACTCGGAGCTGCCTACTTCCACAGTTAATGGTTTTTGGTAGGGAAGGAGTTGGGCATGATTTGTCTTTTGTTCCCAATTGTCAGGACAGGCTGTGGGGTCTGTTTCTGGCCTGCCAGCTGTGTAGTACACCCCTAATTTTTCATCTGGCAGTGTTAAAGGAGCCATTTAAGATGGAAGCGAGGGCATTCTGGTGCAGGTGTTTTGAGGAGCAAGCAAAATACAAGTTTTATACTCTAAATAGGGCTGAAACAGACTGCAGCTGTAGCAGCTGTGCTGATTTTATTATCTAAGTACAGTATTTTTGAATTGTACTACCATTGTACTTAGGCAGCACATTGTAACACAGGAAAGGTATTTTTACATTTTGGGGGAGGAAACCGCTGCCATAGTTAGGAGTTGTTAAAGTGGTTGAAAGGGGATATTGTGCAAGATCTGCTAAGTATAGATGAAGCACTTAATACCTTTTCTAGTACCTTCAGTCTGAATCTTGAACTAGTGGGGTTGGTGTTTGTGTTCAGCAGCATCACACTATTAGCTGTACCATAAATTCTCTGTACCTCATGCTGTAGTTTTTTTACCTTTATTGGTGTTAGTAACTGGGAGTAATAGGCATTTGGTCTGGTGAAAGGCCACTCTGCTTTCTTAAGGCCACAGGTGAACTAGTGATATTAGACTAAGGGGGTGGTGAAACATGCTGGGCGATTCTAAAATGGATTTGATTCTGAGGTCCTGTGGAAGTTAAAAGGCTGTTGTCAGGCAGGGCTTTACAGATAAATACCTATTGGATGTTCTTCCTAATGGTGTGTTCTGAATGTATGTTCAGTGCAAGTAACTCGGTGTGCAGCAGCAGTGGGAGCTGCAGGATGAGCTCTTGGTGGCAACCTGAGACAAGAGGCTGTGAACTGCCAAACCTCTGAATAACGAGGGGCACAAAGACACTCAGGGCCCCAGGAGTCGAGGAGTCACATGCTTAGACTGTGAAGGGGTGAAAGCCCAGGAGTTCCTTAGTTTGGTGTCCCTCCTCAGAGGTACCAGTTGCAGCTTTTTGTGTGTTAGTGTGCCATGAATAAGTGGCTTTATGGAATGAGACTTCTGAGACTGCTATGGGAAACCTGGTCTGACTGTGAGTAGGGATGTGAGGACCACCCGTTGTGGAGGGACTGCCCCCTGGTGCCAGCAGTGAAAGTCTCTGGCATTGGGAGTGTGACTGCCAGAGTGTCCCATGGATGGTCAGATTGGGAAGTTCTCTTAACAAAAGGATTGCTAGAGGGGTATTAAAAGTGGGATGTGTGTACTTTGATACAGTATGTGCACTGTACTCTAGAGTCCCTTGAGTCGGTGAGTAAACTTCAGATAACTGAAAATACCGGAAGGGATATGGAGTAAATGTTATGAACATAAGTCTTAGAATCTAAACCTGTTTCAAGAGTAGTATCTGCAGTAAACCCTTTGCATATATAAAAGGGAAGAAGAGTCATGCTATTTAATGTAATTGAACAGTCACTAGGGGGTGATGTGAACACAGCAATACAAATACAAGGAAGAGTTATATAGCAATTTTTCGTAGAATGGGCTGAAAGGAGGTCAAATTATCACCTGCCAAAGATGTCAACTCCTTTGAAAATATGCATTAAAAATAGTTGTGTTTAGAAGCTGAGGCTTTAAGTCATGTTCTTGTTTCACTCTTGTTTTGGATTCAATGGAAAACACCAGTTTCAGTGAAGACCATACAGTTAGTGTTTTCCAAACGTTTACTACTTGTAAGCTGTAGTGTGCTGGCACAAATCCTAGTTGCTCTTTTCAAAAGCCTCCTTATCTTAGTTTTGTGCAATCAACAAAGGATCTATAAATAAGTGCTCTCATAGAGGTGTGTGTCATGCATAACCTTGATGTTCTGAGTTTACACAGTTAACAGTACTGTTCCAGGAGCGTCTACCTGTAGAAGCAGAAATTAATTCTGGGATGAGTATTAAAAGTTCCCTTCTTCAGTTTTGTAATGTCTTACATTCTACTTATTACAGATTTATGTGGTACAGTAACTTGCCAAAGGAGTTGAACTGAAATAGATATTACTTGGTGCCATAAGTTGGTATTTGATGCCCCATTTTGATTGAAGATTGACAGCAAAAAACACATAGTGAATCCATAAAACAATTGACTCTTGTTGGATGGTTAGGTTATAACCACATATCCATAAGCTGTACTCTGGTCTTGCAATATGAACCATTAAGCAAAAAAAATGGGGAAAGGGTCAAAATGACATAGATCTAGAGCTAACTGAACAAATCAGATCAGCCTGTTGGAGTGTTTCCACTATTCTGCAACATTGTGTGTTGATGTTGCTATCCTTTCTCCTTTCATTCTGCTTGGAACAGAGCAATCAAATGAATGGCTGTCATCTGAAATCTTGGTGCTTCAGCGGCTGGGAGTTGTGAGCAGCTCGTCGTGTGAGTATCTGTTCTGCCAACATTTTGCCCATATGCATTCCAGTCTAAGCAATGTGTAGCAGTTGTTCTGTAATTCAGAGGTTTAATGCACACACTGTGCTGTGCAGACTCTAGGTTAATCCCCTTTCCTGTGGGAGGTGAAACAATTAAGTGGAACTAGAATCTGCACTTCTTTCCCTACTGTGTGCTGAAGGAACTCTTATTTTCTGCCAATCTTGGCACATCCCATCATCTATAGGTAGTAGTTTTGTCACTGTTACCTGCTTTCAGACTTTGGCCTGGCCCTCATATTTCAATATCTCAAGTGTTTTATCAGTCTGGAGTTGAGATTAATCTCTGAAGGCATTTTGGAGACCAGTTTATTAATCTGGTGGTGAGCAATCTCAAACTGATACACGTGGAAAGACTTTTATTAACCACCATTTATAGTGGCCTGGACTTGTTGGAGTTGCATGCACAGAAAATGTTTGGGGTTTTCTGTAGGAAGGACTTAAAACTGTATAGCCAGTCTAGTAAGAATAAATTAAATCTTTGTGTAAAACACTTTGAAAGCTGTGCAGAAGCCTAAGGGCTTGTCGTAAATGAAACTGTATCCGGTGATCCAGCTTCTTGCTAAAGTTTCATTCCTATGTTCAGTGAGATAGATATGGCACAGCCAGACAATGATGACTCCTGTCTGAAGGAGATTGTTGTACTGAAGGCAAAAGACAAACTACAGCATATCAGAGAAGGATTTAGCAGAGTCTGTTTGGAGGAGCCAAGAGTGTCTTGGCTTCATAGAAAAAAGATAACTGTGATAAAGATGAAAGATAGTAAAATTTGACATCACCTGTGCAAAATGAGGTGGGTTGGTCTAGGGACCAGCTTGTAACAGATTTGAGAACAAATATTGAGGGGAAGAAATGAAGCTAATACTGTCAGTGTCTTGAAATAAATGAGGCATAGTATGCTATGTGATGTGGGTTCTTTCTATTGATAGTAAAAGTGTCATTTAAGGACTAAAGTATTTAGGTCACTATCAACTCTGTTTGCAACAGTCAGATGAAATTAACTTGTTCATGTTATTCTGGTCAGATGCTGTAAAAAATGAATTTTTAATGTCATTGGTTTCCTACACAGAGGAAATAGAACATTGTCCTGTAGCAGCTGTTGATACTAGATGCATACAGTAAGTTTGAAGTTCCAATTGTGAATGCTCCCTGTTGATTTGCTTCTATTTGAGCAAAACAAGGTTGATTGAACCTTTCTTGGGTGGTTATTTTGATGCTGCTAAGAGACCAGATAAGAGTAGTTAATTTTATTTTTTTTTTTTTTTCTATGAATTCTGGCAAAATTTCATCTGAGCAGGTGAATTCTTCAATACAGGTGGCAAACATTTCTTTTGTTTATCATGTTCCCAATATAATAGCAATAAGACCAAGTTATTTCTATGAATGCATTTTTTACAATGCCTCTAAGACGTAAAATGAAAAGGTTTAAGTAACCTTTGACAAATCCATGTCAGGAGCAGGCACATCCGAGTACATTAATGCCTCTGGACTCCTTCATTTTAAAGGGATTAAACGGAAACTTAGCTTTGTTGTTAGTATTTTTTAACTCTAGTTGTGTCTTAAAAATATTCCCTGTGGAATTTTATCTTCATTTCAAATTCAATAAGTTTCCTCATAATTTTGGTCTTAGCTCTCTGTAAAGACTGTGGCTAATGGAACAGCTGCAAAAGTGGCTAAAAGACACATCATGTGCTAGAAGGTAACTGTATTTTCCAACAGCTGGCCATCGGCAAACAATACTGCTAATAAAGCTCCATCTTCCTTTCAAGTTACTGCTGTTCATACACAGAGATCTTAAATAAGCTCAAATAGTGTGCTGAGGCAGAAGGAGATTCAGAGCATCTGTGCCTTCTCTTAACATAGTAGCTATTACACAATCAGCAAAAATCATGTGAGCGCAATGCTTCACTGAGGTAGATGATAGCAGTTTGTACTTGTGTTCATTGGGTTAAAATGCAGCTTGTTATTTAATGAAGCTGGCCAGACTGCAAACTGACCCCCATTAGGAGAAACATGCTTCACTGCCTTTCATGATGATCTGATTTGATTGTACTGGAGCTGCTACCCTGCTATCATTTTCTGTCAATTTTTGCTAGCCTGTTTGTTAAGCCAGGCATCATTTGTGTTGATTTGATAACAGGTTTCAATCACTGATAATAAAACTTTTCTGTGACAAATGACCTCAGATCCATATCTCTTGCACAGTTTTGGCTGTAAGTAGAAAATTGGGAGTGACACTTTCCTTTTCAATGTCTTCTGTCTGGTTTAACAGCCAATGTAAAAATCACAGTGAAAGCAGCTTAATATTTTTAAGCTAAAATAGGGGGGAAAGTTGATTTTTAAAGTGTTGGTTAATAGTTCTTTCATAGTTTGTTTTACAGTTCTCTTTATAATATAATGGATCCTGCTACAGAGAAGAAGGTAATTTTTTTTTTAAGGTAAGCAGAGGGGTATAATAAAACATGAGAACTGAGAGATTTCATGTTTTGAGTATTTATTTTAATTGATCAGTTCTGGTTATTAAGGAAAGGTTGATCTAGGCCCTACTTCAGGGTTTTACAAAAGGAAAGACTAGTGTAAGGGCCTAGGACTGGGAGAAACTGCTTCCTATTCACACACAAATATTAAACTTTTAGGGTTTTTTTCAGGAGTTAATTAAAATGAGAATATATTTTTCCTAGCATTGAAATCCATAGTGCTTGTATAAATAAGCATGAAGGACTGTACTCATGCATAAACCACAGAAAACATAGTGAAATTGAATTGTCCAGAGTCAAAGAAATGTTGAAAAGTAAACATCTGGCATTAAACAGGGAATAAATGCAACATGCATCAAATTTTTTTCTTTTTTATTAGCCATGAACATCTACACAGGCATAAATGTCTGTTAGTTGCCTTTCGTGACTCTGACTTGTGCTTTTGAAATAATAAATCTCCTTTTGGTGTGGTAAATGATTGCTTTAAAATACTTTCTTTGGTTCAAGAGTGTTCTTTGGGCTCCTGGCAGTACTTCATTGGTGTGGCATGTCTGGTAAGCTGGGTGAAAGCCTTGGTGTAGGACTAATAAATATTTCTATCGAAGCTTTAACATGGTGTGCTGCACAGACCAATCCTTGGAAAGTCTCTTTAGAAAAACCTACACTTGTTTTGAAGACAAGTGGGGCACTCCTATGGTCCTGGCAGGATGTTTGTGCTGGCTTAAAGGTAAACCGGCAGGGGAAAGGAACCCAATTCAAAAGAGAGATTGTAAGTCAGAATAACAATTCAATAAAAAATAATACAATAAATACAATTATACAGACAAACAACTGGTTTTAACCCATGAAACCCAAATGTATAACCCAGCACCCTGGGGCATGAACAGAGTGGTATTCCTTGAGCCCTCCTCCCCATGCTGAGCCCCACGTGGTCCCCGAGTCCAAAGTAAAAGGAGAGGGAAAAGCTGTTGGTGAGAATGCTGTTGCAGTCTGGTCGAGAGTGGTGGTTGCAGTCTAGTTGAGAGTGGTGGTCACAGTCCTTCTCTGGATCCCACAAGAGGTACCAGAAGTCCCAAGACCCCAAGATTATATATCCTCAGATTCAGGCAGGAATGCCCAGTACCTCCCTCAGGGCGGGAAGTTCCACAATGGGTGCAGGACAGGAGCATCCTCCTATCTCACAGGCCTCTTAACAGGCAGCTTATAGCCTGAGGGTCAGGCGTGCTCTGGGCAGCTGCTGTAGATGGTCTATTGTAAACAGTTTCTGGGAAATGGCTCGGAAGGGTATAGAATACACAGTTTTGGGTTACACCCACACAGTGATGAGTTGGTCCCAGCTGTTCTAACTAGCACAGTGTCATCAGACAACCTTACAATTTCCTATAAGGCTGGAATTTTCCAGTATTCCCACTTTACAGATGAGGCACAGAAGAATAAAGTATGAAGATTTTTTTTTAAAGTACCCAACTGTTTTAAATGCAAAGAAAAGGAGACTGAGGGGAGACCTCATTGCAGTTACAACTTTCTTGTGAGGGGAAGAGGAGGGGCAGGCACTGATCTCTTCTCTGTGGTGACCAGTGACAGGACCTGAGGGAATGGTCTGAAGTTGTGTCAGAGGAGGTTTGGGTTGAATATTAGAAAAAGGTTCTTTACTCAGAGGGTGGTTGGACACTGGAACAGGATCCCCAGGGCAGTGGTTGCAGCACCAAGCCTGACAGAGTTCAAGTGTTTGGATGATACTCTCAGACACGTAGTGTGACTCTTGCGGATGGTCCTGTGCAGGGCCAGGAGGTGGACTCAGTGATCCTTGGGAGTCCCTTCGAACTCCACATATTCTGTGATTCTGTGAGATGTACTTCTGTACAAATAAATAAACAGGCTACTTTGGCTGAAAGAGAACTGCAGTGATCCTCTGGTCCAACTGTCTGACCCATTCAGGACTGACCAAGTTAAAGCATGGTATTAAGGATGCTGTCCAAAAGACTCTTAAAACACTGACAGACTTGAGGCAGCCTGTTCCAGTGTTTGTCCAGCCTTGGTAAAGAAATGCTTTCTAATGTCCAGTCTAAACTTCTCCTGCTGCAGCTCTGAACCTCCTATTAGTATAACAATGATTCCTGTGGCTTTCTCCACAGATCAGAAATGAAGCAAATGTGCTGGGGAATTGAACCTTTGTGTCAAGGTAAGCATCTTGTTAACTGCTAGACCTGCTCTCTTTTCACAAACCAGAGAGGGGATTTGACTCCCTGGAAATAGTTAAGGAGAGGCTCAGTGCATAAGACACACTGAGTGCAACCAAGTATCAACCAGCTCTGCTCTGCCTCAGTGGTGTTCTATAACACAGTCTTTAGGTCAATAGCTGTGCCACCCTTCAACTTCAACTTAAACTAGCAACTAGTCCATGTTTGATGTTTTGACCAGCACTGTCAGCCTGATGCAAAGCCCTTAGGGGCAGGTTCATTTTTTTACTGTGCCCTTAAAGAAGCCTGAGGTTTCTTTAACCCACAAGCTTGCTTAGCCAAGAGAGTATCTTGTCTTTATTCAAGGTGTCTGTTGCATATGGACCATGCTTCATTCTGAAACCTATCTACCCACTTTTGGGAAGTGCTACCTCTGTATGGCTATTGCACTGATACATGTCTCAAGGCATATATCCTTAGTGATATATCTCCATTTTTGTTGTGTTTCTACCTTGCATTCCCGCCCTTTTCATTCCAATGGCTTTTTGTTTCTCAGGTTTATTCTGCTTGCAGATGCTTTTTCTAGCTTTACTTTCCCATAGACTGTGTAGGAATGAACAATAAACACACAGCTCATATAAAGCAATTTATTAATCGGTGTCTTTCCTAGGGGTTGATCAATGTTCCACTGACACCTTTGTGGGTTAAAGTGCCAAAAAACCCTGCAGAAACCTGAGGTTGTTGTCTGCAGGATTGAGGGAACTTTGTAAAGCATTTTTTATAGTTGTTATGCAGATGAAAGGAGATAGACTTCCCAGGTGTATCAAGGTATTATGCTTCTTCAGTCCTACATTAACTGTTTTTCTTTGGCAAAGATCCAAAATAATTTCTGAAGGGTTTTTCAATTTAAAACAACAACAAACAAAACACCAAAAAGGAACAGAAACCTTTCACTGCCTCACTTCTGTAAAAGTAGTAAATGGAAATAGAATACTACAGCAGACATCTATCAAGTAAACACTGCACAAGGTATTTCAGAGGTCCACTCTGGAATTGGTACTTCTCAATAGCATAGTTGCAGCAACACTACAGAGAGAACAGATCCTCCAGTCCTAAATGTAATGAAACTGCTGTTGCTTTTTGGCTTAGTTCTCAAGCACTTATCACCTCCAGTCTCCTTTTTTTTTGTTTCTCACTAAAATACCTCTCTTGGGATGTGAAGTGCAGGAGCACATGTAAGATTCTTTTCATGGGGCTTACTGAGTAATCAAAATGTTTTTATCTAGCCACTTTTGATCTACACAAAATTCAAGAGCAAATATCTTGCTTTTCAGTAAAGACTCAAGCAAGATTATGAAAGAGGTTGTGCAAAGTAATTCTTTAGCCAGCAGAGGACTGTAAAACCACGTATTACACAGTTATGCAAAAATGCTTCATCACAAAGAGTAAGGGGAAAACCCATGTACCAAACTATGTAATTGAGATAGTCTCTTAAATATGGTAAAATACTGAAAAGGGAGGGTTCTTTTCATTATTTGTTTCTCATTAAGGAATTTAATTTGCCCCAGGTTCCCCTTGTCGATGAAGATCTATGGGAATTTTGTTTACATTTTGAAGCACATTGCCAAGAATAGTACTTCATATGGCAAGTATACTCAACCTTTTGGGGGAATGACAACACTACAGAAATGGTGGTGCATTCCCTAAAGGAAAACATACTTCATTTGTAATGAACATTATGTCTGCAGAAACTAATGGCACAACCTCCTATTCAGTTTATGTAAAATAAAATAGGCCCATATGTTGCTGCTTTTAGGGTTTGGGTGTTTAAATTAAATGTTGTTTAATGAATATTCAAACCCATTTGCTCAAAAGTTGTGCTCAGTGTAGCATCTTTCTACCCTGTCTTTGATCTTACCTAGAGTATTAAGCCATTACAAGAGGGTGCTAAAGCTGAAGCATCTGTTTCTAACTAAAACTTGGATATTAAAATGCCAGAGCAGATGAGAGGGTAAATAAAGACATACAGTAAGAGGATAATATTATTTTTTGTTTTGTAATTAAGACTGAGAAAGGTTTGATATGCATAACACACTTTAAGGAACAGGAACATTCACTGTGCTATTACAGCAGCTGCAGTTTGGGTGTTACAGTGCAGTTACAGTGGCATATTCACTCCACTCCCCACTTCCTACAGGAGTTAATTTGACTTTTTCAGTATGTGTGTGCCTGTGCTGTGCTGCCTCAGCAGACTAGAGACATTTGTGCTTTCTAGAGACATTTGTGTCTGCGTGGGGCTGTAGGCAGCTTCTAGATCTCTGTGCCTGGGTGTGGGCAGGTTGACTAGAAGCACTCCACATTTGCTTACTGACGGTAACAAGGTCTTACCTTTTATACTCTGTTTCCTGCTCATAGTCAAGTAGAAACATTAGTAGTCTGGAAGAATTCCTTTGGAAGCCAGATCTGTCCTATCTACTGCCCTGAAATACGCTGGGCATTCATGGTCAAAGGTAAGCGGTTACTTTGTGCTGGGAAGGAACCCATGGCTACAAATGGTGGTTTAATTCAGTCTCACTGTGCATTTACTTGCATCTGTTAAATCAAATTTTTAATTCATTAAGTCACTCCTGCATATGTTTAAATTCATCTAGTTTCAGGAAAATCTCCCAACAAGACAAAACCGGAAATAGATACTTAAATGTTTTCATGAACTTTATCTCTGAGTCCAGAAATTGACAGCACTATCCTCTTTTTTTAATGGCATGGAAAAAATCTCATTGGAAGACAGCTGGAATGTAAACACAAATCACAATAATTGGCTTTTATGTATTTTCATGAGGGTTCTTCAGATGCTTGTTTTACTGCACAAGTGCAATATTGTAGATATACAGTGAAGCCCTCTTCAGAGAATAATTGATACACGGATAAAGTACTTAAAAACATACCCTAATGCTGTAAATCTAAATGAAGGCTGAGACTATTACATGAGAAAAACAAATACGCAAACACTCAAATTCTTTAAAATTCTACTATTTGCTGCAGCTTCCCTGGCCTAGTGAATTCCACTGTCTCTACTGAGCTGGGTTGTTAAGCATCCATTAGTGAAAGAACAGAACAAGAAATTGCCTACCCAAGGAGGTGTCACCTGAAGATAGTTAACCTGCTTTGGGCATGTCTGTAGACATAAAAATTCACTACTTACCTGTATCTTTTAGAGCATTTCTTAGGGATCTCCAATTAGAAAAAGAAATCTCTACATAGATTAAAAAAAATAGTGGTGTTCGCAGTACCATCACTTGTCTGCAATGTGAACTTCTGAGATGAACCATACTTTAAATTTCTTCTCATACTTCAACAGGAAATTACACTGTTCTGGCTACTGTACAGTAATCAGTATGACACAGTCCTACCCTGAAATATTGATTTTATTTTGCATCTCAATTCTGAGCTCCTAAAGCTTGTAATACATAGGAAAATATTTTTTTCTTTTAAAAACTTGATATGATATGGAAAGACTTAGTAGGATATTTATTTTTAAAATGTGTTAAATATGTTAAAATTATTTCTTATACAAGCTTCCGTGTATACAGATATATGTATATCTAGTCACTGTAGTGAAACAATTCTTTTTGAATTCAGCATTTATCATGTTTTTGGAGCCAACCCAGACGACAAAGGGAAATGAACCGTCCCATGTTTGTCATCAGTAGGACTGTTCAGTGGTTGCCAACAGCTACTTTTTTCTAAACCCTCCATGTGCACAGGGGTAACCAAAAAAACCCTAAAATGCTGGGATGTCTTTTGAGTCAAACTGTGCTGCAGGTGAGTATATGTGTATGTGCTGAAATTGCAGATAATCTGCTCCTTTTAGCTCTAGGATAAACACAGTCTGAACCATTTTATGTTATGTCAATAGGATGACTAAAATACAGGTGGCTTGAAATCCCTAGCAAATGGCTTCCGAAGTTACCAGTGTCTGTTTGACTTCCTAAACCCTCCATCATACAGCATCCTGGTCAGTTCAGCACTCAGGATTTAGCCAACAATTCCCATTTTGTTTTCCTATGTCCCTTTGTTTGAAGGACTCCCATCCTTCCTTTACCAGTTACAATCTGTTTAAATTGCAGAGCAAAATATTCTCCAGACACCAGAAAAATATAAAAGACTTGGGTTTTTTTCTTCTCCTATCATGCTTTAAAACACACTAGCTCTCTCTTCCTCACCTTTCTTGTTGTCAGCTATAGCAAACACAAACGGTCCCTAAGGAGAAAACAAACACTTGCTGTGGTATGCAAACACTCTACGACTTCATGGCATCAGTGCTAACATGGCTTGTTTCAGCACCAATTTAAAACTCATTCTCCTGCACCTTATGTCATCTCTTCTTGCCTATCTATCCAGCTTCTTTCAGGTTATTCATATTAATCTGGCACCCACCCTTTTGAATGCTAAAATGTGTTGTCCCCCCTTTCTACAGTAGTGAGCATGTTAAAACATTGAAATATTTCTTCATCCCCCTTTATGCTCCATAGGAAAGATGAAAGAGGCTGTGGAGAACAATTGTACATCATGGATCCAGCCCTCAGGATAGGAATGATACTGATGACAACCTGTCAAAATGCTGAACTTGTGTTGTTGTTTGGATGAAAGAGAGAATGCAAATAAGGGATAAGGAGAAAATAAAAGCTTCAGGATGGGCAAGGGGGATTTTCCAGCAACAGAATAGCAAACATTGTCAGGACACTTGTGATTACAAGTCATATAGCCCTCCACTGTTGGGAGCCAGAAATGTCTCTTCCTCATTTACACTCCTTCCCAAAGACATTATAATGCCCAAAAGAAAATAAATTTAGACAGATTCCACAAGCTACAGAAGGAAGATTTGCTTTATTGAAGTTTTAGAAAAGGCTTTTGGACTCTGTTGTGTACTCCCTGCTAGGAACTATCTGGTGTAGACTATGAAAGTTTATGAATTTCCATGACATTTTGGGTTTGTACATGTGACAAATTCACATAATTAAAAAAATGGACAAATAGGTAAAGAGGCATAACTCCTTCATCTAGTTATTCTCACTTGGTTTCAGTTCATAACAAGTTAGCTAGATTAGGCATCTAAACCCATGCTGCTTTCTGTAATACCTGAGATCTTCAGGACTCTAACTGATGTTAATAATAAGGCTGTAATTGTCTACTTTTGAGGGATTAAGAGATATAATAACTTAGATTAGTTAGATGTATTTCCATGCTTTAGTGTAGACAAGAAAAAATATGTTGTAAAATCTATCCTCTTTTTGGAATACATTCAGTTGTTATGCTATGTATGAAGAAACCCATTCCTAGAGATCACATGGGTGCTTTTAGAGAGAGAAGAATTCTGTTTCCCACCCAGGTTTGAGGCATCACAGTGCAAATACAATAAAAAAGGGTAAGCACCACTAGTTAGAAACACTACAAAGAGAAAAGCTGATTCTCTCCAGTCCTGTGCTATTCCTTCCCCTTGCTTGCCCCCATTGCCTTGCAGGTAGGACATTAAAAGTTGTATGTGGGGAACTGAGAATAATCAGAGCACAACAGTCTTTCTTGATTTATTACTTCATTCATTAATCCATATATAAAATGCAATCTAGGACAAGGTTCAGAAATCCTCAGTCCTGACATATTCACACATATTTGATAAATGATTTCACTGTAAGAGGCTTGTAGGGCATCTGCAATAAGTTCTGCTGAGATCTATTTCTCAAAACATTTTCACACTTTCATATCAAATTAGAAGATATCTCACAGATAAGGGTAAGTGATTGAACTATCACTTGGATGCATGTGAAAGAGTACAAACAACCAGCACCATAAGAAAGCCACAGCTTCAAGACAGTCCCTTTGAAAACAATCCTTGGAATTTTTTCCTGTTTCCTTTCAGACAAAAGCTGTTAATGGCCATTGAGATGTTTGAAGAAATTAATATAAATATTAATTTCTCTAACTATTCAAAGGAAGAAGCACTGTGATATATGGATTCCATTTGAGTTATTCCAGGCAGAACGTGGATTCTTAATAATAATCTGGGGGAGCTGAACAAAATTTTAGTATGGGAGTCATGCAATCTCCACCCACAGGATCAGGATACCAACCAGACTTTGTAAACTTGCAAACTGATTAGGCCAGAGAGGAGCAGCAAAACAAAGAGTTTCAGTTTTGGGAAACCTTCCTCTCTCTCTCAAGTGGCTCCATTGTATACCCACCACTGTCCTTAGGCTTTCCTCTCCCCTTACACCCTATTTTTGATACTCTTCTTTACTCTATCTTATATCCATACATAAAATTCCCTTTTCCTATCTTCTTTCATTTTTTCCTAAGGCTTTTGTCAGCCTATCCCTCCAGTCAAGGCCATGTAGGAAGTAGTGAAGAACACCAATGTCACTAGCAGGAAGCTGTGGGAACAACAAAGTGGAAAAGTGTTTATTTCCCATATGCATGCTTCTATCTGCTTTATCTTCCATCTTGTTTTATCAAATAAATCATCTTCCACCTTGCTTTATCAAACTTGGATGCACTGTGGGAAAAAACCATTTGCAGACCTTGATTCTGCTGACACCTTGTTATGATTCATGTGCTCATTGTATGATAATATGGATGTACATGTAGAGAGAGATCTGTATACAAGTACAAACCTGTGCTCCTGCTCTTTCAAAGGCAAACATGTCAGACAATTCCCAAGCTCCCATTGATACATCAGAAAAAAGGTCCATAAGGTGCATATTCTCCTCCTGTCCTCTTCTGTCCTCTTTTAAACTAATTCTACAAATTAGAGGACAGAACTGGTTTAGAGAAAAAGACTGTACTCAGAAACTGTTCACTTACAGCTACAGTAGGGCCATACTGTCAGCAATGGGACTTCATGACAGGCTGAATGAAGCTTTAGTGCTTTATTTTTCAGAGAAAGAAAGAATTCCAAATTAGTAAGATTTGGTCTTGAACAAACCATTTTATCTCAGAGATGGGTAGAGAACAGATTTGAGAGCAGTCCCAAGGAAAAGGACTTGAGGGTATTGATTGACGAGAAGCTCAGTGTTACCTGGCAATGTGTGCTTGCAGCCCAGAAAGCCAGGGTGAAGAAGAGAAGGCTCTGGGATGACCTTACAGTACCTAAAGGAGGCTTACAAGAAAGCCAGAGGGACTTTTGACAAGGGTGTACAGGGATAGGACAAGGGGGAATGGCTTTAATCTGAAAGAGGCCAGGTTTTGCCAAGGTATAAGGAAGAAATTCTGTACTGTGAGGGTGGTCAGGCACTGGCACAAGTTGCCCAGAGAAGTTGTGGATGACCCATCCTTGGAAGTGTTCAAGTCCAGGTTGAATGGGGCTTTCATCAACCTGGTCTAGTAGAAGGTGTCCCTGCCCACGGCAGGGGTGTTGGAAGTAGGTGATTTTTAAGGTCCCTTCCAACGCAAATCATTGGGTGGATGATTCTAAAATCTGAACTTTAAAAAGAAGGGCCACATTGATCTTCTAAATATATAAGACCTAGAAGTATTATTTTCTCTCCTGTCTTTTGATTTTGTTTTGTTGAGAAAGTAACAGTTGAGTTAGAAGCAGCCATTAGAATTCAGTCTTCCTCTTATTCTTGCCAACCATTTAGTTCAAAGGCCCTTTGTCCATTTCTCCGAAAATTTAGTACAAAATGTCTTCCTGAAGAGAAGATGTGAATTCAGGGATTCTGGTAGAATAGATTTCTAATAGAAGCTTAGCTGAAACATTACCTCTACCTCTATAGTGAACATAGTATGCTGCAGATCTCAATCATGCATTTAAAATCTCTGTGGATATATAGATTATTGTTGCTGTACAAAGGAAATCTTTCTACTGCCCTTGAGTAATATACTCTAGCCTTATGCAGCCAGGCAGTATTTATCAGAAAGTCATTACAACTGTTTTGTTTGAATATAGCTTTCATTCCTCGTATTTTAATATCTGGACAGCATTAGCTCAATTACTCTAATGAACAAGTAGGTCTTCTAATATTTACTATCTAATTAGTTTATTTGCCTAGATGTAACGTGCTAGGTCTATCTGTGCAATATGTCTAGCCAAGACTATTCTCACAAACTTTGTGTTTTTTTTCTATTTTGCCTCAGAATTTTTTGGAAGAGAAAGGATGGGCTACATTCTGTATCTGTTTTCCTAAAGGTTGTCAAAGAAATAAAGTCTCCTAGAAAAGATGATACTCTTGCTCTGTTAAACTCTCAACCAGAGAACTCTGAATCCCTTGTGTGTAGGGCAATCTGGAGGTATTGAATAGCACCTGAGAGAGAAAGTAAAATAAAGGGCCAGCTTTTGATTTCCAGCTGATGTATAGCATGCAACAACAGAAACGGAGGACAACGCAGGGGAATATATATTAAGAATCATGAAATGCTCTATTATATGCTCCTCTCTCTCCAAAGTGAATAAAAGAACAAATGCTTAACAATATTAGTTGTATTACTTATTAATCTACTTTAAAGTGCTGAGATTTTACCAAGAAAAGCTCATATCAAAACAGATACACTATGCATGGAAACAACTGGAACAAACAGTGTGACATAACTACAGTAACTCACACTGTTTCTTAAGAAGTAGAACAACAAATTCAATTGTCTGTCTTTCCTCCCAGTGAAAAAAAGACTCCTCCTCCCAACAGCCTTACAGGTTGGTCAGCATTAGCCCTAACATGAAGTGCAGCACCCCGTGCAGGTGCTGATTCTGTCAGGCCCAGCTGATTCCCATCTCCTGTGACACAGGGTGATCAGGGCAGTGATGCAGCACACCTGCTTTTTATCAGAGCCAGGTGAGGCAGGGGAGCTTTTTCTGCTGCCAGCCATGGGGCTTGGGCTTCCCACCCTCATGGCTGTTCTGAGCCTACAAGCCCAGAGAAAGGAGAATCAGGAGTGGACGGCTGAATGTTCACAGGCTCATTTTCTCTGGATAAGAAGGTGGAAGGGTAACTGCTTAACCAAGATGTTTCTGAATGCACTAAGGTTCATTTCTTTATCCCGAAATTCAAGAAGAGCAGCCCTAAGAAGTCTTGAGCTCAGATAAAGGTAGGAAAATTCTGGGGTCTCTGTTTAAGACAGTAGGAGCTTCACTGCTTTTGTTCAGAAATTGGAAATGCTTAAAAGAAAGAGTAAAAAAAGTTAAATGTGTGAGTCTGTCTTTCTAAGTCAAAAAAGGCAGTTTGATTTACCTCTAAGCGTTCAATGTTAAAAGCAAGCAAAAGAGAAGATGGTAAAGTAGAAAGGGCATGCTGTTAAATGGGTGAAGTAAATACATTATGAAGAAATATCAGGAAATAAGGCCTCTTTTTGTAATAGTTTTCACTTATTCACCGCTTGAGTTTTGACCCAAAAGATGGCTTTATAAAAAGGCGTTCTCTAATTCAACCAGTATTTTCAGATAGGCTTACAAACTAAAATTGGAGCTAGAAAAACCTCTTTCTATTTAGTAAGTCTCATTTTATTCAGTATAGTATATCGCACAGTTTAGAGGCTGTGGAGCTTTGTTTGAATTGTCATTTTACTTGGTGATGCCATGGATGGCTGTAGGGTGTAAACTGAGGACATGTGAGGATTAGTAGTTGTTTAGTGCATATGTAACTGTAAAATTGCTGGTTGCTTTGCCTTTTATTCCTCAGTGTTAAAAGGAATGTTTTGAATTCCAAGGAATTCTCAGGCTTTACTACAACATATTGGTGCATCTGGTTTTAAGGAGTGTCTCTTGAAGAAAACTTATGTTGCCTTCTTGTTATGGTTTACTCGACAATAACATATATCAAGGCTTCTGAAGATAGGCACGTGATATTGTTGTTATAGAAGCGAACTTTATGATTAGGAGCCATAATAACTACAGGAATATGCTCACAGAGCTTGAAAGTGTAGTCTGAAAAGGATGCACCAGATATTTTCCTACTGAAATATTTTTTGGAGCAATTCAGTGATCCACCCATGAGATGCAATGGACATAATGGGTTATTTTAGTCTGGGAGCCTTTTTCTTCTCTACAGCAGCATCACTGATAACGATGCTGAATGGTAAATCCTAAATAACTAGCTACTGGCAGCTAAAGCAATTTGTGAAGCATCTTAGGTTGTGAAAGACTTGGGTAGATGTGGAAATAAATATGAAAAAACTCCATCCTCTCATTATATCATATATTATTTGTATTCATAGTATATTAAATTGATTAGTGTAGTGTAGTAATTACTTGTTTGTGCCACACTCATTAACTGAAAAAATGCATAACTGAAGTATGAAGATGGAAAATGGTCCTTGGGTAACAGTTTTGCTCCCTGGCTTTTGGGAAGGTATTCATATTTGGTCAGGAGACCAGAGGTAGACTTGGCCTTTCATATTACCAGGCTTGACAAGTCTTGACATGAATTTATAAGTCAGTTTTCGGATTCTTTAACTTGTTAACTGCTGCTGTACTTCACAAAGATGGATAATATGCAATGAATGTTCCTGTTGTCATGGGCAGTAGTAGGACATTAACTGTTACTGGCATTTAAATAATCATGACTATGTTTCAGAATTAACAAATCATATTATAACTTTCCTTGTAGTATTTCAGGGAAACAATTCTATCACAATTCACTGTTGGAAGGTTCAACAAATGAATTGAATCTTTTTAAACAAATGGGTATCCAAGGGAATGTTTTGTCCTGATGACAGAACTTTCTGAAGATCTGTGATGCCCTAAAGATGCCAGTCTATATTGTTAGGCACTTCTGATATACTTGAAAGTCTGGTGCTATGTTTCATTCTTGTAGAAATAATCCTTGTATGGTGCAGCAGCGTGTCAATGTGTCAGAAAGCTGTTCTGATTGCTGTACTGGTCGTATTGATTGACTGGGATCAATAACAGGACAATCAAAAATAGCACAAGCACTGCTCACCCTTCAGCTTTGCATCTGACTTTTTGCAAAATGGGAATATTTCACTTTCTGAAACTGCCTTTCATTCTCAGCTCCTGCTGCTGCTGCTTTCCTCCTCAGTGGAGTTCTATGTAAGCTATGATGATGCACCTTTAAAACAAGTTTGAATCCAGCTTTTTAAACATTTATATATATTTATAAATTGGTCCCAACATTTCCTGTTATCTCTAAGCTCTGAGTGTTAATAGAGTAATTTCTGATTCTTTCTACTTCATCAATATACATTCACATAAATTCATGTGGCAGTTTAGAACCAATTAAAATTTATAAGCCACAAGTAGTGAGTGAAATTCTAAGGATTAATTTACTCACTGGAGTATTAATCTGTGTAATGTAGTAGGTTATCCTTCAGTACACTTGGCTATATGGAGATAGGGAGATAGATTTCCTTGCATGTTTTACTGTAAATGCAGTAATTGGTCCCTCTGGGCTGTTGATCTTGAATGGTTAAAGCCAGCAGTACCACAGCAGCCTTGGTATGAACCCTGGGAAAAAGAACCAAATCGGCAACAAGAAATCCAGTTGTGTTTATCTAGCAACATCCATCTCGCTTTTCACTCCTTGGTCAGACTTGGAGAGCAGAAAAAAATCAAATAATAAAATTAATTAAAATTTAAAACAAAAAAGACAATCCTTGATGTGAATATCAGAAAGTATAACTTATTCTCTCTATCTCCCCCAAACCTCTGTTTTTCAAGGAGTGATTGAGAAGGGATTGGAAAAGGAAAGCAGTGATCAGAAATTACATAATACATTAGGCTGAAGTGTCTTCCTCCTTAGGGGTTGTGAGTTAGGATCCTTTTACA
The DNA here is from genome assembly GCF_003984885.1 of Neopelma chrysocephalum. NCBI lineage: Eukaryota > Metazoa > Chordata > Aves > Passeriformes > Pipridae > Neopelma > Neopelma chrysocephalum. The sequence continues at coordinate 4,774,121 of NW_020897805.1, forward strand.
CTTGGAAAACCTAATTGATCAAGCCTAGCAAATCTGACTTTTGTTAATGGGTTTTTAACTATCATTTATTCAGCTAATGATCTTGCTGATAGGGATCAGGGACAGAAAAAGATTGTGGCTCATGAAGGGCCACAGGAAAAGCTGGTGCCTGATCCAATGTTTTAATTTAGATCCTGTCCTCTCTGGTTCATGATGTGCTTCCTTTCATCAACTTCTGCCTTATTCCTAAATTATTAACTGTGAGCTTACAATGGTAAACCTATTGGAATTCACACGTGTTTAGAAAAAATATAAAGCTTGAAGAAAATGTGGTGACATGGGAGTCTGAAAAGACAAATTATTTTTTTTTCTTTTTTTTTTTTTTTCCCTGGAAAAACCCAGCCAGGGCAAGCAAATGAGTAAATAAATAAATATGCTGTAGGAACTTGTATCTTGGGAGAACTGAGGTTTCAGGATTAAGAGTTGCAGTATGAGTTCCTCTCATAAAAGAGGCTAAGCCTGGTTTTCAGCTCTGTCTTTTCACTGCTGTTCCTGGCTGTGGTTTGGAAAGCCAACATCCCTGTTATCTCACATTATTGGATTTGTTTGCTGTATTCTCTCTGACAGGGATGATGCTGAAAGGCCAAAACCTGCTGAACTGCCTTTATCTGGTTGACACGCAAATTTTCCCTGTCCAATCTCATAGTTCTAATTCTTCTGTTTGTCAACTGATGTGGAGCAGAAATATGGGTGTAAAAAAAGGTTAAAATGGCTTTTTGCGAGTCAGTTGGGAGCAGATCACAGGTTCTCCTTGGTGAGTCCTGCCTTGTTTATTAGGCTGTGCATCCTTCCAAACCCTTCTTCTCAGGTCCTAAATATCAGGTCCTTGGGGAACTGTCTGTCCCTTTGACAACTTTAATCCTGAAGCAGGTGGTGACCTTGCAGGCTACCATGGGGCAGTGAAAAGTAGGCAGAAATCACAGTATGGCTACTGGGCTTACCAATCACTCATTGCCAGATGAAGTCATGTTAGTGATGTGTTTCAAGAAAGCGGGCAAAAACTGGTTGGTTTGACCTCTTTTCAGGGCCAACACTGGAACAGAGCCCAGAATAAAGGTGTAGGACTCAAAGGATTCTTTTAACTTAAAATCATGCCAATGTACACTCACTGAAAGACCCTTATTAATGCTGACGGACTCTGAAGACTTTTAAGAACTATATAAATAAGGTCATATATAATACAGATGCTTTTTAGGGAAAAAGAAAACCCAGCTTGAAAAGGTGTAGCAAAGAATCTACTGTTAGGAATAGAAATTACCTTTTGGGTTTCATACATATATTATAGAATTAGTAAATTTTTGTCAATCAAATTCTGGTTTTTACGAGTGCTTTATTTCATACTCTGGTGGGTTGACCCTGGCTGGATGCCAGGTGCCCTCCAAAGCTGCTCTCTCTCTCCTCCTCAGATAAAGAGGGGAGAGAAAATATAACAAAAGGCTCATGGGTTGAGACATTGACAGGGAGAGATCACTCACTGAATACTGTGATGGTGAAAGCAGGCTCAGCTTGGGGAAAACTGATTTATTGCTAGTCAAGTTAGAGTAGGGTAATGAGAACCTAAATATTCAAATGCTTTCCCCCCCGATCTGTCTCATCATCCTGCGCTTAGCATTACTCCTGATTTTCTCTGCCTCTAAGGTGCATTGCTTTTCTCACATACTCTCACTCCTCTTTCCAGCTGCAGGTGTCCATTTCCCTTCTCCTTCCCCCCCTCCATGGATATGTTCTCAGTCAGTGATGGGCTTGGCCTTGACCAGCAGTGGGTCTGTCCTGGAGCCGGCTGGTGTTGGCTCTGTCAGACATGGGAGAAGCTTCTCACAGCTTCTAACAGAAGCCACCTTTACAGCCCCCTTGTGAACAAGTCTTGTCACACAAACCCAATAAACTGTGTGGTACAGTTCAGAGTAATTCATGGAGGAAAAGAAAGCTGCCTGGTTTCATACAGTGCTATTTCTAAATTTTTAGTACTAATTCTTTTTCCCACTTCCTTTCTCTCCAGTTACTGAAGTTTGCACATGTTCTATTTTTGTGTGCACTGTTTTCTAATTATCTCTGAGGTATTAGTATTATATTCCTACAAGAATAACAAGTTGGTAGAGATTAATAAAATACATTTAATAACCCTATAATGAATGTGTGAATGTGGTGAAGAAGAGTGAATTTCTTTTCGTTGTAGCTTTTTAGATGTCTACCTTCACTGAAAGAGTGGCATTCAGGAGGAGATTTGATTTGTTTACCTCTGTTCCATGGCCTTATTTTCTTGTGAGAAAGTCTGGTAAGAGTTGTCTTCTCTGAAGATCCCCATCATAAACACTAACGTTTGTTCTCACAGTTTTTGGTAATTCCATTGTTCTTTTTTCCTATTGTTGTTACTCAAATTAGTCACTTTTATAGTTTTTTATATTGAATATCAAAAAAGGATCCTCACCTGCTGGAAATAAAAATGGAACAAAATTGCAACTACACAAGTGTAATAGTGAGTATTGTGGGCTTAATTTACTCTTGCAGTTACTGTAGTCACTTTGTATTTGAATGAGCCATATTTTTTTCTTGATTACCTGATCTGAAATATTCTGTTGTCAAGGATTTTCCAAGACTTTTACGCTGTGTAAACAGAACTATGAGGTAAAGTATGAAATGAAGCTTCTTGCACTTGTAATGTTGAGACTGAACAATTGGTTAGATTGTTCATTGCTAAAGTAACTTGATTTTTATTTGGCTTAGATTTTCACTCAGGTGTTGCAGGATAAGAGAGCACCCTCCTGAAAGCCTTGGCAGGCCCTAAATTTATTCTCTGTGAATTAATACACAGGATCAGCTGGCTGGTATTTCTCTTGACAAACATTCCTCTAGTTGCCAGGAAGGGGAACACATGGAATAATGGGCTTTAATCCTTTTTAATAATACAAAAGAAAGGTTCAGGCAAGCCAGCCTTGCTTGTTGGAGGAGCCAGATTTATCAAGCCTTACCTCTTTGGAAGTAACTGATGAAGATTGATCACTGCTTTTTGTCCACTGGTGTTTCCTTCCCATTTGTTTTGTTCTTGACCTTTGTTCCTTGTTAGCTTCATTCCAGGTTAGCAGACCTTTGTGTAGTCTCTTGCATGTCAAGGAACTGGCTTGTCAGGCAGTATGTCTTCCTTTTTTTAAGGTTGTAATTCCTGTTTGTGCACCAGCACCAAGTCTGTACTTAAATTTGCGTAAGGAGGCATTTGTTGAAGGTGTTGGTCTCTGGGTGTTTGTGTGACTGTGTTGAAGGAATTGACAGAGTTAGTGCCCACAATATGAGCCATGTACTCAACACGTGGAAGATCACGAGACGCTGGGGTTTGCCTGTAGCCATTGGTCTGTGGAAGCTGATATCCCAGGCTTTCTTCTACAGCCCTGGCTGGGCTGTAGAGGAAAGGTCATAACTTAGAAATTTCATATATGTTTTCTTTTTTTATGAGAGAGATGTTATAGATCGTGGGGGGGCCCCTTCACCTTGCCCTAGGCCCTATTCCAGCTGGCTTGTGCCTGCGAGCCCCCCAGCTGCAGGATGGTGTTGGAGTAGCAGAAGCAGAACACACCAGTGCCTGGAGCTGTGGCAGTAAATTTTTTGCTGCTGTGTCCTCTGTTGCCCTGGGAAGGATAAGATGCTGCATTAAGCAGCTGTTTGGGCTCCTCTGCTGTCCCTTGGTTCTGCCTGGCCCAGCTGCAGCAGGTTTGCTGTGATGGTTGGGAGAGAAACCACTCACAGTGCTGTCAGACTTGTGGTTCTGTGTTCCTGCAGTTTGGTTCTTCTGCTATCCTGTGTAGGACACCATACAATTATCTTAATCAAAATGTCTTTTTAAAGGTTTTTCAATGAGATTTTTATAACTATGTCCAAGTAGTCAAGCACAATGGTCTTCATCTTTTGCAAATGAAGTTCACACAACAATATGCTTTGGTACCAAACTGGTAGTGAAAAGGAGTAAAGGCAGCTTTGCTTTTAGCACTTCTTTCTCAAGCTAGAGTTGCTTCTATTTATACCATCCAGAGAGTTTAAAGGTGAGCTTCTTTTATAGTCTGTGTCATGGACTCCTGTGCTAGATACCATCAATAACAGCAGCTATGGGTCTATTCCCCCAATCTGAATTTCTTGTGTTGTAGAAATCTAGCCACTTTTACCTTTTCCTAATTGTTGAGGTGACTCCTGTTTAAAACAAACCAACCAACCAAAACAACAAACCCCAAACAAACAATAAGAAGGGAAAAACCCCAACAAAACAAACCCCAACCTAAAGCTGGTTTGGGAAAAAGAAAGTGGTGTCAGCAAGAATGAACTCATGAAGCTTTTGCTCTTGATGAATGATAATTGACTTGCATATTTAATGTGAATAAATTACTTGGATTTGCTTCTTTATTTGACTCTGCATACAGTGGAGAAGTGAATATATTGCTGTGGGATTACTTTGAAAGTTCTGCTGTAAAAAAACAGGTGGTATACACCAATGAGTGTACTATAACTTCTACCACAAGGATCTATATAAGACCGTTCAAAAATTGTTTACTTGAGTTAGATGGTGGCAGGATGCACTAGTTTTTTTGTTCAATTCTTGCACTGTGTGTAAAGTAAAAGTAAAATATGGCTACTGTAGAATGGTAAGGTACTTTGTCTTCTGTGGGGACTTGTGTGTATAACCACTGTCAGCTTATATCTGTCTAGTCAGGAAAGGGGTGCAGTAAGGATCTAGCACCTGGGTACATGCAGAATTCACAACATTTGAGCCTAAGGCAATTAGTAGCCTCGGGCTCAAATGTCTTCTAATTGTAACAGTTTATAAATATATTTGATTTGCTACATGTATATGTAAGGGTAAAAGAAAGAATTTATTTGCTTTTGACTTGTTTAATAAGATACTGAAGGCAACCCAATGACAAAATGGTGAAAACATTGTTCCATGAAAAACAAGACGCGGATGTAGGCCCTTCCAGGTTCATTGTGAAGGCCAGCTCCTGATGACCCTGATTGCTACCAACTAGCAAGTCTAGTTTGCCAGTGGGCTGCTGGCAAGTTTTTCCTTTTTGCTGTAGTTGCATGCTCCAGCAAGTCTTAACCATGCCAGCTCTGTGATCCAGTTGACTCAGGAGGAATCATCTCTTGGGGAAGAAGAATGTATGTGTGTCCTCTGGAGAGACCACAAACGTAGTGAAGTCTCAGGAACAGTTTGAGCTGGTGGCTTTCAGCAGCATTTAAGCATTATCAGTCAGTAGCTTCTATATTTGAGTAACTATTTATGTATATAAATTAACATCATTGCACTTGATGAGGTATTATGAATATGTATGAGCTATACTGGTAGGGAAAGGCATGAAGGATGCAGGGTTTCACACAACTCAACCTTATGCTCTTGACATATTCTCCAAAATTGCAATATATTTGGGTAGTGTATAAAACTGTTCTGTTCATTGGTTACTACATGAGACGTTCAGGGAGTCACACGTGCGACACGGGAGTACTGTACTGCTCTGAGTCCTTGTAAATGAACTCTCAGCTGAGAAGAGGTCCCAAAGATAACCTGACATTCAGACCTCAATGACTCTTTCTTTAAACACTGAAAGTTGAAGCTCTAATCATCAAAATTGCAGTTTCCCATTCGTTGTAGTTTCCTGGTGAACCTCAGGTGCAATTTGAGTTTGAGAGGTGAGATACGGCCTTTCCTGTGCTGCGTGTTGTGTGTTCAAGTGCTAGTCATGATTTCTTTGCTAGATTCTCTGTGGATAGAATCACAAACCCATCTGTCTTCAAGATGTTTGTTTATTTTTAGGTTCATGCTGTACTTGGGCCCCTTCCCTGCAGCAGGAACACACTTTGCCTCTGTGGCAGAGGCTTAAAACATAAGACTGGCGATACTGGTTTGCACCAGGCAACGGCGACATCGCTCTTTCCCCTCACTGTTCAGTGTGTTCTGATGCCCTGAAACTCTACCTCACTCTGACAAAATAAGTGTATACTCACATTTAGATTATGTGAAATACTTTGGTTTGCCCTTATTCAGGGAAACCCAGATTGATACCAGTCAGAAAGATTTAGGTTTTTATTTTTTTAAACCGTCTGTTGTGAGCAGACACAAGTAGGTGACTTTCAGTCTGTTAGAAAAATGAATTATTTTGTTTTTTATTCTTGATGTATTGGCAAATCACAGACCATATTTGTCTGCTTGCTTAATTCACTTTTATTACCAGTAAGTATGGTATGCTGGTTCTGCTGCTCAATCTTCAGAGCATGTTACATAAGAAAATAAATATAAATATTTTGCAATCGTAAGGATTTGTCATGTTTGTGTGCCAAGTGACTGTCCAGTCTTTATCTGCGTATATATATGCTAAAACAAAATATCAAATTCCCATAGTCATAATTCTTGGATTTATTACTGTTTTGTCATTATTAAAGAGGGGCTAACTCATCTTTCGGGACAACCTTAAGGAGACTGAGATTTAAATGTTAACAATTTTTAACTCCCCATTACGTGATTTGTTAACATTAATATTTAATTTAATGGAGTCAAAAGATTAATGCCAGTGTTTATTTCTAAAAAAAAGGCGAAGATGCTGCAGGACAGCCTCTAGCTTTGCTGTACTTGAGAAAATATTACTGAGGAAAATATTTGTGCTGCAATCATAGAAATATTCCCTTCCTTCTCCTTGCCTGTTCTGAAATTTTTCCATTCTCTCATTCCTGATTCCTAAGAATAAGCCATAGGGCTCTAATAGAGACACTGATTAAATATGCTGCTCTGTAATTTATGCAAAAGCGAATCCCAACAGGAATCAGAGACTCTGAAAATCTGTTGTGAAATAATTATCCTGAATGACATTGTAGAAATGGTCCATGAAGATGTTGTCAATAATGCATTACATAAAATTTGTTTGAAATAAACCTTGAAAATTACATGATATTCATAGGAACCTGAAAGAATTATCAGTAAACAAATTTAATCAGCCTGATGTTATGCATACCACTCAACCTCTTATTATCTGATCATCTAGGTTTTAGAATACCATGGGGAATTGAATGACAATTAATACTGAGATAGAGCTGTAAGGAGCTCATGTGGTGGTTGCAGGAATACCTTATTTTCTTAATTTTTGCTCATCTCTCTTCATTTGCATTAATTTCTTGCTCCCACAGCCTTCAGTGATGCCCACTGATAGTGTCCTGGCTGTTGTTGCTGCCGTTCCCCTAACAGGAATGAACCCACTTGACATCGAAATTCTAATTTTTCCCATGTATGTACATGTTTATATCAATGTCTAGATGCTTCTAGTTGTGATATCCAAACTGCATTGTAGCAATGAAAGTCAAATTATAAAGTGAAGTTCAGAATAAACTACACACTAGATTATGTACAAATTTATTGAAGTTTCTTGCAGTCAAAGGCAGGACCATGGTCAAATGCATTCCAAGCAAATTCAGAAGAGATGGTTTCTACTTCCACTTTGCTGAAGTCAGTGGAAATTTTGCCACTGACTTAACAAGGAAAAATAGGATTAGAATTTCCTTCACCTAGACTCTGTTATTTCAAGCTACTTACATTTGGAAACTTTCTTTTTCTCTTCTCTAATGAGCAAGTTTTCTATAAGGCAAAAAATATGTGAGAGGACTTGATGGGGGTTCCAAAACTTCCTTTCTGGGAAAGGAAGGGGAAACATCTTTACATCTTTATTGCTGAAAGGGGTTTTCTGTTCTGTGAATATGTTTGGATGAAATAACGTGATATTAGAAGTGTGCAGTGATGTACCTGTTCAAGACTGTGTTTCACTTAATCCACTGATTTGGAATATTCAAGTAAGAATGCTACTAAGGAGAGCAGCATCCTTTCACAGAGAAGCCATAAGCTTCATGGGAAATTATTCTTTCAGGCTGCTTTATGTCAAGATGGCAGAAATGCAGCCAGATGCGTTTTTAAACAAGCTGGAAGATGAGGGGTGGGCAAATCAGCTATTATACAATAGTTTCCAGCTTTGCCCAAAGACTGTCTAATCTTTAGGCAAGTCACAATAGAAGTGACTTCTGCAACTGTAAATGATAGATATGTGATTTCTGAAATAAAGGGCAAGTAGTTTACTCGATGTTAGCAAGATGTATTCTAACAATTTTTTGGGGTCTTGAAACACTTTAACTTGTTATTAAGATCACCACAAAGTTTATAGATTATCTTGTATTAGGAGAAGAGTGATATGATATTGTGAAATATTTTTCTGGATGGTAGGGTTGTGAACCAACTTAGAATCAAAAGAGAAATACCTTGACCTATGATGCTCAGCTTTGCTGAAGCAGGATAGTACCTGTTAAATGGGGCACCTGTCCGTATTGGATTTCAATGTGTACCAGTCTGGACGAATATTGATCAAAACAATATCTGTTTCATAAAATCTTTTCTTTCAGATCATTTATTCAATTCTACTTTTTTTTGTTTTCCAAGTTCAGTGGTTCTACCTTTGCATCACCTTAGCTGAGCCATGGAAATTAAAAATGAAAATTAAATACTCAAGCGGAGTATCTATTTTCCTATCCTTAGAACACTGAAAAAAATTAATGGCATTTTATTAATTTTAAAAAATACATCAGACCTGAAAAGAATTAAATTGTGAGGCAGAGGATAACATTTATTACTAAGAATGTCTTAACCCCTCTTTCTGAGGAAGATGACAGAGCTGGTATCAGGAAGAGATGTGATTTAAGACTATTATAGCTGAATCTATTTAAAGTGATGTCTTTGCTTAACTTAGTCCATTTCGTATTAACAGTATTTAGTGTAGTCCACTTAGAGGTCTTGCTAATAAAACCTTTGTGTTAGTAGGAAGGGAAGGACAGGATAGGACTGCAAGCATTTAGGACTAGAGTGTTCATGTACTAATGTACTAGCATCAGAATAACTTGCTGGGTTTTCGGAGATTCTTTTGTATTTTATTAGGATGGAGAAGGCATTTAAAATACATTTAGAACCAAGAATGCTATACGTCACCAAGGCTGGGTAAACACAACTTTGAAGAAGACAAATATTGTGGTTTAGATTATGAGGCTTTTATTTTACACAAATCCGTATTGAAATGAAGCAGCAAATTAGTGCTTGGTTGTTTTGATTCCAAGCTATGGGTGGTCCACATGCATGGAGTTCAAAGATGTTTGTAGCTCTTAGCTTCTGCTGGGAAACTGGTTGCTGAGATGCTTGCAGTAGGAAACTGCATGGAACTGGCCTTCAATCAGTGCATGGACTGCACTGTCGAAGGCTCTACAGGAAGCAATGGGTCGAAGCTCTTTCTACAGTGGTTGGGGCTGATAGGTCAGTACCTGTGCAGATGACAAGGGCCAAGTTTTTCAACTAATTTGTATGAATTCAAATGTCTTTAATTTTTTTCCTGGTGGAACTGAAGTGCTGCCTACAGAAATGATGTAAAATAAGGTGCTCCTGTCTTGTCACCGTTCAGTTTTTGTGGTGTGCCAGTAACATCTGAGCAGTTCTCTTGCTTAGGGAAGTAACTATGCTAAGCCATAAGTAACTATGCTAAGTTGACTATGCTCTCTCATATACACTAATGTTAAAAAAAAAGTCTTGACAGGAAAAATAGATGAGATTTCTTATTTTTTCCACGAAAATAGGACAAACTGCAATTATCCCAAATAAGATCAGGGAAGGGCCATTTAACGAAGCCATTCTTTGTCAAGTGTTCAAAACTGAAACCCCATTCATTAGGTGCCATTTAGAAATATCTTGTCCTGTGATTAACCTTTGATTTGTCTAGTATTGTCAGAAAACACAAGCCTTAGACTAGGTATCCAGAATTCTCTCTCCGTGACAGTGCTTTGCTTGTCAGAGACACTTCTTATTGCCTTATTAGCTTCATGAAGTTAATAAGACTTGGCAGCTCTGGTGCAAGGGTGAATGAGCAGAATCTTACTATCAAGGTCATGGTTCACTACTACATGAAACCTGAGAACATGACATCCCATTGCAATGCATGTTAAACATACTTGGAATGTTTGGTTTGATACGGGAGGGATATGAAAACACTGTATTGAGCAGAACAGTGTCATCTTCTAGTTTTAACATTGAAACTTTAACATACTGATTTTTTTCCCCCCGTGTTTACAATGCCACCTTCCTCATCTGATTTTATGCATGCTTCCTACATATGCGTTTTGCCATGCATCAAAAAGGAGCAGAAGAATTTCAGATACTGAGTGGTATTCAGGTATTCTATTCTTCAGTTTTTCTGGACTTGACAAAGCCCTTTTGTCTCCCAGTCTTTGATGCCACTGTCAGTTGGCCTTCCTGCTCTGTTACCTTCTATTTGACATCCTGAAGCTTCCTCCCTCCTTCAAACTGTCATTAGTCTTTCCTGTAATTTCTTTCTGACCTTCCCTTCGGGAATTAAGTGAATCCAGCAATATGTCTTCTGAGTGAATATGTCAGTTTTTCAAGGCCTATCTGTCATTGCCTTCAGTATCGTTCAAGTACAAGGCCTTTGGTCATCTTGGATTTTTTTTTCCTCTCTTCTGTGATTTTTCTATTATCACTGTCAGGATTGGACTCAGTTGGAGAGCCAGTAACCAGGTTTTGTATGTCCTGAGTTGCTTTAGCCTCAGAAGGGCTGTTAGCCTGGTGTGCTCTGCCCATCAGTGACCAGCCTGTGCAACTCCCCATGAACATGCTCATCTCAGCTTTGGATCTGAGAGAGCTCAGCAATGCATCAGGTTAGGTCCTGATGTGTGGGCTTTTGGGGGAAGGTGATGCTATGGCTGTCACATTGCAAGCCCAGGGTGTGAGGGATGAGTGAATCTGCCTTTTCAAAAGTCAAACTTTCAGGCCATGAGGTAGTGCCATCACTTGGGGATGCGATTGCAGCTTATCTAGTTAGGCAGATTTACTTGTTGCTTGTCTAGTTCTATGTGTTTGTCCATATGTGTTTGTTCTTGTTTTAATCTTCTAAAATAACACGTGAAATTGGAACCAGTTTCATGATTTACAACTTTATCAGACCTATTTACACCCATATCTCAGTCACCAGCTGAAACTTAGTGAATTCACTATGACATAGCCAGGGAAAGCATTGTCCTTTTCACACAGTGTACTTGAGAGCCCAAAGTAATATTCAGGCAATCATAGTTGATCTATTCTAGAAAAGCTCTGATGATCAAGCTCATTGATGCAGGTCCTAGACTATTCAGCAAATTCTTTTTATGAGCAGACCTCTGAAGAGAAGGGCAAACCAAAATATATGTAAATTCATAGAAAAACTATCCACGATCACTCAACCACTTCTACAGAAGTCTGTAATGTTTCTCCAGCAATTGTATGTTGTTGTTTATTCTGTTCTCTGACCCAAATGGATTAAGTCAGGGCATTCTGTCTGTCTTAAAATAACTGCTGCTGTGAGATGACTACATCTGAGCAGAGGGTAAAAAAAGAGTTGTATGCATACAAACTGAATATTTGCAGTAAATCTCTATGTCTGAATGTCAGACTACATATACACATTTAGGCAATACACATAAATATTTGTACACTTGGACATACTCACATGGAACCTAGTCCTATAAGCACTTAATAATGCTTTGGTTTATCTGGCATGTTTTACTCCTGGTTCACTTGGTCTTTTGTAAAAACAATGCTTAGTGTGTCCATTGCACCACTTTGCATTTTAACAAGAGATGGCCAAAGCATGTAAGTGCTGCAACCGAATATGAAAGTCTCAAGCATTTTCATACTGGCACTGGCAGTAACTCTGTGAACTTTGGGGCTGAGAGCTATGTTCTCAGTCAAAACTGAACTACTGTACATGGATTTATAATCCTCTCTGAGAATTGAATGGATGAAGTGTTTTTCTTTGTAGAAGAGAAATTTACTAGTGGGCTCAAGTGTCACTTCAGGAAAATACGATAGTATTGGATATGGCAATATCATGGTATTGTTTTATTGGCAATTACATTCCAGACTGGCAGGGATGTATAAAGCTTCAATTATGGGACTGTGTTGTTTTAATGCCATCTGTCAACAGTTTGCTCTTTATTCCACAAAATGTGTACCTTTGGAGAAAAAAATGATTGAATGTAAGGAGTGGAGGTAAAGCACACCAAACTGTGCTCCTGTTTTTAACACACACTGACATTTGTGGAGTTTGCAGTACAAACATTTGCATTTGCAAAACCACACCAGCTGCAATGCTTCCTGGTTCTTGTGGGATATTATGAGAATAAGCAACATGTACTACTTGAGATCCTTCTGATCTAAGAATGCTCGTGAAACCTGATACATGGATAAAAATGTGTCCATAATTCCTCTGTTATAAATAATGTCTTTCAAATCACAGAATCATTTAGATTGGAGAAGACACTTAAGATTAAGCCCAACCATTAATGCCAGTTAACACCACTAAACCATGCCCCAAGTGCCACATCTATGTGTTTTCTGAACACTGCCAGGGATGGTGATTCAGCCACTTCCCTGGATAGCCTGTTCCAATGCTTGATAACCCTTTTGATGAAGAAATGTTCTGTAATATCCAATCCAAACCTCCCCTTATGCAACTTGAGTCATTTCCTCTTGTCCTGTCACCTGATGAATGAATAAAATAAAGCAATCCTACCAGTATGGGGATTTTACAGGTGATTGTGGAACTTCTTGCAAGGATTTGACCAGTTACCAAGCTAGCTAATTGTATTACTGGTGTTAAGCTCTGCCAGGGGAGGTTTAGGTCAGATATTAGGAAGAAATTCTTTACAGAGAGGGTAATCAGGCATTGGAATGGGCTGCCCAGGGAAGTGGTGGATTCTCTGTCCCTGGGGATTTTTAAGATGAGACTGGATGTGGCACTTAGTGCCATGGTCTAGTAACCATGGCAGTAGTGGATCAAGGATTGGACTTGATGGCCTCAGAGGTCCTTTCCAACCCGGCTGATTCTATGATTATGATTATTTATGATCGCTTTATTCTTGTTACTGTTTTTAGTACTTCAGAAATGTGCTACCAACTGAACTTCTGGTAATTATTTTCCACTAATGGGTGGTACTTGGTTTCCCAACCAGCTATAGGACATTTGAGCTACTGGCTCTACAAAAACAATAGTGAACTTGTTAAGATGAGGCAAGACAGTAGGAAGCAGATGCAACAGCCAAGAAGGTGCAGACACACAGCATGTGTTGCCTCTAATTTTGGGTCCCAGAACTGAGAGGAAATGTCCAGGAAGCTAAACTCAACTTGCACACTTATTGTAAATAACACTTGTGTAAGATGTATGTTATTATGCCACAATGAAAACAAAATGAATATCTCCTAAAAATTAGGACTCTTTGTGCTCAGGGGCAAAATAAATACATTGCAGAAAAAGACCCTGTTTTAGTGATTAGAGATAGTATCAGTCTGATTCTGATCTGCAACTCAGTTCTTAGACTAATAGTTTCCAAATCCTCTTTCAAGCTTGTTTTTCTTCTACAGATTCAAAAGCAGGCACAGATTGTGTACAGTCTTTATTAAATCCCAAAAGCTGAGGGTCCAATATCTCACTGTGGTACTCATGAAATCTTTGCCCTTTTCATGTTCTTAAAGGAGCAAGGACAAACTTAGTTTTGTACCTAGGAAAGACATAATGTAAGGAAAAAAAACCCACTGACATATTCTGAGATGCAGTGACTCTAAGTGTTATAGAGGTAGTAAGAGTATGTGATCGAATGGTGTTTTTATTGTCTAGGTTGCTGTTCTGTGTGAAAAATGTTTCTGTATGTAATACGTATTATATATTCAAATATACATAGGCACACATGATATCTGAATATGTTTATATTAATTAATTTGAGCTGTTAGTAAATATATTTTTAATTAAATTAAAGCCAGTCTGTATAATTGGTAAGTTTTGCAATGGTCTTCCCCAGGATGGTGTCAGGATTGAGAAATGTTGGAAGTGAAACATTCATGAAGATTTAAATCCTTCTTTGAATTTCCATATTATATAGCCTTTCTGGACTTTCTCTCTTTCTGAATGTGAATTGTAATTTAGATTCTAATTCTTAGATTTAGATGTTAGAGTAGATGGCACCTTTTGAACTACAGTGAATCAGGAGCAATTCTGAAGACTTTGAAAAAAAACACCCTTTAGTGAAAACAGTGGTTGGGTGGAAGAATAACCAGATTGCTAGTGTTTGTTGCTCAGCTGTTTCTACTCAAATGATAATCCCACTGCTCTGAGTTGCTTCTTTTCCTTCTCTGCTAGGTACCACTAAGTGTGTGTTTTTGTTTTAAGAAGCAGTTGAGAGACTGACAATGCTGTATGTTCAATCACAAGCCTTGTAGGGAATTAATCCACTGCCAAGCTAAAGCAAGCTGAGATGAAGGTTGGGTCAGGTTTGATATAGTGAGGTAAAGCTAGCAGGTTAAAACTGGAAAATGGAATGGAGTGAGAGCCGTCATCAACAAAAACCAGGAGAGAACCCAACGGTGAATATAGGAATTACAGGGAAAAATTACCAATAAAATGATAAGAAAACTGCTGAGGCAGAAAAACTTCTGGAAAATTAAATATAAATAAGGAAATCTATTTTGAAAGAGTGGGAATAGGTGAACAAAAAAAGTCTAATAATTTGTTTTTTTTTTTCTGTTATTAATTTCAAATTGATTGATTTACAAGAGGGATAGATGGGGTGGGAAGGGATGATAAAAGAAGAATAGAAATAACCAGTGTTGTCTAATTTTCAAAATAGCTTTTTACATTGTTCTCTTTGCTAAACTTAGACATTAGTATTACCTATTTTGACAATTTACCACAATTCATCAAGTTCTTGACTAAGCAATTAGATTTCTGGTAAAAATATTCTAAGATTTTTTTCTGTTTCCCACTAGGTATTAAGAAGTTACTGTTTGTAGCTTCAGAATTGCTTAGAAACACTTGATTTGGAAGTAACGCTCTCTACTTCTCATTATTGACTCTGGAGGAAAGTTGTTTATGTGTCTAGTATTGCTTTGGGAATTGTGTGGGCCCCAGCATATAGAGAATGCACGTCTCCATGGACTTGAATGATCTCACAGAAGCTCGAGAGACCACTCTGATGCTTAAAACTCTCTAAGTGTTTCAGTATCTTGTTCAAGCATCTTGCTGACCTGACATCCAGGTGCATTCCAACAGGTTGTTCTGGTTCACTTACCAAAGACAATTATAAGGTGAATAGCTGGGCAAAGTGGATAGTTGTCTCATATGTACAGTGACAACTCCAAGATAACCATGCTACAGGAGGAATAAATCCTGTATGAAAAGGATAGCCATGTTGTAAAGGGTCAGAAGTCTAATACCTCAGTAAATGAATTAGTTAAATAAGAAATGACAAAAATAGTTAGTAGCTGAAGTTCATTCTTGCTTCTGAAAGGTCAGGTTTGATGCTTACTGCTACCACCTGTTGTGGCTTTATTTTTGATCAAATCTATGCTTAGAAACTTTTTGTCAGACTTGATTAAAAAAGGTTGTAAGTTTGCACTTTTCAGGTAAACATAAGCTTTCTGATTCTAACATTTCAAAATAAAAGTACAAAAAGAGTGCATCTTAAGTCTGTGTCATGGTTTGAGCAGGCCCAAAATCCAATTCTGATTCCTAGCCCCCCACCCACATCTCAACCCCATGTGAGATGGGTTTTCCAGACGAAAACACGAGACTCAATATGGGGGGAAGGAATATATTACAAAGACTATACACATAAATAAATACTATAATACACTGCATACAATCTTAACTCTATATCTATCTCTACCATGACAGTAATATTTACAATGGGCCAAATCTCTTCTCCCTCCAAATAAAAGTCCAGGAGAGAAGAAGAAGAAAAGACCCCTTCCAGTCTCTGAGCAGCAGGCTCTCTCTAGGCAGCAGGCTCTCTTCTTCTCTTCCAGGCAGCAGTAGTAGTTGCTGGCTCTCTGCCAGCACACACGAGGAGGTCTCCAAGCCCCTCGGCCCTCCGTCCTCAAAACGGGGGTCTTTCCGTGGACTACGTAACCCCAGACAAGGTCGCATCACCACGGTCATATCACGAAGCACGGGGGTCTTTGTGACAGTCTGGTATCCTCAGGGGAAATCAAGCCCCTGTGCAGAGCTCCCATGCTCTGACTCAAAGATGGCTGCCAGCTTCTCTGAAGCTGCAGCAAGGGGTGGGGGGGAAGCCCAAGGTCACCCCCTCCACACACATTCCTTTGGCCGTCCTGGCTTTAGCTCTCAGGACAGTCTGAGCTTCTTGCTCCTCTCTGTAGTGCATACTGCACTCCAAGACTCTTCCAAGTGAGTCCAATCATCCTCCTCTCTCTCAGAGGAATCTCCAGCGAGTTTGGGGGTTTGGGTTATCCAATTCTTACCCCGAAACTCTGTTCCTGCTGCTGGCTCAGTCCTCTTTCAGGTGCTGCCTTTCTGCTTTCCTTTCTCCTCAGACATCTCTGTGTCTTCCATGCAGCATACTGGCTTATGTTCCTCCTTCTGGTCCTTATCAGTTGGCTCTTGGCCACTGCTCTTCGGACGCTGCTGTCCCTGCTGCTCCGTCACCCACTCGCAGTGGAGAAAACTCCTTCGGCATCTCAGACACAGTTCTGAGTCCCTGCAGCCCCCCAACCGGGGGCTGGGGGGGGGCAGAGGCCCCCAAGGGGCCGGAGCCCCTTCTCCTCGTGGCCTCTACAACATGGCCACCTCTTCTTCTTACAACAAGTATCACTGCTTCTTTTCCGGTCTCCAGAGATATGTTTATATTTTGCAGGAGCACTGATTGGGTCAAGCCCCAAGGGTCACCACCCCCTGGGGGTTACCACTTTCAGCTTCAGGGGGAAACCTGGTTCAAACCACTACAGTCTGAAATGTAAGCTCACAAATTGAACCATGTGTTCAATGTCATTTAAATTAGTCTTGGCAATCTTTGATCTTGATCTGGATTGATGGTTTTGAAATGTGGGACTTTCCAATCAAACCTGACAGGGAAAACTTTTTATACACCTTTGGCTCACTTGTCAAATAAGACCCTTTTCAGTGAAATGTGGTGCTATTTTTGATGCAATGTTGGCAATGTTTCTCAGTAGAATTGGAATGAGAAAGTAACTGAAAATGGTACCTCTTATCCCTTGCTCCATATCCATATTTTCCTAGGCCACTACTCTGTCTGGAGGTTCAAGCTCTGCTCTGTCTTTGACTCAAGTTATGGGAAGCCTGAGGAAGGATCTTTTTCTGTCAATCCCAATTGTGCAATAATTTATAATCTTTGTCAAAGAAAAGCTGAAAGACTGTACTCTAGTGACTCAGATCTTGTCTGGCTTATGGGGAGAGCATGAATTCAACTCCAGAATTGGTGTAGATACTACATCTTGATGGAAAACTCTAGTTGCTGGTCTGCTCGTTATCCACAGATGGTTCTGTCTGTCCCCATTTCTGTTCATATAAACACTTCAAAAGGTCCTGGAGTTGATCAAAGACTGAAGAAATCAAGTGAAAAAGGTCTAGGATTTTTAGTAAAACACGCTCTGTTTTCACAGCTAGCCCTTCTGGCAATACTGAATTTCCTGGTTTAGAACCATGATGGCCTTGCTGTTCCCATCATTGCTGATAAATACCTTGTTCCTGAGCACCAGCAATTAGCAATCTCTTATGATCATTATGTTCTCCATTGAGTTTTGCATTCCACTGTAAATTTTTTTATACAAACTTCTACTGTGAAGCTGTGAAGCTCATACTGCTTACCTATAAGAATCATCCTCCTGTCTCTGCTGCTAAATTTCTGTGAGTGAGAACTCAGATAATGTATAGATTTAAATAAAATGGGGAAAGGTGTCAAAATGTTACAATGGTGCAGAACAAGTTAACTTGATTTCCTCTGTTTTGCAACTGTGCTGTCACAGAGGTTGGTTCGGTGCTGCTGCCCAGTAGCTGGATGGGATGGGGGCTGTAGTTGAGCTTCCAGACTAATCTACACTTTCAGGCAAATCTTGCATTTGTTTGCTGTCTTGAAGCTGATACTCTAATAGTGCTGAAACCCCCTACAAGTCAGTTGCAGACAAGGTGTCTTCTGAATCCAAGACACACCAAAGTAGAGCTTAATGTTGACTTTCACCACAGTTCAATCTGTCCTGAAGAACCATTTTTGCCCCTGAAATAGTGGAAGACCAATCAGTTTTTCTGTGAGATGTAGACATTTTTGCCATTTGGTATAGCAAGTGAGATGGTAAAACCTGGGGGAGAGTATTAAGATAAAGAAAGAAAAAGCTCCAAGTAGCTCTTGACAGATGGTGCTTGAAAATGAGTATCTCTTTGGCACCATGAAATCTCCCTGAGGGTTTCTTCATTCTCCAATTCTTTCTCTTTCTTTTTTCCCTTCGTTTGCTCCCTGACACTTCCCTTCATTTGCTGTAATTTAAATGAAAGCACAGAAAAGGCATATTTGGTTTTAATATGTAAAGAGCTACTCCTGGGTTCGAAGCAGCCATTTAACATGCAGGTTGAGTGAAAAGAGAAATGGAGGCTGGGGCTGCTGGCTGTCAGTTCCTGCCACAGCAGTCGCTGCCATTGCTTGGCTGCTATCAAAGATTCATCAGGGGGGAAGTCGCTGCTTTGCAGACAAAAATAACAGATGGTCGTTCGTGTTTGCCTTACTCCGGGGGCCTCGCCACAATGCACAAGGTCCAAGAGAATTTGCATTACTGGGGGTGGTTGCTTTCTCTGTGTGTGTTCATGCATATTTGAACAGATTTTTTGTTTTTGGATTTTATAAACTTGCTAATGAATTTAATGATGAACTTATAGATTTCCTGAGATGCTTACAGAATGTGTTGGTTTTGAAGTGAGTTTTAATTAAATTTTCCAGCACTCATCCACAATTTAGCACTGTTCTGTTGCAAAACAAGCTTCTTGCCACAGGTGGCAGGGCATAGATGTGACTCAGAAAAAAGCTCTCCCTGCTGCCAACCCAAATAAACATGGTTCATTTTGGAAAAATACTGATCACATTTTTTTCTTTAGCAAACTAAATACTGTATAGGCAAAATAAATGTCTGTTTCAGGTCAAGATAAATAAACCATAATAGAATAATTAGATTTTGAGATCTCTTGTGTTTGTGTCTTTAAAGTTAAATGTAGATAATCTTTTTCATTAAACTAACTGGCTTTATCTTTACAGGGAAGTTCTGTTACCCAAAACTTGGCATTAAACTCTTCAATCATGTACCTCAAATGTGCATATGGCCAAGGAATGTGAACTTTAACCTTTTTGTCCTAATTTTTTCAGTATTACTGTTTTCAGTTAACAAAGTCTCATGTGGTATCATACTTATGAAACTGAAAGTGATTGCTATTGAATGTATCTCTGAAGAACTGGCATTGCAAGTAAACAAAGCTATTGGTGTTTCCTGCACTCACACCACATCCACCCTTCTTGCTCTACTCAATTTTCTCTTAGATATTTTCAATTTCTTTTCATGTCATAGAAGAGTTACCGCTGTAACTAAAAATTTCCATTTCTTGCATTAGGAAAGCTTCCACATACCAGGATGGTCTGTGGCTCTTGTTAGAGCACATGGAAAGATCGTTCCTATGCTGGCAGTCAAATCCTTTCCATAGGTTGTTACCAGGAGAGGAACAACAGCACCAAAAAGCCATTGTGCTTCTTTGACCTTTGGGCTTCTGTTTTGTAAGCAAGTTTTAAGAAAATCTGGATTGATTTTTGTGTATTATATTTGCGTTTTATGGATATGGTCTTTGTGGTTCAGAAAAGTACTGTTTCTTTTGTAACATGCAATTTGGCTTCCAAAGATTTTGTTCCTTTTCCTGAAGCTTGTATCTGGCCACAACTACAGGGGCATGATATAAGCTGGTAATTCTAGCAGTATTTGATTATTAGAGTTATCTGCCTGCTCTACCTGACTTACATAATTCAGGTGAAATGTTGGTCCAGGGTGCGTTAGAAAGAACTTAGTTTAGATCACAAAACACCCTTGATGGCTTATTTGTCCTTGTTGGGTGTGCTTGATTCTTTAAGCTGTTTGAAACTATTTCCTTCTCTTTCAGGTATACAAAAAATTATGCAGTGCTATCTGCTTCTTTTCTTTTCCTGCTGTGATGATACAGTCTTCACATTTGCTATAAAAGCAGTGAAGCAACAATTTGTCCAGCAGGACATGGGCATTTGTGAGTTGTTCCGGACTACTGGTGAAGTTGATGATTCTTCGTGGTTGTACTCAGGCACACCATGGGTTTGGCTTCACCCTTTCTCTAGGCTTTTCTGGATGTGACTGCAGCATATAAAGAAACCAGGAAACCTAGATGAAAATATGGCACATGAAAATTGTAATGCTTGGACTTAATTTTTTATTATGCTGTCTACAGATTTAAAGAGTACATAAACCTACTGCATTAAAGATATTTTATACGAAATAAGTTGTTTGGGTGAAAGAAAGCTGAAAGAACATAAGACTCAGAGTCTTTTGAGTGGAAAACTCAATGTTGATAATTTCCTGATTCCTAGTTCATTGAACTTGTTTCCTCCTGTTAGAATATTTTCATAAGGAAATTTTTTCCCTCCATCATGGTGTGCTGTGGGATAGGATTGCTGAAATATGTGAAGCATGCATGGTTTCCCTGATACAGGCAGGCTGTAGTTCTGAGGTTTGCATACAACTAATCCTCTGGTAGGTGAATTATAGCTAGAAATGCTTCATACTTTAAAGGCAAGAGCAGGGTAATAAAATGGGGTTTTCCAGGCACTGAGCAGGTGTTTACTTGGACTTATTAGCAGAAAATCAGAGTCAGGCAGACACTCCTGGAGAACTTGATGCATGGATGCAATGGGATATGAAAGCAGAAAATAAAAATAGTTGAAGACTGATCTCCCCATTCTTCACTGGCAGCTATAGAGAGCATGCAACCTGTTCCTATGACATTTTATTTTTATTGCTGGTCTCAGCCTTAACTTGCTGTTTTTCTTTGTCTAGGGAAACAAGAGACATCCATAGGGCACAGATGCACTAAATTTACACTCTGCTACAAGTGTTTTTCATTTTATACCAAATTGTAACTACAGCTTTAAACCAGTGGTTTTTAATCTCATTTACAACGTTAGTCTGCTTATTTTCTGAGGATGTCATGAATCACTTTGTTACAACATGAGGAGACACCTTGATTTGCTTTCTGTCAGGTCTAAAATAAGTTTTTTATAAAGATCTATTTGTCCACCTCAACTATAGTGAAAATATCTGGCCTGGAAAATGTTCCGTGAAATCTGTGCCACAGCATGTTCCTTTCCTTCTGGGAACAGTTTTTTTTCTTTAACAGATTTTTTTAATAACAATTTTTTTAGAGTTTATATGTAGGTGTGCAGTCAGTGTGCAGTGTGTTTCTACTCACAAACTGCAAAGTGTACTCTATCACAGGAGGAATTGTGAGAAGTCAACCACAGATCTATTGTCTATTGTTTGGTTCCAGCAGGATTCTGTCTGAGACTCAAGTATCATAAGTCTGCTTGGTCAGTTTGTGCACACTGTGCCAGCACTACAGATTTGGTATCCATACACAGGTGGATGTGGAAGTCACATAGTACATGTTTCATCCCGAGCTGGTGTGTGCCAAGGCAGTGGTTCCTCTGGGCTAATTTAATGTCTAAAGAATACTGAGCAATGGTTGGTAATAAAACCCTAAAACCTACTAAATAAAACCTAATAAAAACTTCAATTTGTTGTTACCAAATAATAGTAATAAGGGTCTGTAGCCTGTTTGTCTGTGGATCCTGACTCCTGTCACCTCTTTCCAGGAATCATTTGGAGAAAGTTGTATGAGTGAGTCCAAACTATAGCGTATTACAGAGTTTTAATATGATGTTTTTTTCTTCTCTGGAATGGCCAGTATGTCCTCAACCAGCCACCCCACTTGCTTCCTTCATGGCAG
This sequence comes from Neopelma chrysocephalum, assembly GCF_003984885.1. NCBI lineage: Eukaryota > Metazoa > Chordata > Aves > Passeriformes > Pipridae > Neopelma > Neopelma chrysocephalum. The sequence continues at coordinate 4,796,068 of NW_020897805.1, forward strand.
AAGAGAAGGAGATAGCTGCATTGATAACTGGGTGCTGGTTGGCTTGCTTGAATTTAGGAGTGAATCTCATGTTAATGCAGAGGCTATTCAAGCATAACTGAAAATGTATGTAAATTGGCTCAGATTCTTTAGTATGGCTGGCTGATTCTTAAGTGAATTTTGCCAGATGAACTGTGTAATCAAGTAATACTGTAAAGCTATGAAATGTGTACTCTGTGTATAGATGTTTGGTAAATGAAAGTTATTACTGTAATTTTGAACTCAGTAGACCTTTTAATGTTAGAAGGAGAAAGAGCCTCTGGTTCTGTGGTGGTCATTGTGATGAAGGCCAAGATAAACTACCAGCAAAAGTCTTTGGGCTTTAATTTTAGATATGGAGAAGCATGGCCAACTAGTAAAACATGTTTTGCTATGTTAGTCAAGCTTTTTGAACTCTATAAACAGACAAATTAGATGACAACACAAAATAACAGAGTTGGAGGCTTGTTTGCCCAGTGATGAAATTCTAGCTCTTCATAACAATGCTGATATACTTAGGATTTCCTCAGTAATCCTGCTCTAAACCCTGCTTCTGGCTCACACATAATGATGGCCAAATGTAAAAAACTGATTAATAGTCAGACTGATGCTTTGTCGTATCAGTGAGGGGCTACTGAGTGTTGCATGTATTGAGCAGAGATTTCAACTCTGTCCTTATTGCATGCACCATTACAAGTCAAATATTTATCCAAAATTAAACATTTTTATTCTAAACCACTAGAATCTGTGGTGCTTGGCTAAAAAAAAAATATTTTGAGAGAGCTGTTTAAATGTTTAATATTTCTGAAGGAATTTACTGGTTTGACTTTTAAATGACTACTTTGAAACTTCCCAAACTCTTATCTTGAGGAAACAAAAATTACTGACATCCTGAACCCCAGACAAATTCAACTAATTTTGAGTGTCAGTACTTGTTTGATCCAAAATAAACCCACCATGGGAAAGCAGAGTTTTTAAGCTTTTTTCTTTTTAGCAGCCTGATTTCCCTTCACTCCACATTAGACAAAAACATGGGTATGTTTTAGAATTCAGAAACCTGGAGATGAGCTTCTTGTGTAATCGGCAACACTTGTATTAAACACAGTAACTGGAGTTATCCCAGAGCACCCTGGAAGGTACAGTGTGGTAGACTCATTATCTCTTCCCAAAGGAAGTTACTCTCTAATATGTGACTGAACTAGTTTTGGTGAATTTAACCAGCTGGCCGTAACCAGTAGTTAATAAGCTGGGAGGAATTTGGTTAATTCAAACTATGGGCTTTTTTCAGGTATATTGAAGGCTCTGAAGTAACTCTTAGACAAAAATTATGTGTAGATACAGTTATTTTAAGATGAATTCTCATGTTGTTGTGTTGAAGCTATGCTATAAAGTATCAGGTGACAGAAGTGAAAAGCAGGGATTTTTTCCCCTTAGAAAGGCTTGGTACCTTCTGCTTCTAGATTATTCTTTTATAGGGTGCAAAAGATAAGACCAGGTCGAAGCTTACACTGTAAGCACATGCCAAAAAAATTACAATACAAATATCTGAGCTAGCAGCTATGTATATTTACTTACAGTAGTCCTGAAGCAGATCTGAGTCCCTTAATGTAATTTAAGTATAAGAAGAAACTTATACACAGTGTATGAACCAAGACAGGTATGCACTCAGAAGAGTTGGGAACAACTTGAGAATGAGTCATAGAAGACAGGTTTGCTTGTGCTCAGGTTTGCCTGTAGCTGACTGCATGTCTACCTTGTTAGTCTTTTAAGAATATTTGAGTTACTGCTATCAGCTGAGTGGATGAGACTACACCATACCAAGGTCATTTTGCCAACTCTGTTATTCACAAGGCAATTCCAGCTCATGAGAAAACTAACCTCCTCCCTCACCCCTGAACTGCATCAGATCCTATGGAAAACAATTTATTTATTTATCCTTCTAGTTTTTAATAAAATATATGAATATATAAAATACATGTGTTTTATAAAAATAAAGTTTTTATAGATTGTTTAAAAAATATGTTGCTATTCTCTTCCCCTCCAGCTTTTGTATACCAAAGTTTAAAGAAAAAAATGAAACACAAACGTAATTGTCACAATGGTGTCACAAGGAGTTGATTGTGTTTAGTTGAGCTCTTTAGATAAACCGAAGAAATGTTGAATTCTCCCTGCTTTCTTAAGATGCTGCAGCTAACAAGGCAGAGGAACATAAAGGATGTAAATAGCCTACAGAAAATGTAAACAAGTTGATCTGTTCGCACAACTCAAATCAGGCAAACCAAGTGTTCGGGAGTAGGAAAAGCCTTTGGTCCCCCTGCATTTTCATTTTCCAGCCCTGTAATTTCTGGGTTTTGAGGACCTTATCGAAGGTGTCTATGTGTTGGTAATAGACTGCTTTTGATTCAAGTCCCAGTGAACAATATTCTTTGATATGTTTTTATGGGATGGTATTTGACACAGTATATTCTGAGAAGTTCAATTTATAATGTTTATGACATGAATGCATGGTGGTGAAAGGGTCTGGCAGGAATAGAGTTAAAGGCTTAAAGTTCCTCTCTCTAGAACACCAGATGCTTTCTTGTGCGCTAACAAGGATGTGTAGATTAGCAGGTGGTTGATGCAGGAAGGCTAATGAGGTTCATTGGCAATTGGGGTTATGTAACAGCAGGGGAGGAGTAGGAGAGTGGGGTCTGGAAGAGTGATGGTGGGGTTTCTGGCTCGGTAAGGCTGCCCAATCTATGCTACAGCTGCCTGTTTTGTTCTATACTAATAGAAACTTCTTTTTAATATATTTTATTCATATGCCGCTGGTAATAAATACTGTGAAGTTTTCTCCTTGCTTATGAACACTAGTGTCTGTGAATTAATTGCTTTGTCATCTCTGGACTGCAGTTCTTACTCTAAAAATGCAGTTTTGTGTAATTGTATTGCCTGTGTTTGTTCTATGCACTCCATTAGTAGCTGAGAGTCCTGAGAGAGGCTGTGCCGTACGCTGCCAATGACTCACCTTAATGGGGTGGACTGCAGATGGTGCAAGTTTCCCTTCTACCCTTCTCTGCTCTAGCTGGTCTGTCAGAGTGGGTTAAACAGACTAATTTGGTCAGTGCAGCTGAGTTGATTGTGATGGTACCAAAGTTGGTCAAAGGCCCTAACTGTAGTAGCTCTGCCAAATCCCTAACTGTTCAGAACCTACCCATCCTCTCCCTCAAGAAAGGCAAATTTTAAACCCTCTTACTTCTCAGAAGTTATTTTCTGGAATCAAATCTAATTGTTTTTGCTCTCTTCCTCACCCATTTAAAAGCAGTTCTTGAAAAGCATTGTGTAGATGCAGAAGATTAACTTGCAGAGAGTAAGAAAATTTAAGTCATTATGAGGTCATAAGATGTGCTGCTCTATAAAGCTGAAATACGAACAGAAATATCTGAGCTGGACAAAGCTGCATTGTCTGCCTGATTTCTACAATGTCTGGTGTAGTTGTGTTTGTTTAGATTACAAGAAATACTTTCTTGAAAATTCTCTGGATCATCTGATATGCTTGAGGAAGCATGCTTTGAAATAGACAATGGTAATAAAGAGGCACAGTTTCTCTTCTAACTTAACCATACATACATGTTCTTCACTTCAGTCTGCCATATTGTGACTAAGTCAATTACAACTTTCTTCCTCTTTTAACCAATAATGCCAAAACACCTGTATCCAAATGGTCATGTTTGCTTACAAATGAATGGACCTTTATTGAATTTTTGGGGTTTAGGAAACGGGAAATAAGAATAAATTGTCAGTGCTAAAAGATGAAGAAAAACAGTAGCGGTTAACCCACAGCTTTGCCTGCAAAATGCTAGTATAATTATCTACTGTGTATGTGTACATATTCCCTCTGACTAAAAACCTGCCTGGTGGTTCTGTACTCCTTTGGCTAAGGTACTGTGCAAATTGAAGAAATCTTGAGTGGCAGTGGGCCAGTGAGCAAGTCTATGTAGTATTCACACCTTCTTTTCCAGTTTGGGATGCATGAGTGACTTGTTCTGTGATTCTAATAGACATTTAAGAAGTCAAACTTCAAATGGTTTCTCAGACCCAGGTCTAGGGATGAGAAGTCTTATAGAGCCTTGTAGTTACTGCTAAGATGCATAAATCTGAGCAGGTTACTCTGAAGTCTTGTTGGATTTTTAGGGTGTTTTGGTCCAGTGACAGAGTCGGAGTGAGCAGAGTTATCTAGGCTGGGATTGGATTTAATATAGCTAGCTGCTCCTGGGCTAGAGTTTTTTGGGTGGTTCAGATTTCTGAGATGACCCAAAAAGACGGGAGTTACCAACAAGAGGGAAATGAAGATGACACATGTGACCCAGCTGGTTCAAGTGACTACTGCCTCTGTGCTGCATGGTAAGAAATGCATGAATATAGAAACTGTGTCTGCAGAGAAGGTTGATGATGCTAATGAAAAGCGTCAGTTCCACATCTCCAGTGCCAAGTGCGTTGCTGAATAATTCAGCCCCTTGTACTGTACATTTCACTTCATATCCCTTGTAAAGGGATTTATTAGTTGGCACACTAATTCTACAGCTGTCCTTATCACAGCTTGGTCATAGGAATGGGATAAGGTGTGCTTGGGAGCAGGAAAGAGATTTATAGGAGATCAGAGCTACTCTATGCTCATCTATTGTAGACTGATACATCCTTGGAGCTAGGCTAGTTTATAGCTGAGAAGGAAAAAAGTGAAAATGCCATGTCAAATCAACATCTCACACAGAAGTACTTGTTAATGCATGATGCTCAGACCATGCATTCTTGTAAGGAAAAGTTTTTTTGAATGTAAATAATTGTCTCTTTCCAGAAGTTTTTCTTTAGTATTGTGTATTGCCATTAGCTCAAAATTCCACCCAGCTGACTCTTTCAGGTTTTGTAGTAAATTTGGGCCAATCCATTTGAGAACCCAGGTGTCTAAGTGTAAAATAATCTTTTGAAGCACACTTTACAGTTTAAACTTTGGAAAAAGGACAGTAGCTCCCACAATTGAAAACTTCCTCATGGAAGAACTGTTAAGATCTGTCAGGTGATTCTTCCAGATGCTGAACATCTATTGGAAATACACCGTTTTCTCTTCAAAAAGAAAGCTTACTGAGATCCTTTGGTGTCAAGAAAGAACACAGGGTTGGTGTTAAAGGTCGTGGCCTGAGTTCTTCGCTTGCATTTGCCACGGACTCCTTAACTGTAGCAAATCATGGGACCCTTTTTGTACCATCTTGTACTTCACAGAGGGCTTTTGCAAGGTGTACGTTCATTTCCCTCTTGTAAAATACGGGCTGTTTCCTTAGATAGTGTCGATGTATTGCTGTTTTGCACAGTGAACACAAATGATAGTTGAAAGTGGTGGAAGGAGACTGGTCACAGAAACCTTGGACTGCTTCCCTGATAGTCCCGAGGTAGTATTGTCTTGCAGTAATTCTGAGGTTTTACCAAAAGTTATTCAAATTATGGTCATGTGTTCAGGCTTCAGCACTTGGTAACATGGGAGCAGTGTTCTTTCTTCCCTATTATTTTCTTTCTTAACAGTGATAGGGTATTACATGTTTTTTTTTCTGCTAATGGCAGTGTTTTATGTATGAGTATATAGGTTTCCACAATTACTTTGCTGGATTAACACTATCAGTGCCCAAATTTCTCTCAACATTTTTTTTCTATTCCTGATTTTCCAGCTGGTTCCATATGTCCAATTTTGAGGTTGTCTCTCTCTGACTTTCTTCAGTAAACAAGTAAGGAGATAAAATTGAGTTATCTGGGGTGGCATTAAGCCATCTGTTCAGGTGGATCTTTGGCTTGCAGAGTTGCTCTTTGATTGTGCAGGTGTTTTTTTTTTTCTGACGAACTTTTTTGATAATGGGGAGAACTTTACAGTAGACATTGCTATGTCTTCCTGTACTATTACAGAACTCAGAGGGAAGTATATGGCAACAAGTAAAAGAGAGTTGAGGCAGCATTTGAAATGTCTCTAAGAACTCGAAGTACCGAACCATGGGGAAAAGTGAATGGGATTTCCTCAGAGGTAGATGGAAAATGGCTGAGGACTGGGGAGGAGGGTTATTTTGTTCAGCTATGATTCCCAGCTGGACTCCTTATAGCCAGGATCAGAATGGTGCCCCTCATGCAGTAAAGCACTTTAAGTGTTATTATATTCGATTGCTGCTGGCTGCAAAGGAGAGCAGAGGTAACCTGCTAGCTTTGAATGAGACAGATCAGGTATTAGAAGCAATTGAGGCACAGAAGCACAGAGCATTGTCTGACCTGCTGAAAGCAACCTTGTTTGTTACTAAACTGAAACACAGCTTCTTAAATGTGAGCTCGTGTGTTTTCCCGCTCTAGGGAATTGGTAGTTTAGACTAATCTTCAAGCACGTGCTTAAGTATTTACCTCCATGAGGGCCAAGCATCATGATGAACAGTCAGGAAGAACAGCACTCTAGAGCAGTTGACATCATGTGGTGTCCCATGTCAGTTCAAACAACTGTGTTGTTTTTTTTTTCACTGCTGGCAAGGTCAGACATCTCGGGTTAACTAATCCATGGTTCCTGAATTGGGGGCTGTATCCTGTATAGCAGTGTTTCTGTGGTCCATTAATGGATTAGTGAGTTGGAATAAGCTCCAAGTGTGCTGCAGTGGCAAAATGTTCTGTGTGGATCTCAAACAGGTGAAGATGGGAGAACATCAATTAGGGATGACCCTGTGTCTTTGTGCGGTTGGTACAAAACTCCAGGCCAATACTGAAATGTTTTGTGCTCGATCCAAATTTGCAATAGGATACTGAGGGGAGGAAAGAAAAAAAGAACCATGACATGTTTATTCTTCAGTGATTGATTCAAGGATGTGTTTGGGCAGTCAGAAGGATTAAGCAGTACCTTGGTGTCTATGTCTATGTGGTACCTTCTCTTGGAGGAAATTATTCTAGGAAAATACCTATTTCATCTAAATAAGCATGGATGTCTGAAAGCTGAACCCAGAAAAATTTAAATGGAATGGGAAACTTTTGCTGTGTGAAGTTGATTAGCTGTTGGATCACAGTGTCAAGAGAATTGTGGAGTCTGTTTGCCTTAATTCCCTCAGGTAAAGACTAGAAAGTATAATTTGATCAAACAAGTTTCTGGCTTAAACACAGGCAATTGGTTAACATTTTAAGTGCTATCTCAAGCAGGAAATTATATTACTCTGTAATGGCATTCTTTGGGTTTAATATGTCTGATCAGCTGGTGGAAAAAAGAACAGAACATTTTTCTCTGTCACTGAAAAATTACAATTCATTAGAATTTGATCTAGAGAATAAAACCATTTTTGTAGCTTTTTTTTTAGCTTTTGTTGCTGAAGAAAAACAATTTCTGTATGCAAAGACAGTCCTATTTCATGAAAAACTAATGTCCAAGTGTCTGGTGTGTGCATGCATACTGTTTACTTTATTTTGAAAATGCATTTCAAGAAGTGTTGTAGCAGTGGGTTGTTCCTGATATCTTAAGATCAGGAAGAGAGGACTGAAGCTCCTTGGAGAAAGGTGTGTATGGTGTTTGTTTACCACCTACTGCTGTTCTTTTGAAACAGATCTGTGAGCAGAATATTCTCAAGGGATGTTTATAAAATAAGCCAGGAACCTGTCAGCCACTCAGTCTTTTCTCTGTGTTCTTGTGAATAAGTTAAATTTCCTCTGTGTTTTCCTATCCATCTTGTAACATAAAAATAATCTGAACTCTACAGCAATGCAGACAATTATCTGGCAGCTGGGAACCTGGCAGCCCAAATATCCTTTTATGAAGAAAATTGGCCCTGGCAAAAATCTTCTCATGCTGGGGAACTCTCTTCCTGCTGTCTTGCTGGAATGCTGGGAGCCTCTTGCATGCTTTCATCATGCAACTCCTAGATAACATTTGCTCATTATTAAGGAATCCTTCCTTAAGTTCTGAGCTTTGTGCAGAGTTTTGTAAAATGTTTCACCCTGCTGGCCTTAGAGGTTTTTATTGACTCTGACTTTATAGAAGCATGCAATGAGTAAATACATCTGCTTATGTATTCCTTGCTACTGCTGCTTTCAGGAGCTTTTCTGTTGCCTCTTCAGAAATAGTTCCTATTCTGAAGATCAGCAGTGGAAGTGAAAAAAGCATTCTTTTAAAAGAAGAGAAAACGTTTCACAACCTTTTGTGGTACCAAATTTCATGACCCTGCCTGCCTAATTGAAGTAACTTTAATATGGGCATTTGAGCTTGAAAATACGTACCTGGAGATCCCTTCTCAGTTCTGGGCTTAGCTACATGTAGGCTTTATACTGGATTTAGTTTTGATTTCATTTTGTTAGTAGATTTCTAGATGAAATTATAAAGTATTCAATTTAAAAGTTTCTCTTATTTGTCTCTGAACTTCTGAATTACTGAGTTTCAAACCTAAGTTGTCTGCTTTACCATAAGCTGCATTATTGAAAGGTGACATCAAAGGATCCATTTCCTTCATTCTAAATAAAATGGAAATAGGTCCAAGTATTTGCATGTAGTGTTCTCTTAGGCAAATAATAAATTTATTGTACCCATATTGCATGTCAGTGATATTTTGTAACTTGTTGAGTATTTTTGGCACACTGCCCTAGGCTTCAAGGGCGTAAAAAAGGCAAACCAAAAAGCAACAACCAAAAAAACCCCCAACCAAACCAACTAACCAACCAAAAAAACCCCACAACAATAAAAGCCCCCAAACAAATAAGGAAAAAAGATTTGAAAATCTTGATCTGCACTAGAAACACTGAAACTTTTCTGAAGTGCAGTGAGGCAGCAGAGGACACAAACCCAGAGGAGTGCAACTTCAGCTATTTCATGTCTAAGTCAGTGCATGGCTATGTTTTCAAAATAAACAAAAAATGCCCCAACCAAACAAGCAAATGAAATGAAATAAACCCAAAAGCCCCAAACTAAACAAACAAAACCCCTAGCACAACAGAACCACTGCCTGGCTCAACAGAACTGTCTCTTGGGCAGAACTGACTTAAGAGTCATAGAATGGTTTGGTTTGGAAAGGACCTCAAAGATCACTTAGTTCCAATCCCTGCTGCCCTGTGCAGGGACACCTTTTACAGGACCGGGTTGCTCAGGGCCCTATCCAACCTGGCTTTAAATACTCCCAGGGAAGGACCATCCACAACTTCTTCGGGTAGCCTCTTCCAGTGCCTCACCACCTTCATAGTACAGAATTTCTTACTGATATCTAATATAAACCTGCCCTCTTTCAGTTTGAAGCCATTCCCCTTTGTCCTATCCCTACATGCCCTCATCAAAGGTCCTTCTCCAGCTTTTCTGTAGGCTCCTTTAGGTATTGGAAGATGCTTTAAAGGTCTCCTCGAGCCTTCTCTTTTCCAGGCTGAATAACCTGAGCTCTTGCAGCCTATCTTAAGTCAGAGGCATGCTCCACTCAGATCATCTTTGTGGTCCAGTCCTTCAGTTGGACTTCGTTCAGTGCTGGTGCTGCATGGACCCATATAAAACCCAGACTAGGCAGCCCCTGTGTCCTACTCTGAGCCTGGAGGGCAGCAGCCCCTGCAGTCTGGTGTCCCACTGAGCACTGCACCTCACTTGGGCAGGGCAGGCCAGGCTGTGCATGCCAGGGCTGTGCCACCTGTCAGGAGCAAAAGGGGCAGAGATGAGTGATGGAGGACAGGTGAGGGTTTTCTCCTGGGCAGGAGCAATGGAGGATGGTTGAGGTGTCCTCCTCCATACAGTGCTTGAGTGGTTGAAGGCCTGGAGCAGGTCCAGGGGCTGGGGAGGCTGATCAGTACAGACTAGACCTGTTGGGTGCCCGTAAAGGCAAATAATGAGTGGGAAGGCCACATGCTGAAGTCATTCCTACATGTGTAATGGAAACATGTCATTGTTTCCCTGACCTTGTTAGCACAAACATGGTTTGTTGATGAGGTTTCAACCATTGCAGATATAAAGCTAGTCTTTGACAGAAAAACAGGACAAAATCTTAACAGTATTGTACAGAGTGTAGCATTTTTAACTAATTTCTGATCATTTCTAGGAAGGTTTGATGGGATGCCACATGCATCATGGCAACTGGTGTGTGAAGCTTCAACCTGCATTTGTCCATGTGAATGTGTGTTGTATTTCATGCCACAAGTACTCACTAGGTACCTATTGGACAATGAACAGTATCAGCGCTTGCAGAGGTGTCGCACTTCATGAAGCAACTCTTACCTGCATTTGTATCATAGTTTTTCACTACCTTGGTTTTGTGATAACACCTTAGCAGCGACTCCTCACACGATGTATTCAAAGTGTCAAGTTTTGTAAAAGTTCTGGGGCAAAACCACAGTAACATGTCATCTTTATCCTATCACAAATATATATATATGGAATGTTGAGCATTCAGCATATTGCAGGACAGAATGAGATGTGACTGAAATGTCATGAAAAACAGTCTATCAGGGGCTTTTTGCAGTAACTGGTGGGTGCAGTAACACAATCAGTGGCCTTTGGCTTTTCTGTGTCTTGGTTCTTGCTAATTTACTCACCCAGGACCTTGATTTTGTGCAACTAAAGAATTTCAGGGCTGTGTTAAGGTGGTGTATCTAAACTATGTGTTGAGCATGACTTTCAAATTTTTGTTTGTTTGTTTTTGTTATTGTTGTTGTTTGTTTTGTTTGGGTTTGGGGGGTTTTTTAGTTTGTTTGTTTTTGCAGCTCTACTAATTTTTACTGAGAGGAAGTATATAATTTTGTGAAGGTTCACTTGGAAGGAAGCAGTGCATCAGTCCCAGGTTTGCTGCATTAGCCAGCCTCTGGTGCTTCTTTGGAGATATGTGCCACATAACCATACTGTAGGGAACATCTGATGGGATGGAAAACTACACAATGCAACTCTTCCCACTGGAGCGTGGGAAACATTTAAAAAGGTTTGGGAAAAATGTACTAGTGGTACAGACTTGAAACAATGAGACTCATTTATGGTCTGTACATATACCTGTTTGCAAGTCCTATTTGTGCACAGGAAAGCTCCAAACAAATCGCATAAGCAATGTACAGATGGTGATTTGTGAGAAAACACGAGATCACAGATTTTCCAGGAGACAATTTGATTGCTAAATTTAATATCAGCTTAGCGTTAGGAGCTTTCTGATGTGTAGAATTGAATGAAAGATTTGGTGTTCTGTATAAGCAAAAGAGTATATGGTACTTTTTCCTTTTGAAGATGCTACCTGAACTGGGGAATCAAATCATAGTTGCATTGTTTGTTCATCATGCTTTGAACTAAAAGCTACTATGCAGTCTAAAAATATTCTAGTGACTCATTTTTCATGGAACAATCATAATTTCAGTATGCAGTTGTTGCCTATTGTGTTGCTGCAGTTTAAGAATTCTTTAGATGACACCAAATATTTAAAGTTGCAGCTGATAGTGAGTAATTTATTTTCTTTTGGTTTGAGTTGTTTGCAAAAACACTTTAGTGTGGTTTTATTTGACACACGATATAGAAACTTCTCTTTTTCTGTATGGGGAAAATTGTATCAAACCAGCAAAAGAAATTACAAGAATGCAAGCTCTTTCAGGAGCTGATTTTGATGAAGACTTAATTCTTTTTTTTCCCCTGTGCTTTTGGCCATAGTATATCTAATTTGTTGGCAGTTAAATATAATGATCTTCATTAGGCTTAAGACTGTGATCTTTCTTTCCCTGCAACTCTATCCATTGAAGACACAGTGATAATGGAAAAGGCTACTCTTTAACTTCAGTCCTTATTGGAAAATGTCTTTTGGAACTACTATTGCTCCTTGGGCCAATAGTGTCTGCATCTGGTGGCAGAATTAGCCTGGCATATCTAGGAAACAGTTGTGAGATAATCCATGGGAGCTAAAGCTCCCAGTACTTTTAAGTCCTTCAATCCCAAAAGAAGTGCAGTGGCACTCTGGATCTGAAGGTGTTAACAGGAAGTAAAAATGGATCTGCCTGCCCTGAGCTGATGTTTGCCCCCTTATTCATGTTTACTAAGAGCATTATTTTCACACTCACCCCCGAAGAACCTCAATAGTGCATTTCTATCACATTTTTCCTACTGTATCTATTCTGTAACTTGCATCCCTTTCATCATTGCCTCTTCACATATGAGGCTATTCAAAGTATGTCTAAATTACTTTAATTTTTGTTTCTGAAATAATGTTTTAATCAAAACACCTGGTGATATTTGATAACTTGTAGCTGCTGCCAGAGACAGCAGGAGAGGGGGTAAATCTTCTGACTTTATGACAATATGTTGATATGGTAACTAGTAAATGTTCCAAAGCATCCTTTGGTCAGAGAGGGAATACCCTGTGTATTTCAGAAGGCTGAATTTAGTCTTGCCTGAGGGCCCTGAGTCTTTAATAACTTTCCTGGCCACAGCACAGTCGTGGCACCAGCTTAGATGTTATTGGATTGTCCTGTTTGCTGGCAGAGAATAATGTTCAAACCAAGTATATGAAACAGTATGGTAAATCAGAGAGCAGATTTTCTTGTTTGGAGTTGTTGCTCCTGCACACAATGGCAAGCCCTGGGGTTCCCTAGAGCAGAGCCTCCTCCATATGTTCTTGCTGGTTGCAGTGAAGGGGCTGGACTCGTGACTGGAGAGTCAGATGGGGCTGAGGCAGAAGTTACTGTTGCAGTCAATGTTAGTTCAAGTGGGAAGAACTTGGATCAATGAATTTTCCTATTTTAAGGTTACTCCAGCTGGTCATTTGTAGTCAATACAAGCTCTAGGAATCTTGGGAGTATAAAAATGAGAAGTCTTGGCGTAACAGTGGTGATAGAGTAGAAAAAATAGTAGGCAGTGTGCTCATACAAGTTGAAGAACCTTGACCCAAAGGCTGTGGTATCCCAGAGCTTTTTTTGATAGCTTGTTTGATTTAAGGAAGTGTGAAACAGTCTCTAATCTGCCTCTGGTTGGAGAAGTGCTTCTGTTGAGTACAGCAAAGAAGGGAGCTGATTCCAGGAGGTGGAACTAGGCAGCTGAGGTCATTCTTTGTGTCACAGGTTCCAAGAAAAAGGCTTGTTTCTGAACATCTGAATCAGGACAACTTCCGAGCAATGTGGTACACAAGAAAAGCTTTTTTTTTTTTTTTTGACTTGGCAGCATTCCTTACTAGTCTGCATATAACATACTGGTGAGACTGTGTGAGTGAATTAAAAAAAAAAAAAAAAAAAGGCAAACCACCTCCCCAGCATATTGCCATCTGTGTTTTAAGACATTTCTGCATAATCTATGACTACTTTGTTAAATACCTTAAAGCTTTGTGGTATAGGAATCCAAAATTATTAGGCTTACCTGACATTGGACAAGCTGAGCCAGAGAGCATATCTGTTTCAAGTTTGATGTGACCTAGAGGCTTGTCTCTTATTTTTAAGCAATAATTTAGGAACTTAACTCCTGTTGACTTGTAACTGGATAAACTTCAACTTTGAATGAAATTTGAATTAAAAATGTTACCTGTTCACTGTTTTATAGTTCAGCGCTTCATGTTTCCCAAAGTAATTTGAGGTTTCTGAACTCAGTCATGTTTGGAGTGGTCTTATCTCACTGAATCCCTCAGCAAGGAATCCCTGACTTCTCACACCCTACTCCCATGCTCTAATCACTGTGCAGTGTATATTGAGCTAGGTATGTTTGATAGTATCAGAACCTGGATAGTATTCTAAATTGCTACAGATTTTTTTCTCCCTAATATAGTTGGGTTTTTTTTTCATGCTTCATATATAAAGACAATAATCTTTCAAAGTACAGTAGTGCCTTTAGCTGAGGGCTGAAAAAGAATTACTTTACTGAGAAGGGATTGATGGTAGAAAATTTGAATGCAGTTGTGGTCATGTTTTTGTGATGGGGGAAATTAAAACTTTGCCTTCTCCTGTACTTGTATTTCTCCTCCAGTACTTGTAGTTAAGTGCAGCTTGACAATACCTCAGAATGCTGCTGCTTCTATCTATTTGTTCTACTGAGTGTATTGAAGATGTATGTCATGTGAACATTGTTCTATGGAATGATCTGGCACTAAAACTTTTGTTGGGGTGCTGGGAAAATAAATAAAAAAAAACACACCCCAAACTATGTGGATTTAGGCATTAATATTTTCATGGATTCCTAAATCTTCATTTGCGAAGCCTAGCCATGAATTTTCATGGATTAACTGTTTATGCTGTTACTTGCGAGTTGAATACGTACTTATGCATACAATCTTTATAAAATTATGTAGTGAGATAACTAAATAGGAAAAAAACCCAGAAATGTCTGCTTAATGTAAGTTACTTGGTCAGTTATCAGTTGAAGTCTATCTGACAAACCTTTTCTGCAGATCCAGTGTTTCAAGGCTGTTAGGCAAGCTTTCACATGGTGGCAAAGATGGTGAGAAAGCACATCACTTGCAGTACAAAACAGTGCCACAGTACTGAAAAGACAGTAGCAACTTAGTGATTACATTATTTGTTCCCCCAACCCCTGACTGACAGCACTTCTTTATTTAATATTTTGCACAATGCCATTGCCCAGCTAGAGGTTATGAGAGGGAATGTAGGTGGACTGCATACCTGCAAGAGAAGCAGGAGGCCTGGAATGCTCCTTTTGGAAAACAACATTTGTATTACAAAGACAGCCTCCTACATCTCATGGCTCTGGTGTCCTTGTTATTTGCATCAAGGCACCGGCATGGATCAGTTCACTGCGGCAGCAGTCCAGCTGATGTGACTTGCATTATTATCAGATACCTGATTGCAGTCTCTGGATGGATGGAGGGTTGGATGTGAGCAGCATATCAATGTGTGTAGTGGTGCTGCTGCTGCTGTGTGATAGTAATCTGTGATGAGGACAGAAGCTCACTCACTGCTGCAGAAAAGTTTTATAAGGACACAAAAAGCTGTTTCATGGAATTCTGATCGGTGCCAGGATTTTGTACCCTAATGTACTGCTAGCTCATCCAGAAGATGTTTCAACAAACATGTTTAGGCTGTGCAGAAACAAGGAGGCACAGAGCTTCACTTCTGAAATTGCAAAAGTTCTCTTCTGACTAGGAATTAATTTAAATTTGAGACACATCTGAGATTCCCAGGCTAAAATAATCCAAGTGTTGAATTCCAACATGTTATTTCATTTCATGAATCATTTCATGATTTTTCTTTTCAAAACTTTTAAAATTTCCTGTTAATGTAACTGTGTAAATAAATTCTTGTGACAGTGCTTCTGACTTGTTGTATGCTGTGATAAACGGTTCAGCCACAGGGTCTTTATTTTCTGTTTATTGATCCCAAATCTCTGTTGTCTTATTGTTTTCAGTGGAGCAATTCCTGACCCATACGGGTTGCGGATTGTACAATGTGGTATTCAGAAAAAATGCCTTTCCAAGCTGAATGTGATTACCAAAACAAACGTTTTTTGAACAATTCTGAGGGGTTAGTAGAAGAAAAATCGTGACATAAGGTTTTCCCCTTGATATTGCTTCTGGAAATGAAGGCAACTTGATAACTAAAGAAAAACATCTGCAAAAGAGAAGGAAATATACTGTGGTCTTCATATTCAGAGCAGGAGAAGCTTTTCAGATTTGTACCACAGCAGAGGAATGCCTCAGAAGTGCAGAAATAGGCACTATAATGGAGTGCTACACATACTCTGTTGGCCCTGGGGAGCCAGTCAATGAAGGATATTTCTGACTTCTAAATTGGTCTCTCAAACACCTATTTAAATAAGAAATAACTCACTGAGTACAGGGAGGACAATCAAAAAACCCTTGTAGTTGCAAACCACTTCAAACATTTCTCTGAGCTGCTAGATTTGCATTGCAAAACCCCCTTGTATTTGTTGTATAAGTGATCTAAGAAGTTATATTAGATATTCAGAATGCAGAACAGTCATCTGGTAGAAGGAAATAAACTTTTGTGTTTTTCGTTTTCTGTCTTAGACTTGTGCAAAATTATTGTAATGTATCTTTTGTAATTATATGATCTAAGACAGTTTGTACTGCTGTTTGAGCACAATGCTTGGTAACAAATTTTCATCCTTATTACCTTTTTAAAAGAAAATTTGTTATGTTTGTATTGTCTGGGCCTGTGTACCCAATAGCAGTGTCTCACCTCCTAGCCTGAAGATGACAAGGAGAAACAGAATTGCTCATGAGAATATGCAACAAATGACACAGATCATGAGTTTTAGAAGGAGGTAGGCCGCTGTCTAAGAAAATAAGTGTTAAGTATGATGTGTGGTAATGAGCAAGATTCAGGCACAGCCCTTATATTGAGGTGAAAACATTGGAATGGGACTAGGAAGTTGTTATAGCAAACATAGTATTAGTTTTCCTTGTTGGGCTTATAGGAAATTTCTTACTGTTTTTCTAAGCAAGACTTTTTTTCTCTGACTCATTTGCCCTCCAGTGTTTTCAATTCTGTAATTTTTATGAAGACTTCATAGTTGCCACTTGATGAACATGACAGTGTTTGGCCTGTGTCACAGCAGAAAAAGGAGAAAGTAGTCATGTAAAGTTGTTTCTGGTATTTTTAGTGAGGTCAAAACCATCTGTCATATTTAAATGACTGATTTGACCTGCAATATAAAGTTGGATAGTATGTATGTTTTGGGGTTTTTTTTCCTCTGATAAAACTGGATTTTTCACTTAGAGAGGTGGAGCAGAAGTGAGCATAATAATAGGTGTTAGGGAAGAGGCTTTAAGACTCATAGAATTCTTTTGCAGAATTGCATAGGCTGTGGATTTGAGTCTGAACAAAACCTCACTTAATTTTGGAGGTGTTAATTTTCAGATCTGCCTTTGAATGCAAGTTCTGTAAGACTATGATGACTATGTTTTTGAACTCCTTCGATTATTGTTTGTACTGTGTTTTGAGTAGTTTGTAGAATATCTAAAGTTATGTTCCTTTGAACAGGTACAGAACTAATATACCTCTTCCACTTGTAAAAGTATCTGTATTGCAGTGAGCTCCCAGTATCATCTATTCCATGAACTATCCTTTGTTAGGTGCTTTCTGATCCTTTGCTGAATTATTGATATCTTTATTTCAGCATCCCCCTTAGATGAGGCACCATAAACTCCAGGGCTTCTGCTGTCACATTCGTAGTACTAAAGTGCAGGATAAAACCAAGTGAAGCTTTTAAAATAAAATGTGAATTTACGTTTCAGCAAAAGAAAGAGAAATGATGGGGATATGAAGGAGAAAAAACTGCTTTCATCTGAATGTGGTTAATTTCTGTGTGTTGCACCAAATGTTACTCTATCTGTAAAAAATTATCTAGTTTGAGAAAATGGTGTTTCAGCAGAATGTCTTGTTGAAGAGTAGGCTTGGGCATTCAGACACTCAAAACTTCATGGTGCTTGCTCTTTCCTTTCTCAGTTTTTACTTATTAAATTATTTGTTCTGACTCTTAATGCTTCTGTCTATGCTGATGAGGCAGTGTTTAGAAATAAATTAATAAATAAATACCTGTCTTGAAATTGGATGAAAATACAACCAGGCCCAGTGAAGTTTTCAAAATAGATGGTCCTAAGCATAGGGATAGGCTAAACATTGTATCTAAATTAAACTGGTAATCAAGGGCTAAGAAAGACAATTTTAAGTCACTGTAATTAAACAGTAAAGACAACTAAATTACGTTAAAGCATCCGAGACTGTGTTTGCTTTTATTCACCTATGAGAGTAACAAACTAGCCTCACAAAGTTGAAAATTAATTCCCTGTGAAGTACAATGGTAGTACAACTATATTAACACTTGTTGATCTAAAAAAAGAATGTTGAAAAAACAGATGTGTTAGAGGGGAGGTAGAAATAACTTGAGGTATGTAAAACTCTTGTAATAGTGAGAAATGACAGGGGTTCTCAACAACTTAGTACAAGGATGGTTTAGTGACATCTTGCTGACCTTCTGTAACTGTCATAGCAAGAGAAGATGGGATGCTGAACCTGCAGGAAACATATAGCTAGTGGGGAGCAAGGCACAGGAAGGCCATGAGGTTCAAATCATGGAGTAGACATAAATTTTAAACATATATAAAAAAATATATATTAAAAAAATAAGTTTAGCAGGCCTAATGTAACCTGGAGTAAGTATATAAATCAAAACAGTACACCTTGGTAAAAGAGACATGTTTTGACATACATTAGGCAGGAATGACTTGAAATCACAGGAAGTGGAGGTTAGTGTGAGAGACTGTAATTGTCTCTTATCATCTTTAATATTTCAGCCATTTATGAAAAAACTGGGTTTTGACATTCACAACTAATTCATGAGAAATGAATTTCCTCCTCAATTCTGATCAGATATTTCTGATAGGCCTCATAATTCATAGTGAATATATTTTAAGGCCATATTAATTTTTTTCTGGTTATGGGAAGAAGAAAATCCTTCCTGAGCACCTTGGTATCACTGCCATATCCTGTAGATGAATTGTAGGTCATCATGCTGACAGCTCATGAGAAACCAGGTGCAACTGATTGTTTTCCTTTGTCAATGTGTGTAAACTTAACACCATTTGTTCTAAACTTGCATGCAAAGGGAATTTCTATCTGCAGTAAGAGTAAAGCTCTGATATTTCAGGAATTTGGTGCTGTGCTTCACCAGTTTTAAATACACTTTTAAGCATGATACTCCTAACGTTACAATGCCAGTGTTATACGCACATTTTTTAACTGCATATAGTTACACATTACCTTATTATGTTTTAAAAAATATAGG
Source organism: Neopelma chrysocephalum (assembly GCF_003984885.1). Taxonomy (NCBI): domain Eukaryota; kingdom Metazoa; phylum Chordata; class Aves; order Passeriformes; family Pipridae; genus Neopelma; species Neopelma chrysocephalum. Next base: position 4,814,798 of record NW_020897805.1, read on the forward strand.
TACTGATTAATATGACTAAATAAATTCCTGTTTATTTAGGTAGCATGATAACAAGTACCCTTCTGTACCTCACTACTTCAACTGACAGGCAAAGAGCAAAAATTCACCAAGTAACTGAAACATTTTCAGCTGCAAAGTAATTTTTAATGAGGTACATTTTGTCTGCTAGGAACAGGAGGGAGGAAGGAAAGCTACCAAGCACAACATACAAAAGGATCTTTGTGTTCCTAATACTGGCTGACACGAGAAAGTTGCAAAACAAAACCACATCTTGTGCAATGGAAATGAAGTGCATGTACAAAGAGACCAAGGGTGAAACTGAAAGCAAATGAAGTCGATCGTGTAGTTTGGTTTGTACCTGCTAAAAATGAATCCTCTAACTTTTGAATTAGGAACAGGAATAATCACATTGTATGCCTAAAGAATTACAACTAAAACTACATGGTCTGTTTGCATTGGGAAAGCAAAGAGTAGAAAAGCCACCTCCTCAGTTCTCCTCTTCAAATCTGTGTGTTAGTTGGGATGCTCTTTGGAGGGCAAGCAAAGTTGCAGCACAGCAAGCAAAGACCAGTAGAACTGACTCCTTATAGAGATTATGACAGATTTCTGTCAGATGTCACACACCAAATCCTCTTTAAACAGCTGTAGCTTTGCTAAGATGTAGATATTTCTGCAGTGTCTTCCTGGGTTACTAACACAGCAATGAACAAGGGTTGTTTGGTGGTTTGCTGCTTTGCTGTTTCTTTGGCTGGGAGTCGGAGATGAGAACATTAGTGTTTTGTTTGAAAAAACAGTTTCCAATTTCTGCAAAAAAAGGCTGCTTAAGTCTTTGGTTCATGTCACTTGCTTTTAGATAGAGTACTGAAGACAGACTACTCCAGAATGTAGTTTTGTATTGTCCCTTGAATTGTGCCTCCAATCGGGAGACCTGGAGACAGACCATCTATAACGCTGCTGATGCTTTTGAGAAAGCACACAGGATCACCCTTGAGGAGAAAAGACAACGCAGAAAGAATCGTGCCTTGCAGAATATACCATCTAAGGAGTCTTTCTGCTGTGTCTTTTGCAACTGGACTTGCCTTTCTCGTATTGGCCTTTTTAGCCACCAACGTGCTTGCAAGAAACGTGGGTAGAGCCCTTCCCAAATCTTCTTTCACGAAGCCTGGCCATGATGATGATGAATTGTGCAGGCCTTATTTCTGCAGCAGTTATGTAATTTTTGGGAAAGCATTCTGGTTTTGTATGCATATGTAGCATTCGTGCTTGCTTTGGACTTCTAGATGTTGTTGGTCTTGCAACGAACTCCTGTGACAGATACACGTTCTGTTCTATAAAGAAATAAGGCTGTTAAATTTGGCTGTACTAGGTTTTAGATGGTCTTAATTTCTTTTAGGCAGAAAAAATGTTGTTGGGTCAATTGAAATACTGATCTGTGGCTTAGATGTTTTTTTCAAGTGCTTAACCTTTTATTAATGCAAGGTAAGATATTTGAAACAACCACAGTAGTTCAGTCAAGCAGTATCTAAATAACCTGTTTTGGTATTTTCAGGTCTTTTGTGACCCAGTTTTCTTGCATAAACATTCTAGCAGTGCTGACAAAACTCAATGTTCTTATTTTGACATGACTGTACCTTTAAATTGCTCTTTTTAACTCTACATAGTAATAGCATGGTTATTTGTGTGGTGTATCTAGACAGAGTCAGTGCAGAACAATTTCTTTTGGATGCTATTTTCTTTTTGGTGTACTGTGGTTCTGGATACTTTGGCTGCAGCTGCTGGCTTTTTCTTGAATTCTGCATTTTAATTCCATTTTGTCTGACAATGAACTTTAATGCAACCAGCACTAGGTTCTTTAGCCAAGTTGCAAGAATGAACAGGTTCTTTGAACGATTTGTTTCATATGCTTACCAGAAACTAAGTATGTAATTGCCTTTTCTTTCTTTTCTGTTTCTTGTTTTACACCTGTGCTTCAGTGGTGCTGTGTTTTTCTGGTGTGTGGGGTGCTATTGGTTTACTTTCTTTTTCTTTCTCTGTTCTAAAACCTGTTGGGCAAAATCTGCCATCCTGAGTGAGAGCTAAAGTTGGATAGTCTCTCATATTTCCTATATTTGTAAGTGATTAATTTTTACAATTTTTTTTCAGAGAACAGCAGCTGGTTGCTGTGTCTTAAAATATTAAACTCTGACTACCGAGCTCAAATTCATTGAATATAAATATTAAAGTTTTCTGCAGCTGTCTCTGGGCTGGGAGTTTAACTTTTGCACATGAGTGTTTAGTAGGAATCCCAGAGGGTAATAGTGGCCTCTAAAGAATACTTGAGATCAATAAGAACAACAAAATAATGAATTGAAAATATTGCCTTCAATATACCAATATATTAAGCTAGGTTATTCAGGATATGAATTACTACTCAAAATATAATTTCTTTTATATTTCCATTACTGTGCTCTAGGACCAGATTGCTTCTCACTGTCTTGTTACACGGCCTTTCAAGGCCCACTGGTGCTTGTGAACCAGGCTCTTGAACAACGTGCCTTACACTATAATTGAGGTTTCGTGGTGTGAAAGTAGATGTTCAAAACACACCAGTTTGTGTCTCACCTTAAAACAGGATATCTAGACATGATTCTGTCTTGTAACTGGCCAGTTAACAAAAAATATTTGTGGTACCCTCCTTTGAAATCCTTGGATCACTGGATTTAATTTCAAACTGAACTAATGTGACAATGAAACCCTTGAAGCTTTCTGATTTAAGACTTGATGCCTTCAACTTTTTAATTTTTAAATTAAACAGCAGATTTTTAGCTTGGACAGAATCACTTCATGGCAAGTAGAAGAAATGTCACCAGGAAACATGAGCTAAACAAGTATGGTAGACGTGGTGTTGTGAATGCATGAAAATAAGTTGCCAACAAAGTGGGAGAAAATCTTAGAAAATGTTAAGGAAGTCAAGAGGTATAATAACTTAAAAAAGAAATAGTTTAAGGTTATATTAAGAAGAATTGCTTAAACTGTGTGAATACATTCAAAGAAGGTGCCACCAAATATCTTCCCAACAAACCTTACTGAAGTTTCCCTGAGTCAAATAGAGATGATTTTTAGTGTTTTTATTTTCAAAAGGAATGTTTTCATGATGGACAGATTTTTTTTTTTGTTTTTTTTTGAGGCTTGGGCACCTTACAGTAGAAGGTAGGCTTACCTTGAAGCAGAAGTAAATAACCCTAGAGGAAATGGAGGATGAAAGTAAATGCTGCTTTTGTTGTGTGGGAGTCTAGTGCCTTTACCCCAAGACCACAAAAATTCATCTTGTATGCTGTAGATAAAACAGTGGAGCAATAAACTGGGCTTTCTTGGACACTGCACACTAGACTGAACTGGAAATAAAGAATACTTCAGAGTTGTTTTATTGTTTATCTTGGGGAACAAATAACTCATTGCAGAACAGAATGGACTTCAGATAAGAGCCCTGACAGTGATATAGTATGATATAGTGTTTTACCACTTTATTTTTATAGCATCTTTTGTGGAAATAATGTCTCAAAGTCTTTGTGTGGTTAGATAATACAGATATAAAGTTAAATGGTAGCAAGGAGAGAGAAATTAAGACTTTTAAGGAAAGAGAGGACAATCTGTTTCCACATGGCATTTAGAAGATAAATGGTTTATCAGTATAACAGAGACCTTTTTTAAAAAAAGCTTTTTCTAGATGGCAGGTAGAGTGGGAAAGGATCTAAATAAAGAATGATGGGCAGAGAAGTGCACGTGTAAAATGACTGCTGAAGTTTGTTCTTGCTTTCCAGCACCCACTTGGCAGCGCACAAGCTGACTTTGTGGCAGTTGTTTACATAAATACTTGCACTTAGACCTTGACTTCATTTGGTTATATTTGTACTCATTATAGTGAAATTATTCCTGACTTGTGCTGATTTAAGTGAAGTAAAAGTAAACTGTTAGAAGCCTTTATTCACGTGCCTCACTCTTCATGGTGAGTTTTAGCTTTTGCTTCCCTTCCTCACCTTTTTGCTGAATTTTCCTACAAGACTGTCCTGGACAAAACAGTCTTCACTTGGATTTCTTTATTTAATTTGTTACTGTTTAACATAAACTGCAGTTTACACCTGAGAGACTATTCTATTCATGAGCTGTAAGTGTTTTTCAGAAGCTTGTGCTCAGCATGACATGGCACTGCATGTGGTAGATCCTCTTCAAAACTGAAGGTGGATTGAGTTGTGGAATCTGACTTGGAGGAAAAAATGCCAACATATTAGATAGGAATTTATTTACACTGCTGTTTCTTGTCCATTTAATTTGATCACAACTGCGTTGAGTATATACAATATCAAGGCTATCTTGAACAGGGTAATAGCCTTTCAAGCTGTTCAAATGTGTAAAGTAAAAGTGATTTGTGTATGTTTAGCTTGTGCACAGTATTGACTTGTGTGCTGTGGTCAACTGATGTGTGGCTGCAACTGTCCAGATGTGTGCTCACTTAGCTACAGCGTTGAGGTTATGTGGGGAACCCTCAGTATTATATGTCTACTTCCTTTTTTGTATGGGGTAAGAGCTTCCTCAAGTGCTTCTGTTCATAAACTCCCACTTGGAAGACTTGTCCCAAAACAGGTTTTTTCACCCAATATGCAAGAGGTCAATCATAACTCAGAGTCAAGGTGTTTGAATTATTTACTGTTCTGTGAAGAAAGGGTTGCTGGGTGGCAGATCCACAAGGTCAGCACACCACCTATCAAAGCTTTTAACTATTTATGCATTTTAGCAAACAAAGGCATTAATGTTCCTTGGTACAAGTTACATAGTTATCTTATTATTATCTAGTTTTTGGCTCTTCTGAATGTCTTCTTTTCAATTTTTCTTTGTTTATAAGGAAATACTATTTTCTTCCAAATATGCTTTCCTTTCATTAAAGTATTTTAAGAGGATTTTCAGTGGTGAAATAAATGTGTAAGTTGCCCTTGTCTTACAGACTTCCATTACACTTTGAACCTTTGAAAAACACCATACCTCTGTTCACTTCTGAGCTCTATTGGTTTTAACTCTTAATTGACAAGGAGTACCTTTAAACCTTCTGTCACTAACAGCTGGAAAACACAGTTGTCTTATAAAATATCTTCATATTTGAATATAACTTTTTAGTAGATTGACTGTGGAAGAATTAGAATACGAAAAGAATCTTGTTATGCCAAGAAAACTATTTTAGTGGGTTTTATTAATAGTTCTGTTACTCAGTTCCCCCTCTCCCCTATATAGAAAGGATGTTGAAATTTCTAACTTTGGTTACTAGGCTTTCAGCTTCGGCAACTGCAGTTATTAATCAGCTGTCATGGCACACCATAAAAGAAGTGGTTTTAAAAAACGTTTGCTTTTTAAGCTAATATGGCTAAGGGGGTAAAGCTGGAGTAGTGCATAATGCATATATTTTAATGCACCTATGAAAATGTTAGTCTTTAGTCTGAATGAGTTGTATTAATTCTCCAAATAAATGTCCAAGACAATTTGCCAATAAAACTGGTTCTCCTGTCCCCTGTTTATTTGATTTAATTTGTGTGCCATAACCTACTACTTTTGCTAATGCCTCACTTAAACATTACTTTTTATGTGTTTTGATCCTTTGGTAATAAGTATTATGAAATAAGAGATAAGGGCTCAAGGATTTGCTAGACATGAAAGAGCAAGTTGGACAAAAATCCAAGTAAGGGGAAAAAAAATCCACAGAAATTCCTCAAGTGTTGTCTACACTGGGGTTTTAGTCTGCCTGCAAATTTGCACAACTGTAATGTTTGTAAGCAAAAGCTGGCAAAGCTGCTGCCTGTCATGCTTTGTGTCAGTGGAGTTGACTCCTCTGCTCCAAGTTCATGCTACCCTGATGCCTGGCTATTCTAAGTGTTGAGGTGACTTAAACCGTGGTAAGTCTTCAGTATAGACAAGACCTTAACTTTAAAACACTAATGTTTTTTTCCTTGACATTGAATTGATGACTCAAGTCAGGAGTCCTGAGAAGCTGAGAAATAAAGCAGAGAGATAAAATTCTTTGTCCACAGCATATACTCCAAAAAGGGTGGCAGCCAGACTCTGATGTTGTGGCTCTGTCATGCAGCCAAAGCCAGGCCCTCACACCTGTGCTTCACATTTGTGGAATCAAAATGAGATTGATCATTCTTTGTCACTAATTTGTCTGAGGAGTTTTTTTTTTTATTTGATATACAGCAGTTCATTGCTCACTGAAGGCTTAACCTGGATAATTTGGTGTCAAAAGTTGTTAATGCAGAAATTCAGTTCCTAAAATAAGATTACTGTGTTACTGCTGATTCCCAGTGTTCTATTTTCTTAATAAACAATGTGAAATATATAGCTAATAATGTTTGTTCATTTTCCTATATATTTTCAACCCAATTCCTACTGAACAATCAGGAAATCTACTAGCATGTCAGTTTTGACATTAAAACTTATTTAACAGGTTGTATTCAAATATGAATATCCCATTCACTCAAATTCAGTAATAGCACTGTTGCTGCTTCAAAATGAATCCCAGGAGCCCAACTGGCAAAGGATACCTGGGAGAGAGATTAAGTCTGGGTTACATCTGGCTGATGTAACCACATCTGTAGTCATTGACTGACATTCTTGTTTCCCAGCCCTTGGGAAATAATGACAAGAGGGTGAACATTACATGTCTTGTAGAGGTGATTAAATCAAACCTTTTGATGACAGTCTTGACAAACTAATAATGGGAGAAAAAAAGGTCTTTTTCCTTTTATCTCTCATCTTATTTCACAATGAGGTTCTCTAGATTTGAAAATTGGAATGTAGTTTAAAAATTAAATTACTATTAAAATGTGTTTCTCCTGCAATTGCTTTCCAAGAGTAGAAACTTAAGATAGAGTTGAGAGTATTCTTTAATGGCAAATGCATAGAAATTACATCAAAGTCTTCTCATAACTAAAGAATATCTACTGAGTGTTTCACTATAACCTTTCAGTGCTTTTAGGTTTTTTTTAGGAATTCAGTTGTTCATGTTATCTAAGCACTAGTGTTCTAGCAATTCAGAAATGTACAAACATAGCAGATTGCTCTGTATATTCTGTTAAATATTTTCTGACTTGATTAACACAAGAGATGGAGGTTTTGGGTTTTACCAAAATATGAGTGAACAGTTGAAGGGATACAACTGCTTTGGTAGTGCCTGATCGAATACACTTTGAATATGTGGTTCCTTTTATACCCCATTATATATTATTACCGTTCATAGCCTGCAGTCTGGATCACGCTGAAAACTTTCAGATAATCTGTCACTGTTGCACTAGCTCTGTTGATGCTGGGATCAGTGGGAGAATTGAACGTGTGAGCTGTTGACACATTAATTATTGCATGTTTTAGATTTATCTCCAACCTTCAGTGTGGTATTGGAGTTGTCTTAACTAACGTGCACTGCTTAATGAACTCTGCAGTTGTAGCAATAAGGCTAATACAGCGTCAGGAATCTTTTCTATAAAATGTCAGAGATTGAGCATGTGTGGTTTCATGTGGGCTACAGTAAGGGATACTTTTTGTAAGTTCTGCCCACAGAGAATTTGCTGTTGTCACTATATTTAATAATGTAATTAATATAGAAGAAACTCGTAATACTTCTCAGAGCTAAACACCTGGAGAAAATCAAAATACCTTCTCTGTCATTCATGCACTTTCAAACAGTTTATTTGAAGATTTTCAAAAGGTTGTGCAAACTGAAGAATTCTTGATGTTTTATTATTCCTTTGCTCTAAATACCTAAATGTAATACTTTTAATTTCAGGAAATGCACTTCTGTTAGTCAGGTTCTTATTAGAATGGTGGAAATTCAACCGAAATTATTGAACTTCGTTTATGAAATGTTAAATAAGCCAATCCTAACATAGTATATAGACATAGGCTATTTTAAATATCCACTACACTAATAAAGCCGTGTTGAGGTTGTCTGAAATGACTAAGAACTAACTTGACAACTGTATTTCTTATGTGATGATACCTATGCTCTGGAGAGTAGCCAAAATAATGAGTATATTGGTAGTATCCTTGTACAGGGCTTATCATTCTGTTGAAAAACTGTTCTTGGGGCTAGTTTTAGTGTGCTGATAAATGATTTCAGATGTCAAAGCAGGATCTATATCAGAAAGTAATGGCTGAGCAATCTCATTCCAGGCCCCTCTAAACAGAGTGTCCGAAACACTCCACTGTTGAAATAGCAGAATATGACGATTGAAAAACCAGCCTGAACTTGGTATGTTGTAGTGAAATGTTGAAATACAGCATGTTTAAGTGACAGTGAGAATGGTTTATACGTGTTCACAGATTTGTTGAGCATTTTTATTCCTATTCCTAAAAGTTAAGTTTACTCGTAACAAATCCTAGAGTCAGATGTGAGATCTGAATAGAAAAGCAGCTGTCCCCAGTGTTGGAAGGGACACAAACTCTACTTTCATGTCTTGTGTTAGGAGTTATGTTCTTTCTCCTTTTGAAGTTCTTAATTTTCTCATGGATCTCATGTGAGCAAATGAATCAAGCTTCTAAAGACTGGAAACCAACAACATTCCCCCAAGTATGCAGAGAGGAAAGGACAAGGAAGGGATGACGGGAGCTACCTTGGAATAGAATGCCAAGGGAGATTTGCTAAGAGAAAACAATGGTAAGTTTGGATCACAGGGATGATAAACATAAAAGGTAACCACATCTTAAGTGATCCCAGAGGGAAAGATTGACTTCCAGTACAGAGGTACTGACTAGAACAGGTTTGTCTATAATAAGTAGATAGGGCATTGTCAGAGTAGCTTGACTATACATTATTTCAAACATGTCATTCACTGTTTGCTCTAATAAATTAAGTTAATAATGGCTGGCTGGCACAAGAGTTGCAGCCATAAAACTCAAGATTTCCCCTTAATAGGCAGATGAGGGACTTGCAGGCAGCATGTAGCTCGTCTTCGTTTTTGACCTTGTGTCTAAACAGAGACCTGCTAAAAGGAGGAGGGGAGTAGGCACTTTGGGACACTAATTCAACTTAATGCTGAGTATGATTGAAGCTGTCTCCGTAGACAGTATAGTATGCACTCCATAAGGTCTAGGAATAACGACATGTTGTAAATTCATTTAATTTTAATTTTGAAAGCTTGCTCAGAGGTAGAATCACTAGAAGCACTTCAGCTCTAGTGTGGATCTTGTGTCTCGATTTTTTTTTTTTTTTTTTTAACCTGTGGACTCACCAGGCAGCAGTTATTCAATTATAACTCTGTCTTTAAATGTATAGTAACCTGGATGCAGATTGTGTTACTAATGTGGAATCACTGACAAGAGAAACCATGTGAATTATTTCATTAATTTGTAATCTACCTTTGTAGTAACTTTGGGTTAAAAAAAGTTAATTTTTTAAAAATATTCTGTCCTGTGTACTTGCATTTCTTTAGTGTGGAGTCTAAATTCTGCCCGTACAATGAGTGCGTAAGGAAGTAGTAGAAAAATGAATTGTAACCCATGGTCATAACAGGCATGAACTCGCAGCCCATGTAATTACCTATCTCTAGCCAGGCTGAAAAAACCTGTAACCTCAGAGTGAACTCTAACCCCAGACCTCTACACTAAGAGCAGAGCAATGGCATGCTCCAGCAGTCACTGAGAAGCAACACAACATCAGCATGTACTCTCATAGGCTGATTTGCTCCTGAAGGCATAGACATTGGTTCTTAGTTTGTATTAGAAATGTGTTTTTCTACAGATTAATTTTCTTAATGGCTTCTTCTAGGCTTTACAGATTATTATTATGCTATTTTTTAGAAACTTCAAAATATGATTTGCTATTAAAGACAATTAGGATCGCTGCTGTCTGAGAACAGTCATTCTTGGAGCCTACTAGGGCATTAAATATTGCTAATAGTGCTGCATTTCCACCAGCAGAACTTACTCATCCCATTTTTGCTGCATCCCCATCTTACATCCCACTCTACGCTGTTTTGATTCGGATACTTTAAAATCTTTTATATTAACTTTGGTTTTGGGTAGGCCCTTGTGCATCTTGTTTCCCTACCAGACTCCAGTTTAAGGATATTGGGAGTTGGGATAGCCTGGAGTCTGCCTGCACTTAAACCTGATCCTTTGTGAGCCACCTTTGCTTACGGTCAGGAAAATGCAATTTTCTGTTGAACTTCCTTGATTTTCTCCTCTATAATAAAGCTATGAAGAAACATTGAGTTAATTTTTTGCAGGCAAGCATGGAGTGCCGTTGAAAAGTATTTATTATTTACCTGTTTTACTTCTGATTAGGCTTTTAATTAGCACTTAGAGGAGCTTTTTTGGTCTAAGAGTATCTTCAGAAAAACATTGCATGAATTTTCATGCAGCCCTGCTCAAGCAGACTCATTGCAGTAAATCTTCTGTACAGTTGTGATTAGAGTTAATAGTGAACTCTGTTTAAAAGTGTGAGACACACAGGCCAGAGTTTTATGACTGATAAATACCGTAAATTAAAATAATAGCAGAAAATTCATGGGCAAGTGACAGGTAACTATACCTACTGTGGAGAGGAGCTGTGACAATTAGATAATTCAGAGAAAATGTACTTGGGTGCTTAACATGTTTCCTGAACAGAGTGAACTTTATTCATACACTTTTACTTTCTAAACATCCAAAGGGAATGGTATGTCACAATGAAGGGAGTTTTAAGGGTGGCATATAAACTTTTCTGTTAAGGAAGGCTCAGGAGGCAGCTGTCTGTTAGAGTAGGAGACTGTGTGGTAAGGAAGCGTATTGAAATGTAATTCAATAGTTCTTTTACTTCTAGCACCACCCTCTGATAAAATGCACTGCAAGGAGGGGGAAGGTTACTTACTTTTTAGAAGACAGATTCATTAAAGTACTGTTTTACAGCAGGATTTTGATGATGTTACGCTAATAGGTCTTCAATGTGTTCAAATGTAAGATAACTTTTCATGCATTAACAGCTAGAATTTAAAAGCTCATCTAGAGTAAGTTCTGATAATCTCCTAAACAAAACCATTGTATTTCCAGTAGCTTGGAAAGGTATTCAGTCCAGTCTTGCATTTAAATGGGAGCTGTGGTCCTACTCTGCTTCATTAGCTTGTCCTTTGCCATGAAATTGCAGTGCATTGGCTGCTGCCTGGGGAAGGCACCTGTCACCTATGGAGGCAGAGAAGCAATAATAGATAGCTGGGAAGGAGCAGTTGCTCTACGTGTCATTCTGTGCCAAGAAGTGGTTCTGTTATTCATTAAAAGCTATTTGAAGATCTGCAAGTATCTCTTTTCTCAGTTTTGCAGAAAGAGGGAAAAAAATATCTTCTTTAAGACAAGGTTAACCTAATAAAAAGTTTAACCTAATAATGACCATCTACCACAACTACTTTGTCCTAAAGGTCATAATTAACTGTGATAGTGGTTGTTGAAAAGATCTTTCAATGCGGTTTGTTTCTTGAGTAGAAAATCCTTGCTTCTGTGTTAAACATGTATATTGGTCCCTATTATTGAGCAAGTCCATATTGAGCAAGTCTTACTTTTTTTGCTGCCATGCTCCTTTTTTTTTTTCTTTTTTTGTTCTGTCTCAATAGCTGTGAAGAGTAAGTACACCTATACCATTCCACAGCATGTCTTTCATAGAAGTGACTCAGCGGGGATGTTCAATTCTCTGACCTCTGACAGTTCCTTAAACTTGTGTAAAGGCATAAAAATCTCCAAATATAAATGCTCTAGTGGTGGATTTTTATAGCTGCTACTCTACATGTTTCAAAATGGTAAGTTCGGTTCTTAATTCTAAGGAGAGGATCAAGTGACAAGAGAAGTGAACTCTGTACTTAACTCGCAGCTACCTTCTGGAATAGTTTTTCCACAGCTTGACATTTTCCTTATTGTAAAATATATCACTCCCCATGCATTAGGCTCTTTTAATTTCAGAAGCCTGCTGGGATTGACGTTTTGTAAATCCATCTACATGTGTAATCCTTTCCTATTACTCGGATAAATACTTTGACTCTCCTGCTCCAAGCTAGAGAACTAGAAAAAAATGGATCAGTTCTTTCATAGGGAAGGAAAAATTCTGTCTACAGCCAGAATCAGTCATCTCTTTCTAATCTTTTGAAACTACATAACTGAGTAATAAACTTTTTTTAGCAGAACTGAGAGAGAATTGGGAAATTATTTCTTGGAAAAAATCCCAACATATCAAGTTACAATCAGAAAATTTTGCTCCAGCTTAAAGGGATTTTAGATCAAACCTGTAGTGCAATTTGAATATACAGACATGCCAGTCTAGTCATCCCATTTTTGCTACAGGATGTTCTATGCTTTCATCGTAAAGCTAACATCATTACATGTGCCTGAGCTTGTAAATTTGAATTTCAGAGGGACTTTGGGGTAGCTATGTATATGCAAGTTGCCAACGGGTGTACTAGGGCTGTGGTAAGTAGTCTTCTCTGTTAGTGCTCACTAATTTGTGTTTATGTAAATATAAACTGAAGAGAGTCTAATTGTTTACAGCAATTGTAATACAATATATTCTAAAAATCCTGGTTTTCTCAGTACTACATTCTACAGAGCACATACTTATGGGAACCCTACAGTGGGTAAAAAGTGGCAGAGACAAAGCAGACTGCTCCCATCACCCTTATAACCTGTTTGTATAGGTAGAATTTCTCCTCAAATAAAGTGGCAATATGTACAAGGCTTGCTTTCTTAGACAAGTTGGTTGTGAGTGGACAGTAGAAGGACTAGTTCTTAGTTAAGGTTAGTGGGGTTTAAAAGTATGTTTTCTGTTTGTGGTGATTTTGTTTTAAGGCTTCTCTATCCATTTCTGTTCAGATTGGGTTTATACCAGGAGAACTTGTATTATTATTTGCATGCTAGTAGATATGCAGCTGGACTGTCACTTTGCTGGGCTCTGGGCAAGCCTATATTAGAAGTGAATTGGTGCCACAGCTGAGGAAATCCACAACTTAGACCCATCAACCTCATTTTTCAAGTAAAAGATTCAAGTGGTCCCTCTCTCTTTGCTGTGTGGCACCAACATCTCATGGACTTGCAGTGGGACCTGTAGGATGCTGGCTGGGTTCAAGTACAAGATTGTTATAGGCCTGCTAAGGTAGAGCTTTCCAGAGAATACTAAAAATGAAAAGGGTCTCATTGCAGGACATGTTTGTTGGCAGCATTCTGCCACCACGGTACCTCCACTGTCCTGTGACCTGGTTCTACCAGGCGTCTGCTTCCAGTTGCTTGGTCTTAAGACATGAAGCCTTTGTGCTGGTATTCTGGCATGCAGGGAATTCAGTTTTTTGGACCATTAATCTAGCAAATATAACACCTAGATGCAAATCCTTGTCCTGTCACATCTTTGCTATAGCAAAGCCATTAAGCATGTCTTTTTGAACCACTGGACCACAGGTTGTTAATGTCTCTGTTTCTCTGCTTACAGATAGCAATGCCTCACTCATGTGGCTGCAGTGAAGTTAAGCAAATGAAATGTACTATGTGTTTCAGATGTTATGAGAACCATATAAATATCATAAAAATGGGGACAATATGCCAAACATTTATGGAAAAAGGGGTCATGTATTCCACAATTGCCAATATCTGGTGTCCAATTACACAGGAACAATCTACCTGTCTTCCCATGATTTGCTTACATGCTGGTTTATATGAACGTGCAGCTCTGAAAGTAAAGGGGGTTTTATTTTTCTAGATTCTTGTTTTTACCTGTATTAATATTTGTGCTGGTTTTGGCTGGGGTAGAATTAGTTTTCTTTACAGTAACTGGTATGGGCTCTGTTTTGGATTTGTGTTGGAAACAGTGTTGGAGTATGGGAATGTTTTTGTTACTGGAGCAGCACTTACACAAAGTCAAGGCTTTTTCTGCTTCTCACCCCAGCAGAGAGGAGGCCAGGGGTGCACAAGGAGTTTGGAAGTGACATAGCCAGGACAGCTGAGCCCTATTGACTTAAAGGGATATTCTGTATCATATAGTGTCATGCTCAGCATATAAAACTATGGGGAGGAGGAGGAAAAGGAGGACATTCAGAGTGCTGGAGTTTGTCTTCCCAAGTCCCCGTTATGTGTGATGGAGCCCTGCTCTCCTGGGGATGGCTGAATATCTGCCTGCCCATGGGAAGTGGTGAATAAATTCCTTGTTCTGCTTTGCTTGCACATGTGGCTTTTGCTTTACCTTTTATTAAACTGTCTTTATCTCAACTCACAAGTTGTCTCTCTTTTACTCTTCTGATTTTTCTCCCCATTCCACTGTGAGGAGCAGTGGATGAGTGACTGGGTGGTGTTTAGTGGCCTGCGAGATTAAACCACAACATTTTATGAAACAAAATTTTAAAAAAATGTTAGTAGTTTGAGGGAGGATGCAATCTTTTGCTGCAGGATGATACATTCCATTTATTCTTAGATGTTATAAACCAAAGAAAATACAAGATGAATGAAGATATACTTTTTATATTTACAGTGTGTACACTCTCACCAAAAGGTGCCGCTTTTCTAGTCAATCTCCTATGCCTCAAACTGACAGTAATTAGGATTATTGTAATAAAGGGGACCCTGAAGAATGTTAAAATGAAGCTTGGGCTAAAATATGTCTAAGTTTTATAGATGAGACCTAGCACTTTGAATATCCTTTTGGAATGAGAAGAGTCTTGTAATATGTAAAGCATCAGTTTAAAAATTGCCCTTTGGGGAGAGAATAAGCTTGGATGTTTTTGATTTTCATTTCTGTAAGGCAAAATGCTGTGGGAAAATATGGAATCTGAACTGCTTATCTAAGAGATAAAACTGTACCATTTTATCCAAAATCGATTTTGTTTTTTGGTTCTTACATCCACCCCCTCCCCCCATTACACTTGGAGTCTGGTGAGAATGCTCTCCTGGAATTCATGAAATGGTAAGTAAAGATTTCAAAACCAAGATGTGGCTTTATCGCAAAAGAATTATTCATCCCAAGGTTGCAGATGTTTTTCCCTTGCAAACAAGGGGTTAAACTTTATAGCAAGTTTGGCTGTGAATTTGGACACTGTAGTCTAATTGGATTTCATTTCATGTGCACATTAACACAAGCTGTAAGTGGGTCTGAAGCAGTCTAGCTGATGGATGACTTGTCTTCTGAAGGTGGCACATTGCCACTGGTGCCAGAGACTCCTTAGTGCACTAGAGATGTAGCAGGTGCAATGTTCTCGCTACAGGCCTTAGAATACCTGCACTCTCTGGCTGAAAAAGAGAGGATGCGTCCATGTTGTCATGTCTGGCAATTTCTAGTGACATTTATGTTTTTAAAATATATCTTACACAAAATATAATTCTTTTACCACATATTGAACTTTCTTTTAAAGAACAACAAATATCTGAAGCCACTCCTATTTCTGTATAGTTTATCTTCCATCAACATTATCCAATTGGCTGGTTCTCGCAAAATAGGCAGAGAGAGTAAAAGCTGGGAAATGGTAGCTAAATTTGCAATACCCTGAATCCACTGCCTGCATCTTTTATGACTGCCTTGAACTTTCATGGCATCACAAGTTGTATGCAAGCTTTCTGAAAAACTATACCCTTTCCAAATTAAAAAAAAATATTAACCCCCCCCAAATTTGTTGGAATACGTGTGCTTTTAAAAGGTCTTTGGGAGTGACTTAAGATACCACTGCAGTTTAAAAATAACCCTCGCCCTTCTCCAAACTAAAAACCAGCCAAACACCCTCCCCTAGCCCCCCACCACCCAAATCTTTTTTGCTAATTTAGACATAGTCATATGGTGTCAATTGCCAGCTGTCAGTGTTTTCAGCAGTGAAAATTGTAAACATTGTCATTAGCTTTACTCTAGCAGGAAATTTATATTTATCACCTCTCTGGCTGTCTCTTATACTTGCTCCTGATAGCTGAATTTCCACTTCTGGTAGTTTAGTCAAACTACTTACTACTGCTAAAACAGTGAGTCCCTTGGTTTATTGATCTGTTGGAGTAAACCACTTATCCAAACATAATGTAATGCTAATTTTCACTTCCTATTCTGTATTGTACACAAGGTTAACATAATTTTCCTTGTTGCTAACTATACGGCAGAGGCAGAGTACCAAACACTGTGGTTAGTAATTCATAGCTGATGTAGATGCATTATAGTGTTTCAGTTGTCACTTCTAATATGTGTATCTGCACACTTCCAGCTTGAGGATGCGCTAACATTTTTTTCAAGGAGTGAATGTGGGATTTTTGTGTCTGTGTCCATAGATAATAAAATGATGAGGAGCTCTGCCTGTTTGCACATGCATTGGATTTGAGCCTTATTTTCTAGGTCACTCTGCTGAACCAGAGGATCAGCAGGGGACTGTGATCTTTATGTGGATTGCTACTTTCAGAGGATTACCAAACCTTGTTGCATGAAGAAAAAGGACTTGGTATGGTTGGAAGGAGGAGAACTGGAGTACAAGTTGAGATAAAGGTAGGTGTAGGGAAAGGTGAAGAGTGAGAAAACAAACTAAAATGGGAAGAGGAAGAAGATAGAAAAAATGAGATAAGAGTATCAAAGGGACAAAGAAAATTAATAAAAAAATGTATACCAGAGTGAATAGCTAAAAGAACAAAATACCATGTTCAGCCCAGCACTACTGTTCTCAGCCCGGGACAAAGAGCAGGACAGCAGTGTGGTGATGGGCATTGAGTCTTACACTTCTCTGGTGCAGACACTGATTGCCCCATATGTAACTGTCCTGGTTAGAACGGCTGGGACCAATTCATCACTGGATGGGTGTAACCCAAAACTGTGTATTCTATAGCCTTCCATGCCATTTCCCAAAAACTGTTGTCAGTAGAGGCCTGCGAGGTGGGAAGATGTTCTTGTCCTCATACCCTTTTATGGAATTCCCCCCTCTGAGGGAGGGACTGAGCATCTTCATGCCCTTTTATGGAATTCCCTGCTCTGAGGGAGGGACTGAGCACTCCCGCCTGAACTGGAGAATATATAAACTGGGAGTTTCGGAACCTTTCCACCTCTTGTGGGATCCAGAGGAAGACTGCAGACCACCGCTCTCAACCAGACTGAGACCACCACCCTCAACTGGACTGCAATCACCACTTTTGACCAGACTGCAGCAGCTCTCCCACCAGCAGGTTTTTCCCCTCTCCCTTTACTTTGGACTCGGGGGGGGGCCAAGGTACACCACTTTTGTTCATACCCCAGGGTGCTGGGTTATACATTTGGGTTTTGCGGGTTAAAACCAATTGTCTGTCTGTATAATTGTACTTATTGTATTATTTTAATAAATTGTTATTCTGACTTATAAATCTCTCTTTTGAATTGAGTTCATTTCCCCTGCTGGTTAACTTTTAAACCAGCACAGTAACTTCTTAAAATCTGCATACTGGTAGTCTTAAAACATATTAAGCAGACAGAACATGCTTTTTAGACCTAACTTTGGAGTGTTGTTTCTGTTTGTAATTCTGTAAGTTGTTTTCCAAGTGCAGTTTAGAAAAGCATAGAGCCATCCTAACTAAACACAAATCTTCAGTCTTAATTTGTTTTTGTTTTGTTTTTGTTTTGTTTTTTGGGGTGTTTTTTTGTTTGGTTTTTTTTTGTTGGTTTGTTTTGGTTTGGTTTTTTGTTTGTTTTTTTTTGTTGTTGTTTGGTTTTTTGTTTGGTTTTTTTTGTTGTTTTTGTTTTTCTTAAACTAATTTCCTGCTTCATTCCTCCTGTTTTTACTCCTGCTTTTCAGGAAAGCAGGTGTTTGAGTATGTGTTCTCAAGCTACTTTGTAAAGAGTCAGTAATCAAACTAGCTCCTTTTGACATGCACAGAAGTATTCATGAGTGTTCAAGTGTCACTGTTGTAAGAGAAAAATAAAAATTAACCGTTAATTGGTGGTTTCAAGACCACACCCTGAGATGTAGCAACTGAATATGAGTTGGCAATTAAAATCAACTATTCTAACACTGTATTTGTATCTGAAAGTATATATTTGTATCTGTTATTAAGTTGATTTCTTTGAACTGCTATTTACAGTCAGGATGAATATATTTAACAATTACAGTGCAAATCATAAATGTGATTCATGGCTTAAATAGTTTACTGCAGTTGATGGTGCCCCTTTGCTGCCAATTCCCCAACTGTAAACTTACAGGTTTTCAAATTTATTTTTCACATAGAGCCTCAGCACTGACAGAAGGAAGCTCAACCACAAACAAATCAAACAGGCAGATCTTGGACAAAGACTGTATATTTTTTGCTGTGAGAAATCTGGAGGTGGTTCACCAATTGAAGGCCTGAATTATTTCAGTCTGCTAGTTGCCTTTGATGTTACCTGCAAGGTGATTTCCCCACTAGACTACGGACATCTTGTAGAATTGAGCGTTCAAAAGGGAGCATGTTCCATAACAACCCTCTTCTTGCAAGCTGGCTATTGAATAAATAGAGTTTTTGAAAGGATTTTCTGATTCTCACGAACTAGATACGAAGTAACTTTAAGCAATTTTTATAATGGACAGCTACTTGAAAAGAATCCGTGGAACATCTTCTGCATGCATAGATACATACATACACCTAAATATATGTATATAAAATATAGTTTCCATATGACGCAACAGTAATAAATATTTTATCAAGACTTTAAAGATGTATCTGTGCATATAAAATATAGAAGGCCAACAAGTATACATCAGTGAACCTGTAGTGACAATGGGTTTCTTAATTAATTTACTAGATGATTCTCTGGATTGTAGCACTGCAAAAGTAAGAAGAAGCAAAAAAAAAAAACAAAAACAAAACCAACAACAAACACAAAAAAACCCCATATCGTGTAACCAAAAAAAATGCACCCAAAACCCCAAGGCGCAAACGAGCTTTGCAGCAGTCTGTGCAAATCTATTCTTCACAAAGAATGTTATAGACTGAATGGTCTAGATAAGTTAAATTGTAGCTGTAAGAGGAATATGTATCTGCAGTGTGCTACTGTCATTAAAAGCATCGATACTCAAATTCTTTTTTGAGTTGCATATACTCTCCATTTCTTCAGAGGAAGTGGTTTTCTTCCTCTTTTTTTTTTTTTTTCTTTTACACAGAATTGAAACTATGTGCTGACTGGGAAAAGTGTATCCTCTCCAGGTTTCTGTAGGTAGACATTACTGTCCAGATGTAGAGGATTCATAGGTGCAATTATAATGAAAAGAAAGAGTGATCTAGCTGTGTTTTAGGTGCTCTCCATAGGAGACCCCATCAGATACGTATGGATTCAAATATCAAGGTTAAGTTTCTGTCTTCAACTTAAAAACAGTGTTAGGTTTCTTGTACTAGCTACTCTAAAGGTATAGTCTTGCAAGATTAGTGGGAATAATGTTCATGACTAAAGTATAGCCATTTGATCCTTAATCTGTCTTAAGTGGGTTTTATCCCTCCTTGATATTTATACTATGAAGTAAGATATTCTTTTTCAGCACTTATTTTTCTAGAAAAATAAAGCTGTTCTCTCAATATCTCTTTACTGACACTCCTTTTTTTCTAATAACTGTGATAGGTCCCCTTTGAATTTCTTCCAATTTAAATTTTTTGTTCTTGCATAAATGTGATGCAAACCACATGCAGTATTTTAAGTGACATTTTACTGAAGATGTGTAAAATAGCACTCAGTGGATGGATCCCAATGTCAGAGTATCAACCTGCGTATCTCAGAGCTGACTTTATTCTTAGATGCAGATGAATGTATGAGATAAAAAAGATTTTAGGGTTGATCCCTAGAAGAATCTGAGAGTCTGTTGTATTTAATTGTTGATTATAAATGGATATTCTTGGAAGTGGTGCAGAGGTGGTAGCGATATGGATTACGTGCAGCTGTAAAGCTTGTAGATCTCTGTTCTGTGTGCAGATAAAGGACTTAGGAGTGTGGTTTATGCTACAATGGATGGTAGTTTAATGAAAATATTCAGAAATTTTAGCAGAGATTTTTTTTGTTTTCAGTCTTAGCTGTATCTGGCAAACGTTTATAAAATAGGGTCAGTCTTTCAAGTTTTCTTTCTACTTTGAGGGGAAGTAATAGTCAGGAGAGATGTCTGCTGATTTACTTTTGCCAATAGTATTTTTGTTTGAATGGAGTTAGTAAAATTTATTGTAATTTGGAACTGCTTCCCGAAATCCAGTTGCCTGGCATAGTAGGAATTCATGTATTTTCAATTCAACTTGCAGATTTTGTTTATCTAGCTTTTCTATCTAACTAGCACTGTTTCCAACACACACACATACAATTTCACTCCCTTGTACACACTGTAGAAAGTAGCCTTTTCTGTAAATGCTCTTCAGTTTTTTGCTACTCTTGTCTTCCAGGTGGGTGGGTGGAGGTGACTCCAGTGTGACATTGAAGGTACTGATAAACTTTTATCCAGAGGGTGAGAAATGTTGTAAGAAGCACAATTCTGTGTCTGTTCTATGAAGTTAGGGGTTAGGAAGGATTTTAGGTATCCATATCCATTTCAGTCCTGTTGGCATGCACACTAAACAGGAGGAATACACAGTAGGGTTCTCTTCCAAGTTTGCACACACACATTTGTGTAGGCATATGCAATAATATATGTTCATGTGCAACTAGATGTCTGTCTTGGGCAATTTTATTAATTGTATTAGATTACCTTTTAGCACTCCTCAGAGTATGGTGGGCTGTGTGATTGCCAAGTGAGTTCCCTTTGGCTACAAAGATTCCTGGATCATTAGTGTAATGATTCCTGGGTCACTAGTGCAGTCAAAAAAACCCCCCAAACTTGATGTTTACGTTTCAAGACAGCCTGAAAAATAGAATTTTAGAACTGTATTCTTTTGACTATTTCTTATAACTTTCATTTCATTGATGCCAGATAAGATGTTCAACTGTTGTTTTTTATTTGGGGATTCCTGTAGCTCTAGATTTAGAATTTTTCATCACTTTTTAAACTGTAAGGTGTGGCAATGGATGTTTGGAAAGAGTCCTGCCAAAGGTGGACTGATGAATCAGAAGTTTTTAATGTTGTTTAAACTCATGTTAAGAGGGCTCTTTACAGAGCCACTGCGTTTTCCCCTATACCTCCACTGTAATCCCTTATCTCTCAGCCAGGAGTGTCCTGGGAAGATGTCCCAAGGTGCTCCATTGGTCCTTTGTTAACCCCTTCCTTATTGGCTGTAAACCCCTTACCTTGATTGTGACCCCTCACCTGTGATTGGTCCCCAAGGGCTATATATAGCCCCCTCCCACATTAAACTTCCTCTTTCGTCCTCTCTCCCCTGGTGCTCTGGTGAGTGCTCCGTCTTGGGGTCACCCGGCCACGTGGTGGGGGGAGGGTGGAAGGGCATACTCCTTCCGGGTATGGACTGAAACGAGGCCTGAAGGATCTCCCCCATTCCCAAATATCTACCGTTAGTAAGGCTGTGTGCTCAGTCGCTCTTTAAAGGCAGCTATTTTCTCAAATGCATGAATTAAGATTTGTACTCTTCACCTTACCCATGTAAGGCTAAGGATGCTGCCATTAATGTTTCAATGCCTCAGTTCATCCATCTGTAATAAGATATTAAAACTTTCTGATTGCACAAGATGTTTTCACTTTTAATCCATTTAATGTCTACAAAATATTTTCATAATCTTAAATGCAAGGAGCTAATTAATGCCAAGTGTTAACAAGCACAAGTTTTCTGAAACTATTTAGTACTGAACTGCAAGTATGAGCAATGCACACTTTTCATCACGTGAGTTCCTAAGGAAATAGTTCACCTGGAATTGCAGCATGTTGGGATTTTTTAATGTTAGTGGAAAGGCTAATTTCTCGCAAATGCTAACTTTTGTATCAAAACAGCATGAAGTTTTGTTCTCAGTCACAGGAGTAGGGCTTGAAAGAGTGCAAAGACATGGAAAGCCTGAAGGCTTAGATCTCACCTAGTGAAAAGATACAAGAGCTTAGAGCTCAGTTATTCAGAATATGAATAAACTGTGCAGGGGATACTGTAACAGCCTTCAGTTCAGTATCTACCTGATTTAGAGTTCTTTTGCACAGCTAGGCAGCAGGAAGGGCTCCCTAGGGATATATGAGAATCTGGCCCTCCAGTACTTTCAGCTGATGTGTCTTTTTGAGCGAAGTCAGTTCACAATACAGAAAAACAGTGTCTTTAAAAAAAAAAGGGGGGGGGAGAAGGAAAAAATTACTTGATAAATGTACAAGTAATTAATATGAATACTTTCTGATTACTGTCATTACTGCTGTGGCTTTTATCAGTTTTACCGGTGACATGACACTTTAAACTGTAATTTCATCATGATTTAGAAAATACAAGTCAATCTGCACTTAATCTATTTTTACTAAATTAAAAGTCATGTAGAAATGTGATTGAAAAATTAGTGATGGAAGTAGTGCAGAAATATCGTTGTTTCTGTTAATAACAATTTACGTTTATGTAGCATTTTTCATGCATTTTCACTCAATTCACAATGCATTTTGTTAACTGCTAAGTTGACATGCTTGTATTGAGGAGCTTGATTCACCTCTGAGGTACAGGTGGTGATCAAACAGTATGCAGTAACTGCAAAGTTTGTTGGAGGTGAAACTTTTGGCCCCAGGTAAAGGATCCAAATTGTGAAACAAAGTGCTGAGGGGCTACTCTGTTGTGATTAGATAGGATGTCAGCCTGATCCATTTGCTCAACTTAAAGACATTTATGAAAGGGTAGAAAGCTAGTTCTATCCAGATGTGGGATGAATATGTAGTTTCAATATATTAAGTTCACTTGAGTTTATGTCATGGTGGATTGTATCAGCGTGGGCCTGAGGAAACCTAGCTTTGTTTTTGACTCTGTGTGAATTCAACTATACTGGTTCGTGTTTTAGTGAGTGGATAGTTATGCCTGTTTCTCAGGCACGTGAAAATACTAAGACCACTACCTTAAAAATATCCTGCTGTCTCTCATCTGAGCTGTGGCTACTTTAGAAATGAACATATTGTCTTTTGGACACCCTGTAGATATCTTCTGCAGATATTTAAAAATGTTTCAGCTAATTATTTGTCTTATTCTCATCTCCACAAAATGTAAATATCTAAGTTAAGGTTCCTTGCTATCCTGACT
Organism: Neopelma chrysocephalum; assembly: GCF_003984885.1. Lineage (NCBI taxonomy): Eukaryota > Metazoa > Chordata > Aves > Passeriformes > Pipridae > Neopelma > Neopelma chrysocephalum. The sequence continues at coordinate 4,837,886 of NW_020897805.1, forward strand.
GTTTTAGAGTTTACAGTGGAGTTTTATCTTAATCGTTTTTAAGTACTATAGAAGTATCCTGGGAGTTTCGCTCTTGATTTCTCTGATACATGGGTCTGTAGTGCAATTGCAGCGCAATTTGTTCTGTTCCTTCAACTGCAAAACTTTTAATCTGGAACCTGTAGGAAGCTCTTGTTAGAATCTCAGTGGTAACATATCATCCTTATTAATGATCTATTCATAAATTACACTCCTAAAGGCATTTGCTTGTGAGCATATTTATCAGTGTTTCAGTGTTTGTACGAGGATTTTCCTGTGCAGATTGCTGCCGGTTCACCAGTCTGGGTGACACTACAAAAGGGGATAGGCACTGGAACAACAGACTGTTTATATCCCTCTGTTTCCTGCACAGCTCTGTTAAATGATGTTTGTTTGTTTCTTTGTTCCTTTTTTCTCCCTATAGCTCTTTAGTCTCATTTGAATGAAGGGGTTTGGCTGTGTAATACTGGATTCTGTGCATTTCAGGTGATGGAGAACAGGGCTGTTGGCTGGCACTGTTGGGCAGGTTACAGCAGGTGGCACTATTTGGTGACTTTTGCTTAACACTTTTATTTACGAATAAAAGTGCACATTAGTATGTTGATACATGATAATTTTTCTATTGGATTTTTATGCAAACACTAAATAAGGTAGCCAATCTCAAGAAGTTGGTACATATGTCCTTTCTCCTAGGGAATAGTAACAACTCAAATGTGTCTGTTGAAGACTGTTCTGCGTTCAATCAACAAGACCTGTATCACTAATTTTTGGGCTGATGTTTGGGCTAGGTATGATTTACTTCTGTGAAGCATTCTGGAGGAGTAATACTGTTTAACATCTGTGTAGCAAGGGTTAAATATTTTTAAAGTGCTTAGTCTTCTCTACAGAAAAAAAAGGATCCTTTTCTTAACATGTATCTTTATTTTCCTATCCTTTTTAAATTTTGTCACCATGTCATGAAAGCCAAAGCAAAACCTGGTGTTTCTTAGATGATATCTCTGTTTATGGTGGAGGGGAGATTTGTTGTTGCATTGCTTTCCCGGTGTGGTAACTTACACAATAAATGCATGTTCCATTAAGCACTCAGATGAATAAAAATTTGCCTAGGTGTATGCACATACATACAATTTTTTATAGTCGGTCTACTCTCAGTAGTTTTGCAGCTGAGAGATTTCTTTGAGCCACTTAACTAGCATGGGTGTCAGTAAAAGCAGAATTGAGCTGATTAGACCTACACAAGGAAAAATAAATACAATTTTCAGCTTACTTCATATGAAGTATGGCCATCTAACAGCTGTGTTAAATGTGTCTGAAGTGCTACAGATTAATTGTTTCTCTCAAAAATAAAATATTATGTGTGGGGGGAGAGAAAGCAGTTTGCCAGCAAGCACTGGTTTCTGCCACTGCTCTTTTTCTAGTGTAACAGAGTTATTTTTAGCACTAGAAAGTGCAAAACATGTTTAAGAGAAATAGGCTGGAAAATGCGACATGCATAACCCATCTTTGTGGGTGGATGAGGTTTCTCTATCTGGGTTGCTCCGTTTGCTCTCATTTGCATCCTCTTGCTGAGTGTCATGCTCTTATGAATTATATGTGTGTTTTGTGGCTTAGAAACCTTATGCAAGTATATCTATATGACTGGAAAATATATTTAAATGATATAACATACAAGCTAGTGATGTTGTTACAATCAATTCTGGGAAGAAAAAATTCCTCATGTTTTGACTCAATATTTATACTTTCTGTTTATCAACCTTACACTAATAGCAGAGTTGGACTGAGAAGGATGCATTTAACATGGTCTTAAAATAACTTTATATTTAGCAGGAGCAAGAAACAAGCAAGTACTTCATGTTTATTTCTAAGGATGAACAGAATATTTTGGAACAGAGCAGGGAAAGGGGGGACTGGAGATTTTTATTTTCTTGCTTCCTTTATTCTCAGTTCTGCAGCTGGCCTCTTGGGATAAGCCTTTTCATTTCTGTATGAGTTGCATGCCTTAACCTTTAAAATGAGAATAGTGATTACGAACTTTTTGTTTAACCACTTGTACATGTTTGGATGAAAAGCACTGTGTAATGGTTTATTAATTCTCACATGTTTTGCTTCTGCCATCTGCCTATTTGCTGGCCTGCTTATTCAAATGGAAGGACCCATGCTACACCCTGAATTTTTTTTCATCTTCTCTTCAATGTGTTCAAAAGCAAGAGCTTGGATGATGTCGATTGACTGGTGATTGGCTAACTTAATCTTAGGTGGAAGAAAGTAATTTCTCAGAGGACTACATATTTACTGGTGGTCAGAAAACTGGAGAATATAGGGAAGGTCTCTACTTTTTTTTTTCAAAAGCCAATTCCATTTTTTCCTTGAGAGAGTTCACAAATAGTAAAGTCTCAATGAGCTTTGCTTTCCTTGATCAGAACTAGAGATGATTTATCAAAACAGTATTTGAAAAACCCCAAATGACACACATACAGGCATACACACACTCATGTATTCGTACAAGAAGCTTACCAGCTGAAATTATTAGCTCAGTCTGTCTTCTTGCCCTAATGGATGATGCAAGGATTCACAAAAATTTCTCCACCAAGAAGCCTGTTGCTATTCTGCTTTTTAGCTCAGATGGAGCTCAAACTATAATATAAAGACACATAGAAGAAGTAACACATGCCACATCTCTGTAAACCATTGCCTCATGTCCTATGAGGCATCATCCCACTGGAGTTAGTAGCTAAGATAAAAGCTTACCCTGGTTTTGTGCATGTTTGGTTCTTCATTGGTTGCACCATAAGCAAACAGGCTGGTATCAGTACTGGGGTAGGCAACAGGCAGTGTCAGAGAACCAGGTTCTCCAGTAGAGAATATTGAATTAATAATAATAATAATAATAATAATAGTAGACAACATTAGAAGCTTTTTTATTTAAATTTTTTTTCCTGGAAGCCTCATTTTTGGAACTAAGGATAAGAATGGAGTGTAATTACTGCTAATCACACTAAAGATGTTTCATAAATAGTTGTTTGCCTTAACAACAACTGAAGAAAATAATCATCTGTTTTATTGGCTTTTGAGTCTGTGTGGCATTTTGGAGCCAAATTTGCCTATTAACCAGTGCAAGAACTAAAATGCATAAGTATCCTATTACATATAAACTCTCACACAATCATATAAACTGAATTTATTATAGCTCTGTAAGTGCAATTTTTAGTGCAGAAGTGCTGAAAGCATAAGATTTTAATTTGAGGATTATCACAGGGTCTGTAAAGAATGAGAAATAATGTCAATTTTGTGTGTAGAACAGTTCAGATTATCTGAACCTTAATTGTTTCAAACTTTGTTTACAAAGCACCCATCTATTAAGTATGCTGCAACCATCCTTGAGTATCTGAAGTCCTGATGATCTAAACGTGTTTATTGGTCTCAGTGACTTTGAAATCATCAAAGTTCTAACCTTCATACAAGTTGGCCAACTAGAATTTGGAGTAATTCCTTATGATATCTTGAGATCTTCACATAGCAGTGTCTTTTGGGTATTCAAAGAGACTGTGACAATGAGCATATATAGCCTTGATTAGCAAGACTTGGGTTTCAAATGTGCAAGTTGACAAAGCTATCTGAAAAGGTAAGGGTCTCTGGAGGAAGGGCTACATTGTGTTTTCCAGGCTGTCCAGGCACCATTATTAGCTGTTCACATTCAGGGGGAAGTGATGTTTTTGTTGCCTTTCCATTAAGTGGTCTTGTCCAGCTGCTGCCTTGCACTTAGTGCTGTTAGACAGCTAAAATCAGAATGGAAATATCTGTGAGGGAAGTGGGGAAATAAAGGTCAAACAAAAGAAAAACCCAAACCCTCAGAAGTTAAAAATTATTTTTTAAATTTAAATTCACACCATACTCCTTCTTTTAATATGCAGAATGTTTGGGTTTGTTTTTTTTTTTTTTTGAAGTGTTTAATTTTGTCATCTTTGATGCACACCGTTGCCTGTTTCTCAGGGAGAGATATTTAGATCTTACTGCAAAGTTAGTCTCTCCAGCTGGGTTCTCAGAGATGCTTTTAAAAGATTAGCTATGTAATGTTGACGCAATACTGCATTGCTCACTGCCCATTATTCTGTTTCCTACTTTCACTGCTTTTATGAGAATATGAATGATTAAAGTTCAAAAGAATAAAATGACAGAGGTTTGTTATCTTACAGCCATTTGTAAAATAACCACTTTGAGATGCTTTATGGTTTACATAGCGTCGTGAATATTGGTATGACTTTCTCTTTGCTTCTGTAGGTGCTGGTTTGCAGAGACAAATATAACCTCCAATTCCCAGCACACTGATCTGTCTAAACACAATTTGACATGCGTTGCTATTAGCTTAGCACCTTATCAAATAATGTGCCCTGATAGAGATAAAAGGTTTTACAACCTTGCTGCCTTTGTTTCTGTGTGCGTTCACCCACAGAGACAGCTCTGCAGCAGCTAATAATTAACACAAAAGACAAAGACAAATCTATATGGCTCAGTGTTGGAGGGTCCGATGTGCATGTTAAACAGCCAGGGAAGTGAAATCTACAGCAAGAAGGTCTAAAATGGGATCTTCAAACAAGGCTTTAAAATGAATTGAAGTTAGGCTTTGTAAAGTCTCATTTTTATGTGATGGAGCAGATGTCAAACTGTTGTCTGGAAATCAGCATGGTTCTGTGTGTTAGAGCATTTACTCAAATCTTCAGAGAAACTCTCACTGCTTTGCTAGCTATAACTGTGTTTCTTTGCATGCCAAGTGTAAGCAAAGTATCTGAGAAAGGAATTAAGTGTGCTGAAAAAATCAACCAGGGAGATGATATAAAATGTTCACTGTACTGAATCCTTCCTTCCTAACTTAGTTTTGTGTCTTTGTGGGTATACACAATTTTAAGTGGTAGCTTGGGGGACTAAACTCAAGGCCATGCTCACTTTTTCTGGCTGTTTGTTTTCCATTTAGAGACCAGTGATGGTTCCTCTCATTTTCTTCTTTCGTCCAGCACCCTTTAACTTAACTAGCATTATAAATGTCATCTTAGCCAGACTAGATACTCCAAAATGGGAGCTGTTTTAACACATATAGCAAGGTGGTCCAGCATTATAGAGGACAGTGAAGCCATTTAGTGGTGGTCTGAAAAATAAAAGCTAAAAACGATCCCAGTTTGGGGGAACTGGAATACTTTATTGGGCACGAGAACACAATTTAAAGGCATCTCTGGCTGGACATGTTAATGAAGGGGACTGGCTATGTTAATTGGGGAGCTGCACAAATTTTTGCTGTAGTTTCCAAATAGTTAATTTTTCTCCTAGTAGGATTACATGAGAGAGAGAGGCATTACAGGGGTTTAGACATGGTCTGATACAATCATGTCAAAAAATCCTTTCTGATTTCTGCTGGAGCTAGGCTTAATCCATAAGGTAGAACTTTAACAGGTCTTGTGAGAAGGGTCCAGCTCCTTCAGGTCACGGGTTCTTGTCAACCTTTGTTTTCCAAGGTTTGTGATTCAGATTCACTGAGCCTCCTTTTGCTGAAACCTGGGTTTGGGCTCCCACATCATTTAGTTCCCGTGCTCCTTCCAAAATCTAGTCAAGTACTTCAAAAGTAATAATCTTGCTGTAGACTGCTAAGGCACTATTTTATTTCCTGAATAAATCTACAGTCCCTGTTAATTGAGAGCAACGAGCTTCTTAGCAGTTTTAAAAATCAGGTCAAAATCTTAGTTATATGTAAACCTGCTCTGTTTTTCATCAAAATCAAGGTAGACTGTTAGAGACATTTGACAACTGAAGTAGAAATAGATGCCATGAGGGATTTTTGGAATTCCGCGTCTTCGGGTGCTTTTAAAACTCACTAACCATCTATCTACGTTTTAATGCCTATGAATGTCTCCACAGTTTGAATCTGGGTTACATTCAAAATTTACTGAAATATGAATTCAGAGGCATATTATTCTTATTCCTATTGTTTAAATGTGACCTTCTATCAATGAAAGTGATCCTTAATAGTGTTGAAAGGTGTCCATAATGCTGAAGTGAAAGTACTTAGGAATAAGACAAACATGAAAACATGTGACTTTTTTTTTCTAACAAAATAAATAGGAGAAACCCAAGTTCAGTATCATTTGTATTGTCACACTGGCTTTTAATTTATCACCCTATCAAAATAATAAAATGAAGCTGTAATATCCTAATGAGTTCAAGCTCCAGCTACCCACAGTAGGTAGAGTAAGTTGGAAAGCAAGCAGTGATACTTGAAGGCTGTCTATAGAATGGATGCTTCACTTAGAAACATTATGGTGTCACACTGATCCCTACATCCACACCAGATAACAATTACAATGTGGCTGAAATTTTTATAGGGAGCCTATGGAATTTTAATAACCATTTCCCACTGAGTTTCAGTAAGACTTTACAGTCCTTTCTTATTGGTGGTGATTTTTTATTCAAGTTTTCTTTTAATGCATGTCTTAATATCTTGCTAAGGAAAATTTGCATGCTGTCACTTTGCTCCCTGACATAGCTTTCCAAAGGTATATTTTTTTTACCTGGAATATAGTGTCTGATGTTCTAGCAAGTTGATTGCCTGATTAGAGATGTCTCATTTTATGTTCTGGCTTGACTGGCAGTGGTGGCAATTGATTTTAATTTGGCGAATCAGCGCAGCTTCAAGTACATTTCATGTGCTATAGAAGGGTAATGGTAGGCCCCATACCTGATTTCTGTGAGTCTGACAAATGTGCAGTGGAAGGAGGTTATGCTATTCCTTATGGCCTGACTAAAACTTCAACTTGTGGTATGTGGAAGCTTTAGTACAACTGTGCTCACCATCCCACCAAGGGTAATGGTCTGTGTTTATGACCAGGACAAGACAAAATGGTGAAAAATGATGAAAAAAATTCTTCTAACCAAGTTCTTTGTATCTGTCTGAAATACAACTGCTCTCTGTTCGCTTTCTAAACCACAAGATTCAAAAGATTACCCAGCTACCAAACCCTACTCATTAGTCTTGCCTGAGTTGAAAAGGAAAACAATAGAAGCCCATATGGTTGTGAGTAGCTGCTTCCCTGTGATTTGTGTGTTCAGCAGCTATCTTTTCTCAGTCACTGAAGTTACAGTGCAACAATGTCAGAGGGAAGGAAGATCCCCTCATAAGGTCGGGGTATAAGGCAGTCTGTGCTCCTGTTCTTTGAGCATGCTGGTAAAAAAGTAAGGGAAGAGGATGGCAAACAGGAAGAGACCTGCAAGAGCAGTGTTGGGCTGGGCTGATGACAGGCTACTGCTCTGCACCTTCTCTATCTAATTTTCTTACCTTCAACAGCCATTAAAATTTTTCAAACTGTACAGCAGTGAATAGAGGCCTAGTGTCTGAAGCCTGAACTGCTGTTATTCATGGTTGGTTTCTTTATTTGTGAAAAGAAAACTTATAGACTAACATCAATTTTTAAAATTATTTCATTAATATTAATTATAAAGAAGGTTAAGCACCTAAAGTAATATTTTATTAACATGACATCTATGTGTTTTAATATTTTCTTTTCTATTAACTGGTGAAAAACTGTGAGATTTACACTTTGTGCCATGACCAACTCAGGAACCTCCTCATCTTTCTTCCTGATTTACAGCTCACAGAACGAGGACAGATAAGTCACTGAGTTGTGATGGTTCCTCTGATTGATCCTGCTCTGGCAACTTGGCTTAGTTTCAGAGCTTTTATTTTGTGTGTGAGGCTTTTTGAGAAGGCTGTTAGCAAGGTGTAGCATCACATTCTTGTGACTTAAGCAGTTCTCTCACGTGATTTCACGCTGCAGAGCAAGCTATGCATTGGAAGCATTCAGTGCCGAGAAGATGAATATTAATATTGATTTTTATTTGCCTTGTAACACCTTAGAACTTGTGTTCAAGTACAGAAGCTGTTTTCTGCTAGGCACTGTATGTGTCTAATAGAACAGTAACTCCAGCATCTAAATATACATTAAGGCCATAGTAGGTGAGTGCAAGATCTAGAAGGAAAATGCAACATGAAACAGAGGTGGTAATGGCTAGTGTAAAAGCAGGGGTTAATGAAGCTTGTTGCCTGAAGGGTAGCAAGTAGTGAGAACAGAAATAGAGCCTCAAGATCCTGGAAGCTGCAAAATGAAATCTTAAGCAACAGTTGCGTTGCTATCTCTCATGGAAAGTAGAGATGAGGACTGAACATCATGTATCTTTTGACATCAAATCTGCCTTGGCCAATAGCCAGATCAAATACATATGGATCTGTGTCCTAAATTGTTCAGGTTATTCAGGGGGCTTGGAAACTTATCCCTGGAGGATTGTGGGATTTTTCTCACTCTGGAAAATCAAGGGAGGAAATCACGCACGTTACAGATTAGCTTTCTTCCTCTTTTGTTACTCTTTTTTTTTTTTCTTTGAGGGAATTGTTACACTTTTTGTCTAGTGAGCTTTATGGTATATGCCCAGTGTCATTTTGAGAGTGAAATTTTGGCTGTGTTAAAAATAACTGTATTAATGTAGTATGCAAGCAGAGGTGAAATAGTAGGAACTAATGGTAGCTCTAACTTGGATGTTTCTGCTAAGTTTTAAAAATTATTATGTTGAGCAAGGAAGCTTTTGATTAAATTATGAAAGACATGATCTCTGTGCAAATTTTATGATTTGTTGCATTTCAAATCAAGTTAATTCATTCCTATGAATGCTTTTCCCTTTAGTGTCTTGGAGTTTCACAGACATAGTTTTGTGACCATTTACATAATTATCTAAATGGGCAACTCTTTGTCATCCATCATACTTTTCCCCTCAGGATCTCTTGATATTTCTTTTTCCCTGCAATCTTTTGAAGTCCAGCCCATGATTTCTGGGATGTAGGTATTGGCTTGATTAACTTCAAAGAGAGAAACCACTGACTATCACATTAGCTTGTCAGTTGGCCTCCAGCAGACACTGCAATTGTGAACAGAATTGAGTAGCTTTACTTCAGCTATATTTTTTTTTCCAGAGCAATGGCAAAATAATTAAATATGAAGGTTCAACAATGTCATTCAGGTATATGTTCATATGGTAGTTAATAGTATCTGCTACAACTTTACATGGAGAGAGGTATAGGATGTCAAAGTATGTTTTGTCTGTTTTTTCGCTACTTTGCTGCCCGAAAAGGAATCCAGAAGAATGTGGAGACTTAGCAGAATTGCAACCAAATCCCTTTCCCAGGACTTTGGGGGTTTGAAATAGCATGAGATCTGGATTTATTTTTTTTTGTTAAACTAAAACTTGATTGACATCTAACAAACAACTGTGCCCCTGTTTTCAGTGTGGTGGTAAAGATCCAAAGGTCAATGCAATGTATCCCTTGTTACGATGATAGAACTGTAAATCATCAGGCACATAGAATCATTTTTATAAACTTTATCCTCTTAATGTCAGCTATGTGATACAATTGTATTTCTTGCTGTAATAGTTTGCCTACCTTATTTTTGTAATAAGAGATCTAAAGATATCATCTGGCTCTGGTAATAGATAAATTTTAATAATTAAATAGTTTTCTAATCTGTGGGATGTGAAATTTCCTGAAATTTTGATAAAGATAGCTGGGGATTTTTAGGGAAGGGAGACATTTTCTTGGTACAGACTATTTCAGTATGCTGTTTTGCGATGATATGGTTCCATTTTATTTTTCCTGAGAACCCCCTTCCCTGTCTTTAATTTCTGTATGCAAATGATAAATACCCAAATGTAAGCTCATTTAAACACAATTAGATTGGAAGTTAAATATGAACAGACTGTGAGAAAGGCTTGTTTTTCTGAGATCCAAAGCAGAGTTACTAGTGAACAGCATTGGATTTAATTATCCTTCTTAATGTCAATTATATAAAGACAGCATGGGAGAACATATATTTACAGCTCCAAGAAACTGTATGTGTACAGTGTGTTCATTTGGTTGTTAAATACAGAAACATTTAAAGGAACTACATATGTTGGACATGAGATGTGCATAGGTATTGTCAGGAGGCTTATTTTCTTAGTAATTAGAAATTAATGGAATCTGAGTTAGAATAATAGGTCACAGATTATCTAATGATTAATAATTAGACCAATGAGTTTTTATAGGGCACTATTTTAGGTATTTTGATGATATAGATATGCCTGTTATTCATTTGATATATTTCAGAAATGCTGTCTCTTGCAATGCAGTTGAATGCCCTGCCATCTCACACATTTTTCTGTGCAAATAAGACTGTACATATTATGCAATAAAACTCTGTAACTGACATCTGTAATGAAAGGGGAAATGAGGAATTAAGAATTCAGCCCTATGGAAGCACTTGCATGTGTCATTCCAGAAACCAGGGCTAACATAAAACACTCCAATTAATACTGAATACTGCATATTATTTGATTACAATTCAGAAAACTTTTTTTGGTAGGTCACAGTAGGGTGGCTTGATTTAAATCACCAATTTTAATCATAATTTAAGTCAGCAAGCAGGAACCCTCTATTTAAATAATTAATTTTAATCTGTTCTTAATTATTTTCCTAAAGAAATTTCAGTCCTGTTGGTAGGTATAAACAATTAAAACATACTGATTTATAAACAGATGTAATCTTATGGCAATAATTAGTAATATTTTTTGTTAATAGATAGAGTATATTAAAAATACACATATCATTATATTACTTAATATACATTTATTCACATTGTAATTTTTGCATTTTCTGGTATTAGAGAATGGTGAATTGTTTGTTATCTGCTTCAAGGATACTTTGTCACCTCGGGTTTTTTCAAGAAGCATGCCTTGCTTTGTGAGATGTAAATTAAATGATTCGTTAAGTTACTTAAGGAAAAAACCTGTAATGAGATGGATACATGATTTTAAAAGTACATTCTAAAGAAGTTTGACTTTTATTTTCCATAGTCATGGAACAGAAGTATTAGCTGTAGTGAATATCTATTCTCAGAACACACTAAATTTTCACGTGTTTAGATATCTATCTTTAGATGTCTAAATAATATTCAATGTCTTTCCCCATATATTTTAGAATTTTAGAACTTGCAGTTCTTGTAGTCTTCTGCATCTTTTTTTGTTCACAGTGGGAAGAGAACACCATCTCTCCCTTTTCAACTTACAATTGCCCTACTGAATAATGAGTTTAACCCAGTAAAGAAAACATTAATGCCATTTTTATTAGATTGAAATGTTAAGAATAAATATTAGTTTGAGTAAAAGTGCAGCTTAGAAATGACAGATAAAGAAGGTTGAAATGATTTAACCCTGCTCATAAGAAAAAAATAAAATCAGGAACACCAAGAAAAACACAAGCTTTTGGAAGGACAAAGCAAAGTAAAACAAAAGTTCCCTCTTCTATAGCTGCGTTTCTCATGGCAGTGGCTAAATGGACATGATAAAAAAGCTTCTAAGGAGCCAAGTTAGATGAAAAATCTATGAAATAGAATCCTGTTTGCAAGTGACACAGTGGCACCTAAAAAGTTGTCATGGAAAGACTGGTTTAAACAAGTAAATATCTGCTTGGCAGAAAATACTGTGATTGTGGTTTAATGAGCAAAGAATACACTCACTCTGAAGTCTGTATTTATGCATTTATCTCATGTGTAATTAAAGAAATTTCAAAATATATATAACGTACTGTAGAAAGCTTTAAAGAAAATACTCTCTGTGCTTATTTAATAGTCAATGTTAGATTAGCAACCACTAAAGCAAGGAAATGAATTAGATTTTAAACTCAAGTTTTGCTGAAGTTCACTTCTTTGAAGAAAAGCAGTGGGAGAATCTGTGTTACAGGCAGATGTGCTGTATTGGGTTGTAGGCTGAACTGTGTGTCTGTGATGAAATGCTTTCTTTTAAGCTTTCTAGATGGCAACAGATGAAATAATTTATCATTGAATTTGTCTTGATAACAGAACAGTAAATGAGTTCCTTCTACACATGGAGATGCACTAGATCCTGGACAGGGCTCACTGAGTTTGCAGTATTTGTGTGTTTTTTCTGTAGTCATTCACTCCAAGTTCTTCCTACCAGTATCCAGGAGGAAGGGTTTGCATCGCCACTCACTGCTGTCATCTGTAATGTCTGCATCTTTTATCCTATCATCGTATTTCTCTGCAGTCTTGGGCTGAAAGGAAGTGGATCATCTAATGCTGAAAGTATCACTCCTGCTACACCATTCAAATGGCCTCTCCTTAACCCAGTTTAATCACTTGTTGCTCCCTCAACAGGACTGCCTGTGTTTTTTGAGCAAAGCTGTGCAGCTTGACAGTAAGGGGAACCTTTCTTCAGCTCGGTGGGATTTACCACCCCCAAAGGAATTATACCTTTTCCCTGCAGCAGTGTGCTGGGGAGGGGGAGGTATTTTCATCCTTCTTCCCTATAAGGATGACTTCATGAGGAGCCAGACCAGTTGGTGCTGGTTTGAACAGTCCTCTGAGTTGGGGAGAAAGGCAAATCTGCATTCTGTGCAGTAAGACCCTGGAAATGATCTTGACTGTCATGTCAGATGAAAATTCATGAGTCTATTCTGTCACCATGTGAGGCAGCATAATAGAATATGGTCTTATTCGTATAAATTTCTGTTTTCTTCCCCTGCCCTGCCACTTGTCTTTTTAGCTATTAAAGAGGGTTAAGGGTCCTCTTGTCAATTTTATTAATACAGAGAATCTACATCAAGGAGGCTTTTGCCCTTCTACTCCTTGGAAAGTTTCTCTCAATGCTAGAATTAGAAGTGAAGATAAAAGCTTGTAAAAAAAATTGGACATTGAGGAAAGGATAGATATTCAGCAGCTCCTTTTCATGAAAGAAAACTCAATGGAGATTATACATGTTATCAGATAGTTTAGAGACACTTCTATTCCCTGCTGATTTAAGAGAGGGAAGCAAGATGTAAACAGTAGACTGGTGGCCTCACCATGGAGCCATGTTAGAACAGACTGCAGCCCAACTGCTTATCAAATTATCTTGAATATTAGTGGCTTGTTGACTTCAGTAGCCAAATTATTGCAGTTACTACAGGGATTTGCCCTTTAGATTTCCTAGCTCAGGGAACTGAACTTTCCCTTCAGGAGGATTACCGCTAGTTCCTATAGACCTAATCAGCACAAACCTCCAGCCCAGCAGGCAGGTGTCACAGTAGCTGTTCCTTTACAAGGTAAGTAGGTACAAGATGTGAGAAGTTCAGAATTAGTAATGCAAGTCTTCTGTCATTTTTATCATTGGACCCTGCAGGGAGGATCTGATTAAATGGATATTCAACTCTTTGCATTAATTTGCACCCAATTTTAATTTACATATAATTAACAGCACAAAAAGTATAATTTTATTATTTGCTGTTGGAAAGCAGATCTGTAGTAGCAAGGAGCTACATGCAGTTGTTGAAGTGTGATATAAATCACTTTATCTCATACCTCTTCTTTCTTTCTTTTTCTGTTTCCTGCAGGATATTAATTTCAACATCTATTTTGTTTGGTATAAAATGCAACATCCAGGTTGTTTCCTGAACTAAGTTTCTTTATGTGTTTCTTTGTTCAGTAGGTCTTCTATGTGAAAGTATCAACCCTGTAGGCCTGTTAATCTGCAAATGCCCTGTATGGTTTCACAGAGATGTGTTTTGAGTTAAGATGTGTGGTATAAATCCCAGCCAAGCAATCTGATTTGGATTTCAGAGGGCCTTAATTTTGTCCACAGCTTCTGACATGCATTTGGGAAGTGACGGAGATCAAATCAGTTCACCTCTCTGCACCTTTGTTTCCTCTCTCATTGTGACCTAGCTGGTCAGTTTAGACTTTGGACCAGGGTTAGAATAAGAAGGGAAAAATAGCATCACTTACATGCTCACTACAGGTCTCTGGCTTTTGTTGGGCATAAATTGCCTCTGTAATAATTGAGAATTCATATTCCTACTAAAAGATTGTGGGGTTTTTATGGATCAATAAGTTACATTTGAATCTACATGTTAAATATAAAATTACTTGATTTTTTTTAAAATCTAAATAAGAATTACTGTCTACTAGGATGAAATCTTGAATTTGTGTATTATAGTTACATCCTGAACTACATCATCGGCATGGTGAGGTTGCTGTGGTCAAATTACTAATTTGCAGTATTTGCCCTCCTCAGTCTCTTAACTGCTGCTTGCTTGAAGGTTGGTGGCTGCATCCAAAATCTTATCCTGTATTTGCCCTGTTTCCTGGGGAGTTTATTTTTTTTTTTTTTAAACAACATGTGCTACTGCAGCTGTACTGGATAAGGCAGAGCTTTATTTCAATCTGGTATGGCAGTTCTCATAATCTCATACTAACAGATGTAGGTCCTGCTACCTGCTGACTTGTGAGCATGACCTTTCTGCTCAAAAATCATGCCCCAGAAATACATACCATCAAGATTTCTTAAATGGACAGCTGTAGTAGTGCTAGGAAGTATTGCATGCTTTGCTCTTCCAGTAGTCTTACATCTGTAGCAGCACTGGAAATGCTGTGTTTCATCAGATTGTATCATTTCATTTCAGCTACGTAAAATCATTTAGTGTATGATTCTATATGTGACTACCTGTGAAAAGCAACACATCACATATATATGTACTGTTGAAACAACATATGAACAAATATAATTACGAGTTCATGTAATTAGAAGTGTTAGGAATCAAAGTCTTACCAGATTTGATGTATTATAGAGAAACTGTAACTTAGATTGAATTTTCTAGTAGAAAACTCTTCCACCAAATTTTATTGGAACTCATTTACACTAGAAAGTTTAGTCAAAGTTTTACATGTTGAGTGATATCTCGACCCAGATTTGGTGAAATACAGCACAAAAAACATCTTCCTATAAAATTATGTTGAAGTAGACCATCTTGGGGAGCGAAATACACAAATACATGAAATAAATGATAATTGCTGAACTGCATAGTTTTGAGTTTAAGCTTACACTTCTTTTTTCTTAATCCCTAATTTGAACAGTGATCATGTATGTGCATTTCCCTTGAGTTTACTTTAAAGTCATATTAGTCCAGTAATTAGCAGTGATAATAGCATTTAGAGACTGGAATCCAGTGACTGAATATTTTTTCAGTTGACTCTGGATCAAAATATAGATA